>NC_133658.1:886003235-886316299 GCF_037893015.1 Macrotis lagotis
TCCATATTTAAAACTATCTCAGTGTGAAATGGGCCCTCTTAGGAGGTAGTGAGTTCCTGGTCACCAGAGAGGGAAAAGCTAGGTGACTTTTCATTAACCACATTTTAAAGGATTCTTGTTAGGGTATCTGTTAAATTGGATGGGTTCCAGTATCTTCCAACCATGAGACATTACATGTGTGATTACAGGACAGGAATAGGGTGGGGCATTAATTTTCTTACTCATGAAGGATGTGCCTCTGTTAGCTAATGTGTGACCATATATAATGTCTATTTGCCCAGTTTCCCCAACTGTTAAGAATAGTTAGTATTTGTATAGAGCAGTTGGGTGGCACAGTGAATAGAATGCTGGACATAGTCAAGAAGACCTGAGTTCAAATTTAAACTCAGATTGTGTGATCCTAGGCCAGTCATTTCACCCTGTTAGCCTCAGTTTCTTCACCTGTAAAATGAACCGGAGAAAGAAATGGCAAACTACTCTACTATCTGCCAAGAAAAGAGAGTCAGATACGACTAAACAACAGCATTGAATAAACTGCAAAGGTCTGTGGTTGTCACATTCCAAATGGCTTCATATTTCTGGTATCCTTCCCCCACTTTCCTGTGGTCACTGGGTTTGTTTTTCTGGTTCTTTCCTTTCACAGCTATTTAGAAGCATATTTCATGACTAGCACCACTTTCACTGTCTGCATACAGTAAACCAATCAAGACCATTCAGAGTTCACATCTTCCCTTCCACCCTCACTAATCTGATTTTAATTAGCTTGCTTTCCCCTGTCAAGGCTCAAGGGCACCTGCAGGTTAATGATGACAATTAGCATTTGATTTCCTGTTAATGACAGTCAGTTTTACCATTAAGTGAAAGGGTCATAGAATCATAGATTTAGAACTGAAGAGGACCTCAGAGATCATCTGGGTTCAGCCCCCCCCCCCCCCCCCATTTTGCAGATGAGGAAAACTAAGGTGAAGCCAAGAGTCACACAGATGCTTCCCTTCTTTAGGTAAGGCTGGGGCTAAATTGAGCATGAGACACACTCTCAATATAATTTGCAACCCAGGCTATCTCATCCCATCTTGCCTGGTCTTATCAGACTGAATTTTGAGAATTATTATAGGAACTGGAATAATTCTTTATCATAGTAAGTTTTGAGGATAATTGTAAAATAATAAATTTAATTGTTAAACAATAATAAAATAGTTGTATTGTGGGGGGGGGGGCATGTTGAAATGAATAAAGAATTGGCCTCCAAGCTAGGAAGACCTGGGTTCAAATCCTGACTGATACATACCAGATCTATGATTCTGGACATCATCAGTTTCTCAGGACTCTAGGCAGCTCTCAGAATTGATAGAGTGATGCCTTATTAGGAGTTCCCTATGTCAGTGAAATAGCACATGTAAAACCAAATGAGATTTCATTCTCCCCAAATAACAATAAAAATATTTATTTAGTATATGATGCATATTTTATACTATATTTGTATATTTATGATGATTATGTTACATACTTATGTTATTTGTAATAAATTCTTAGAGGTATTTCAAGTAAATATGCACCACAATAATACAATTATTATATGTATATCATATCTAATATATTTCACATGCAGAGTATGTAATATGAAGCTACAGTAGATTATTAAAACTGCACCGAGACATGTGTAAGTGTCTCTGTTGTTAATTTTGGTTCCCGTAACTGTCACTTTCCAATGATCTCTCTCACAAGATGAATGAGGTTAAGTTTTTCTTTTAATGCTAATAATTGTCCTACTGGCTTTCTTTTCCCTTTCCCTTTTCTATCAATAAGGCTACAGTGTTTTTCCTTTTTAGAAAAATAATTGGCATTTATGTGACACTTCCCCTACACTATGGCTCTTGCTCCTCAAAACAACTCGCAGGTATCATCAACCCCATTTTGGGAAGGGAGGAAATGGAAGCAATTTGCCCAGGGTCCCATATCCAGGATCTGGGGCAGTATTTGAAGCCAATCTTTCTGAGTGTTCAGCCCTCAATATTATAGATGAAGAAACTGAGATAAAATGAGGTTATGTGACTTGCTCATGCTTACACTGGATTGTCTAAGGCTGGATTGAAGCCCATTGGAGCCTGAGGGCAAATTCAACACAAGCCACTATGCCATAATGCTGCTCATCTTAGAGCAGCATTATATTCAGGTTTTCCATTATGTTCAGGCTGCACTATGGGAGCCATCAGAATCTTGTTTATATGCCTAATCCAAACAGCAGGAAATTCAACAAACATTTACTGAGAATCCATTAAACATAAGAGTTGTTGAAGATAAATAACACAGGGTCCCTGCTCTCACAAAAATTATAGCCTAATAAATAAAATTCAATCTATATGTACTCATAGAATATGAATTATGTGGCATAGCAGATAGAGTTTTTTTATCTGAAGTCAGAAAGACCTGAATTCAAATCCTAATGTCATCTTAGACTGCATTAAGAGAGACACAGTATCCACGCCTAGGGAAGTGAGAGTGTTCTATACTCTACCTTGATCAAATCACATTTAAAATATTGTGTTCATTTCTGAAAGATACATTTTAAGAAGGAGGTAGGGCAAGAGCTTGGGACTGGATATAGGATGCTAGACTTGGAGTCAAAAAGACTTGAGTTCAAATCCAAACTCAGGATTTGGCCTGTCTATTTGGCCCTGTCATTTAACTATTTTACCTCAGTTTGCTCATCTGTAATATAAGCTGGAGAAGGCAATGACAAACAACTCCAGTATCTCTGCCAAGAAAACCTTAAATGGGGTCATAAAGAGTTAGACACGACTGAACAAGAGGTAAATTACGGTATATGAATAGTATTTGAGTATAGCTCAGAGAACCATGGGAAGATATATAGATTAGCACAGAGAAAAGTAGGTAGGGCTGGGAGAACATAAAGGATGAATAATAGAATTAAATTTATATGTATATTAAATAATGTTATTGTTCAATCATGCCTGGCCCTTTGTGACCCCATGGACCACATCCAGTATCTCGAGCTTTCTTGGCAAAGATGCTGGAGGGGGTTGCCATTCCCTTCTCAAGCAGGGATTAAATGATTTACCCAGAGTCACAACTAGTAAATATCTGAGGCCAAATTTGAACTTAGGAAGTTATGTCTGACTTACTCCAGGCTAAGGGCTCTATGCTCTGAATTTAATTTAAATTATAAAAGACATTAGAAATCAGCTTTAAAACTATCATACTTGGTCACTAGATTATGATTTTTTTTTACTTATTATAAGAAACAATGATATCTTACCTTCTTGGGGACTAACAGTGTGGAACAATAAATGTGTCAGACTTTTTCAATGTACTTGCTAGTTTGTCTGAATTGCTTTTTGCTTTGTTTTTTTCTCTTGTTTTTTTAAAATGCTTGTTATAAGGGAATGGGGAAGGATGTATTGACCAAATGTCAATAATATAAAAGTAAATGAAATCAATTAATTTTTTTAAATGGTAGCTATCCCTTCCACATAATGACTTTTCCCATTGTGAATTCAATATAGCTCGGGTCAGTATTAGAAATTAAATGGTAGGGGTAGCTAGGTGGTGCAGTGGATAGAGCAACAGCTCGGGAGTCAGGAGGACCTGAGTTCAAAAGCAACCTCAGATACTTGTGACTAACTGTGTGACCTTGGACAAGTCACTTAACCCTATTGCCAAAAAAAGGAAATTAAATGGGAATAGTTTGAGAGTTTACAGATCAAAAGCCAGTAGACAACACAGAAAAAGATAAGAAACTCAAAAATGTATAAGATAGAATTGTATAACTTCAGCACATTTTATATTTTAATACCATATTAATTCAGACTTCTTCTCTGGTATGAAAGGAAGGCCAAAAAATTTTACATGAATTTTCAGATCATGGAGGCACCACACTCCTAATCTTCGCAATGTGTGTTAACTGTAGTCTTTCTCTGGAACTTACTGGAAATGGGACTTTCCCTGATCCCACTTCTTCCAATTGCTATGGATTTCTCTCATCTCTGAAATGTCTTTGCATGCATTTTGTGGGACTCTAGATCCCCTAGTAGAATCTAAACTTCTCAAAGGCAGGAACTCTTTTATTGTTCTCTTTATATGACTCTCCTCTAATACATTGCTTAGCCCATAATAGGGGCTTAATAAATTCTTATTGAATGAATGAATGAATGAATTCATACCAGACTAATCTCATTTCCCTTTTTATGGCAGGTTACAAGTCTAGCACATAAAGAAAATATTGGAGACACTACATACATGGACTTTGAAAGGCCATTTTTCTTCAAGGGATCATTGAGATTTAACTGTCTTTACATTTGTAATTATAAAGCCCATAGCAGGCTAGAATGTACCAAAAACACTGAATCATTGCTTATTTGGAAGCTTTTCAAAGTGAGGCTGAATGGTAGAGAATTGAAGGAGGTCATCAAATGGACAATTTGGCAGTAGAGATCACTTGAGGACAACTCAGTAAGGACTCAACTATTTCAATAAAGGAAAACAGGCCTTTCTATTAGAAGCCTGAATTTTCAGAAAAACAAGATGAAAAAATTCCATTGTGTAAAATACACACTAGGTCCCATAGGAATATAGATATGAGCAAGGGTACATGCTAGAGACCATAGAGTTCAATCCCCTCATTTTACAAAGAGAAAACAAAGGCCTTTGATGACTCAGGGAGTAAGCAGCAGATTTGGGAGCCAAACCCAGCTCTTCTGCTTCTTGAGGTAGAGGTCTTTCCACCACATAGTCATTGCCAGATGGCATAATCTCTAGACCACATCGAAGAACAAAAAATCCAACTCAATTCAACCCACATTTGTTAAGCATCTATTATGTAGCAAGAAACCTAACAGAGAAAATCTGTTTGCATCACATCTTAGAAATCTAAAGTCAGTGCCTTCTGTTCTTGGAAGCCCTCCTCCCCATCGTACACCCACTAGGGAAATGTTTATTCAAATCCCTTTTATGATCAATGCCTCCATTTCACAACCCTCCTCAGCCCATCTTTCCAAGTTCCCTGTATACTTTCTTTCCCACACTCTACAGTCCAGCCAAACTGGCCGTCTCTCTGTTTCTAACATACCCCATCTTCATGCCTTTGCTTTGGTCATCCTATAGAGAAACTAGAACACACTCCTTCCTCACCTCTGCTTTATAGACTCCCTGTCAAGATCAGTTCAAGCACCCCCTTCCATATGAAGCATTTCTTGATCCTGAATCTTTTAAACTGTCTTTTATATAATTACCATAGTTATTAATGATGTCTATGTATAGCATATATGCTTATAAAAGGCATATGCTGATCAACTTTTAACAACTGGCTTTCTGGAAAAATGCATACAAGGGGTGTCTAGGTGGTGCAGTGGATAGAGCACCGGCCCTGGAGTCAGGAGTACCTGGGTGTTCAAATCCGGCCTCAGACACTTAATAAGTACCTAGCTGTGTGGCATTGGGCAAGCCACTTAACCCCATTGCCTTGAAAAAAAAAATTTAAAAAAAAGAAAAATGCATACAAGACACATTTTTAATTTAATCTCCATTTTTGATATTTTCTCCATATTTCCTTAAATCTAGACAGTTAAAGAAATACTAAATCTTGTCCTGATTTGAAGTATTTTCCAATGTCCAAAGTATGAACATTCACAATGCAAATTTAACAATCAGGTCTTGTAACCCACTGAGAGCTGGCTCCAGCTTAATTAATCTTTATTATTTCTGCCATTAAAATATAAATTCCTTTTGAGTAGGGCTCCTTTCATTTATTGTATACAGAAGCCTAGTGCATGAACAGGGTTTGCCACAGAATGGATGCTAATTAAATTTATGATGGTTGATTGATTTCCGTGTGTGTGTGTGTGTGTGTGTGTGTGTGTGTGTTGTTACTATATATATATATATATATATATATATATTCCCTTTTTATATCATCATTAATTCAACTCAATTTGATACATTTTCATTAAGTGGATGAGCCAGGTACTATGTAAGATTCTGGCAGTATATAGACACCATAAAATCTAGCCTCTGCCCTCCAGAAGAAGACATTCTGTGGCGGCAAACATTGTGAACTTTGATCCATAGCAGCAGAATTAAATAGCCACAATCAACGGGTTACTCTGTTACTCTGTTTTGGTTTGTTACAAGGGAAAGTTCTATGGGGGAAGGGGAGGGGAAAGTCCTTAAGATGTGGCAACAAAGCAAAAAAAAAAAACTACCTAGAATCAGTTAGGAATTGCAGTGGGTAAAGGGTTGCGTTTGGGTGTTTTTTGGGGGGGGGATTGATTGCAAGGTAGTGGGGTTAAGTGACTTGCCCAAAGTCACACATCGTAAGTAAATATTAACTATCAGAGGTTCAACTTGAACTCATGTCCTCCAGACTCCAGGGTCAGTGCTCTGTCCACTGTACCACTTAGTGCTCCTTGGGATTTGCATTTGAAAAAGACCTGAATTCAAATTCCATCTCAGATGCTCACTAACTGTGGACCATGGGCAAGTCATTTAACTTTTTTCTACCTCAGTTTTCTTTTATGTAAAATGGGACTAAGCACCTTCCTATTGTTGTTACGGTAAAGATACTAGCAAAGAGCTTTGCCAACTATAACCATAAACTGGAAAGACTCCATCTTTTTCTACCTATTTAAAGACTGACACTCTTATTGGTTCTTTTCAATCCTGTGTGGCACCTCTCTGGTTCTCCACAGGTTTTCAGTTTTCTTGCTCAGTCATACAAATCCTTTCCAAAGTAGCCCGGGCTGTCATTCTCTGAGGTTTGGTAGCTTACTGTTGGAACAGCAGCAAAAGCTTCAGCAAGAGCAAGTCATTCTGGATTAACCTCATTTCCGCTTTTTGTCAGCATTACCAGACTGGTAAATCAAGGTCACGGTGTAGATACAGACACCTAGATTTTGGCAGAGCATTAGAAAAAGTCTCTTGTGATATTAGGGGCAGATAGAGAAAAGTTAGTCTAAATGGTAGTATCGTTAGATGGTTGGGGGACTCTTTAAATGATCCAGTCATCCTGGGATGATTTTGCTCGTAGTCAACATGTCAAACTGCCATATTGAGTCAGAAGAGAAGACTGAGGGTGGGTGGTGATGTGGGGATCAGGAATTAGAGATCTGTCTTCAAGCATATGAAGGGTTGTCAGTGGAGAAGGGATTAGATGTGCTCCCTGTCCCAGAGGGCAGAACTAGGAGCCATTTTAATTTGGTGTCAGGAAAAGCTTTCTATCAATGAGAGTCATCTCAAAGTTGACTAAATTGGTGGTGGGTTCTCCCCTCCCTGCCTCCTTGCAGGTATTCAAGAAAAGTCTTGACAGATTTGGGGAAGGGAGGATGTAATGTACCAGTTGAACCAACTTCTTACACCTCTCAAATTGTGCTATTTGGTGACTTGTATGATTCCTTCAGAACTTTCAATCTTCTAAATAGATTAATAATGTTAACTTGGAGGTCTCTAATGAAGTGCCTCTGGTATGTATCGTGGGCTCTGGGTTTTTCACCTTTTTAAATCAATGATATGGATAAAGGCATACAAAGCAGATCTGCAAATGACCCAGAGGTGGGAGGGACAGTTAATGTGTGAGATGATAAATAAGGATTCTTCCCACTTACACAAAATAAATCTCATTGGGCTAAACCTAAAAAGGGGAGATGTATCCCCTTTGGTAGTTTGAGTTTTACCATAATAAGAAAAATCTTAGTTCAAATCCTGATTCAGACTCTTACTTAGCCAAGTGACCCTAGGTAAATCATTTTTCTCAGCCTCAGGCATTGAGTCTCAGTCTCAGTGTCCATATCCCATAAGTCTCAGTCTGTGTCCATACCCCTTAAGTCTCAGTCTGTGTCCATACCCCTTAAGTCTCAGTCTCAGTGTCCAGTTACCATAAGTTCAGAGGATCATTGTGACACTGAGATAATATATGTAAAACCCTTTGCAAACTTTATAGTGCATATATATAGTGTATATTATATATAATGCAAGTTTTTTATTATCTTTATTAGTTAAAAACAAATGTAAAATTCTGAATTTGTTTTTAAAAATTAGCTACACAAGCAGAGGACAGGGAAGACATGACTAGTCAACAGTTCCTGAAAAAAGTTCTGAAGACCAAAAATAGCAGAAATAGAGAAGTCAGTGTGACATAGTGGATACTTTGCTGAACTTGAGGTCAAGAAGGTACAAATTACACATCAGTACTTAGCTGTGTGTCTTTGGGCAAAACCATTAATCTCTCTGAGTTTTCCACATCTATAAAATGGAGACAAAACCATTACTGTACAGGGTTACTGAAAGGATTAAATGAGACTCCTCTCTCCTTCTCTTCCTGTCTGTTTCTGTCTCTGTCTCTATCTCTCTCTTTGTGTCTCTGTCTCTGTCTATCTCCCTTTCTCTACCCCCCCTTATCAATACACACACATGCACATAAATTTCTTATATACATATATAAGTGGGTGTATATATATTGATATATATACATAGATATTGATATACATACATATATATGAGAAAATCTTTGTGAACCTTTCAGCACCAGAAAAATATAAACTTTTCTTAGGCTATCAAGAGAAAGCGCAAACTTGAAAAGGAATCATCATTTGGTTTATGATGTGTTTGTATTGTGGAGGACAAAGGGCCAACCAAGTAGCAAAATCAACTTGGAATCTGGAAATGTGTGACTGGAGCAACAAAGAAGTTGGGACTGATGAGACAGATGTGGGAATGATGTATATGCTCTCTGTGCAGACACAGCAATAATTCTATTTGTTTTTGTCAAATGCAACATCCTCTTTTCAACATTCATCCCAATGTCCAAATTGACTAATTGTTTCTCATTGACTATATTTTAGATCATTTGCCTTCTCTTGATACAGTAGAATCTTTGACCAAGGAGTTGGAAGGGACCTTAGATATGATCTGGTTCAACTTTTGACCCCACCCCCTCCCATTTATCTGTCTAAGGCTCCAGAGAGAGGAAAATGACTTTTTCATATTCATGCAGGTATCAAGTGACAGAGACGGGATTTGACTCCAAGTCCATCATTCCTTCCACTGATTCACACTTCTGTGTCATTATTTAAACAAGAAAGTGAATGAGAGGAAATACTAAGATATGAAGGTTTGTTTCCCACTCTTATCTCCCTGCTCTCTGGACATCTTCTCACCATCCTCCTTTCCTCCAGGATTACATCATACTTGGGAGGGTTAAAAACCCTTTCATCTCTAGAGTTTCCCCACCTCCAACACCACCCCCATTCTCAAGTCCTGCTGCTCTAATTAGTGACTGACCCAACTGGTCCACTATTTCAGGCAGGCCCCAATCGTGCTTCATTTTTCTTCCTATTCCAGCCATCTAACCTTTGTCTTCTCTCATCTTCCTGTTCTAGAATCAGTTCAGATCAACTCTGCTATTGAGTGGTCTCCCAAATGTCTATCCTGTTCTCTCTGCCTCAGTCTCTGTCTCCCTGTCTCTTCTTCTTCTTCTTCTTCTTCTTCTTCTTCTTCTTCTTCTCCTCCTCCTCCTCCTCCTTCTTCCCCATCCTTCTTTCTCCCCCATCTTCTTCTTTCTCCTCCTCCTCCTCCTCCTTTCTCACTCTCTTTTCTCTCTTAGTGATCTCATCACCTCTTATAGCTTCCATCTTCATCTTTTTGTGTATAATTCCCAGCAATATTTTTAGCCCTAATTTCTCTCCTGAATTCAAGCCCTGTATCACTAAGTGCCCACTGGACATTTCAAATAGGGGTCCTGTAGGCATCTCAAGCTCATCACCACCTTATCTTTTTTTCTCAAATTCTTCCCACTCCCCAACTTCCCTATTACTGCTGACCATGCTCCCAATGACTCCAGTTCAGAACCTCAGGATCAACCTCACTCTCATTCTCACCCATATACCCATTCCACTTTTGTCATTTCTATCTTTATAACATATCTACTATCTATTGCCTTTGCTCCACTCACATAGCCACCACTATAGGATAAGCCCTCACCACTTCTAGCCTAGGCTGATCTCCCTGTCTTAAGTCTCTCCCCACTCCAATCTTCTCTTTACCTAGCTGCCAAAATGATTTTCCTAAAGTACAACTCAGACCTTTTTAACCCTTATTTGGCAGTCCAGTGCAGGATCAAATATAAAAATTTGGTCTGGTTTTTATTTTTTGTGGGCTATTATTTTTAAATTTTTTGTATTTTTTTCATCCATATGTACATGTATATTTTTAAGATACAAAATTTCCTTCCACCCTCCCTTCCCACCCCCCTCCCCTCAGTGGTGATCTGTCAGTTTAGCATTATACATACACATATTTTTGATAAACATGTTAACAGATTATTCATTTTCAGTATGAGGAATTAGGATTAAGGGAAAGAGATACATAAGAGATAATTTTTATAAAGTGTTCATTAGATTCTGAAGTGTTGGGGTTTTTGCTTTGTTTTTCTTTCTCTGTATTGGGCTAGCATTGTCCATAGCTGGAACAGTTGTCCTAGCTCTCTGAACTGCTAAGAGGAGCTGCTTCCATCAAGATTGATCATCTCACAATATTGTTGTTAATGTGTACATTGTTCTCTTGGTCCTGCTCCCTTCACTTAGTGTCAGATACTGTAAGTCATTCCATGTTTCTCCAATCCGACCATTTATGGTTTCTTATAGAAAAATAATATTCCATAGTATTCATGTACCATAACTTCTTTAGCCATTGAGTCCAACCATTTATGGTTTCTTATGGAACAATAACATTCCATAGTATTCATGTACCATAACTTGTTTAGCCATTCCCCAATGGAATGTTTAGCCATTCCTCAATTTCCATTTCTTTGCTACAAAAAAGAGCTATGAATATTTTGGAACATGTGGAACTTTTCCCATTTTTTTACAGTTTCTTCTGGATATAGTCCTAGAATTGGAATTGCTGGGGCAAAGGAAATGAAGTTTTATTTCTCTTTGGGCATAGTTTCATATTACTCCTTAGAAAGGTTGGATGTGTTCACAACTCTACCAGCAATGCATCAATTTCCCAATCCTCCCACAATCTCTCCAATATTGATCATTTTCCTTTTTTCTCATCTTAGCCAATCTGATGGGTGTGAGGTGATACCTCATTTTGTTTTAATTTGCATTTCTCTAATCAATAATGAATTTGAAGCATTTTTTCATATTATTATATATAGCTTTAATTTCTTCATTTGAACACTGTCTATTCATATCCTTTGGCCATTTATCAATTGGGGAAATGACTTGTAACCTTATAAATTTGATGAAATTCTCTATATATTCTAGAAATAAGACCTTTAGGGGCAGCTAGATGGTGCACTAGATAGAGCATCAGCCCTGGAGTCAGGAGGACCTGAATTCAAATTTGACCTCAGACACTTAATAATTACCTAGCTGTGTGGCCTTGGACAAGTCACTTAACCCCAATGCCTAACAAAAACAAAGACAAAAACAAAAAAAACAGAGAAATAAGACTTTATCAGAACTCCTCCCTGTGAAAATTGTTTCCCAGTTTTCTGATTTCCTTCTCATTTTGGCAGCATTGATCTTATTAGTGCAAAACCTTTTTAATTTAATATAGTCAGAATCATTCATTTTGCATTTTATAAAATACTCTAATTCTGGTTTTGTCATTCTTGTTTCACCCCTGATTTTACTGGAAATGCTCCAAGTTTACTCCTATTACATATAATATTTGTTGATGTTTTAGATAGATACTGTTAATTATTTTAAGGAAAACTCCATTTATTCCTAAACTTTCTAGTATTTTAATAGGAGTGGATGTTGCATTTTTATGAAAGGCTTCTTCAGCATCTATTGAGATAAATGATTTCTGTTGATTTTGCTATTGATATACTCAATTATGTTGAGTGTTTCCCTTATATTGAATTATCCCTACCTGGTATAAATCCTACCTGATCATAGTGTACAATTCTAGTTATAACTTAGTGTAGTCTCATTGCTAAAATTTTATTCAAGATTTTTACATCAATATTCATTAGGGAGATTGGTCTATAATTTTCTTTGTCTGTTTTGGTTCTTGCCGGTTGAAATATCAGCACCATATTGGTGTCACAAAAGGAGTTTGGCAGAACTTCTATTTTTTAAAATAGTTTATGTACAACAGGAGTTAATTGTTCCTTAAATGTTTGATAGAATTCACTTATAAATCCATCTGGACCTGGAGATTTTTTCTTACAGAGTTTATTGATGATTTCTTCAATTTCTTTTTCTAAAATGGAGTTAAGTAATTTATTTTCTCTTCTGTTAATCTGGGCAATTTGTGTTTTTGTAAATATTCATCTATTTCACTCAGGTTATCCAATTTATTGGCATACAGTTTGGCAAAATAGTTCTGAATTTTTCTTCCTCATTGGTAGTTAGTTCATTCTTTTCATTTTTTAAAACTAGAAATTTGGTTATTTTCTTTCTTTTTTTAAATCAGATAAACCAAAGATGTGTCTATTTTATTGGATTTTTTCATAAAACTAACTTAGTTTTATTTTGTGATCATGATTTTCTTGCTTTCAATTTTATTAATCTCTCCCTTGATTTTCAGAATTTCTAATTTAGTATTTAATTGAGGATCTTTAATTTGTTCTTTTCTAGTTTTTTTAGTTACACACCCAATTCATTGATCTCCTGTTTCTCTATTTTATTCATAGAGGCATTTAGAGATATAAAGTTCTTCCTCAAAACTGCCTTGGCTGCATCCTATAAAGTATGGTATGATGTCTCATTTCTTGGATATAATTATTGAATATTTCTATTATTTGCTGTTTAATACACCCATTATTTAAAATTAAGTTGTTTAGTTTCCAATTAGTTTTTGGTTTATCTTTCCATGACCTTTATTACATGTAATTTGTATTGCATCATGGTCTGAGAAGAGTATATTATTTCTGCCTTTCTGAATTTGGTTAATTACAAGGTTTTTGTGCCCTAGTACATGATCAGTTTTGGTATAGATGACACATACTGCAGAGAAAAATGTATATTTTTTTCTGTCCCATTAAGTTTTCTTCAAAGGTCTATCATATCTTAAGTTTTCTAAGATTTCATTCACCTTCTTAACTTACTTCTTGTTTATTTTGTAGTTAGATTTATTTAGTTCTGAGAGAGGGAGATTGAGGTCCCCCATTATTAAAGTTTTGCTATCTATGTCTCCTCATAATTCACTCAGCTTTTCCTCTGGAAATTTAGATGCTATACTACTAGGTGCACACATGTTTAGTAAGGATATAGCTTCACTACCAATGGTGCCTTTTAAGATGATGTAATTTCCTTCCTTATCCCCCCCCCTTTTTTTTTAGGTTTTTGCAAGGCAAATGGGGTTAAGTGGCTTGCCCAAGGCCACATAGCTAGGTAATTATTAAGTGTCTGAGACCAGATTTGAACCCAGGTACTCCTGACTCCAGGGCCTGTGCTTTATCCACTGCGCCACCTAGCTGCCCCTCCTTATCCCTTTTAATGAGATTGATATTTGCTTTCACTTTATCTGAAATCAGGATCACTACTCCCGATTTTTTTTTACTTCAGCAGAAGCAAAATATTTTTTGCTCTAAACTTTTACCTTTACCCTGTATCTGCTTCAGATATATTTCTTGTAAACAACAGACTGTAAGATTCTGTGTTTTAATCTATTCTGCTATCTTCCTCCATTTTATGGGACAGTTCCTCCCATTCCCATTTATAGTTAAGATTACTAATTCTGTATCTCCCTCCATGCTATCTTTCCCCTTTAAATTTTTCTTTTTTCTTTCTTCTTATTCCATCTCATCAAAATTTTACTCCCTTTCCCCTTTGACTTTTCTTTTAAAATTTAGCTTTCAATTTATTTTGACTTATGTCTTGGCCTTCCCTCTATCAGTTGCCTCTTTCCTTAGTTTTCCCTTTTCCCATCCCCTCCTTCCCTGTAGATTAGGGTAGATTTTTAAACCCAAGTGGGAATGTATCTTATTCCCTATCTGGGATAAATCTATTGAATAGAATTTCCTCAGCATTTACATTCTCCTTTCTTTCCCTCTAAAATTATAAATCCTTGTGCTTCTTCCCCTGGTATTATTTATCACTCAAGTACTGTTAATCAAGTATTATCAATCACAGTGTGATTATTTGATTGCTTGATAAGCTCATATTGTTATCAAGGTATCATCACAGATTGATTGCTTGATTGCTTGATAAGCAGCATTGTATAATTATAATCATTTTTTTTACTTTACTCCCTTAAGTACCCTCCAAGTAGACACAATACTCCTCATGAGCCAAAGTATCACCCAAAGCCATATCATTTCTTGAACTATTTGCATTCCTCCCCCAGGCCTATTTTCTCTCACACTTTACCCTCCCCCTCTCCACCCAAGGTACTTTACCCCTTGTTAAGTGAAGCAGGATTTATTTTCTCTCACACTTTACCCCACCCTCCCCACCCAGGGTACTTAGCCCCTTGTTAAGTTAAGCACTAATTAAGTCAAACCTGATCTAATTAGCTATAAGAATCTTAAAGATCTCTAAGGACTGGGAGGTTCTGAAGGTCTTACCTGAGAACTTTACAAATGATTTTAAGTTATGGGACACACTGACTCAGGAAAGCCCAGTTTATGATGCCCTCGTTAGACAAGGTGCTAAGCTTTTGTCATCACAGCAGAATTAAACTGGGTCAATAGATAATGAGACAAAAGTTTAAAGTTAACACCCCTGCTTTTCTTCAGGGCTTTTTGTCTCAAACATAGTGATGTCATCTTGGACCTCTTCAATGGAGAGACAAGATCCAACTATTCTCATATCTTTTAAGTTCAGTCTCTTCAACTATATTCAACTCTTTAATTTTCCTACCAGAAGTAAAGTTCTAAAGAATTAGAAGTGTATTTTTTCCCTTTAGTGTTGCATACAATTAGATGGTCTTGACCAACATTTGTTTTGTTTTGTTTTGCTTTTTCCTTCCCCTTTTCATTTACTTTTTTATGCATCTCTTGAGTAATATATTTGGCAATTGAATTATATGTTCAGTTCTGGTCTTTGTGTCAGGAAATTCTGAAAGTCCTCTATATCATGATGAACATCCATCTTTTCCCCCTGACAGCATATGCTGAATTTTGCAGGGTAGCACATTCTGGGTTGTAATCCCAGGTCCTTTGCTCTCTGATATATGGTATTCCAGGTCTTCCAATCCTTCAATTTTGAGGTTGAGTCAGTTTGGTTTTTAGAGACTTTAAAACCTGGCCCCTTCCTTTAAAACTTAAGAGGCTTCTTCCTTTCTCCCATATTGTCCTTAGCAGCTGCGATGGATCTCTTCCTCTATTCCATTTCTCAGAATTCTTCAATTCCTTCAAGGTTTCCCATGGATGCCTTCTTTTTTTACCTTCCCAGAATCTCCCTCCCCCAGGTATGAGTGCATTCTCTCCCTCCTCAAATTAATTTGTAACATTATCTGAGAGGCAGCCCTGCATAGTGAATAGTGAGCTAGCTTTAGAACCATGAAGACCTGAGTTCAAATCTTTTCTCTGATGTATACTAGCTGTGTGACCCTGGGCAAATCAATTAACATCTCAGTGCCCTAGGGATTCCTCTCAAAGATTATATAAACTGAATGAAAAGTGGCTATTTGCTTTGGAAGAGAAAATTCCCTTTATCAGTGAAATCAATGAACTTCATTATCTCTGTATGTGTTATATCTTTCCCAATAGAATGTAAACACTTTGAGGTCAGGCAGAGAAACATTTAACTTATGGAATTATCTTCCCAGGCCCATTTCTGGTACATAGTAGGCCCTTAATAAATATTTAATGAGGGGAGAGGAGAGGAGAGGAGTGGAATAGAGGGCTACTAGGTGATAAAGCAGATTGAGAAGCATCCTTGGAATCAGGAGGCTCTGAGTTCAAATCCAACTTCACACAATTATTAGCTGTATAACCTTGCACAAAACATTCAATTTCAATTTTCCTCCAATCTCTCAAAATAAACAAATGTTGAATTGAATACTCTCTCATGTTCTGATCTGAATACAAGTTTATAGAAATTATGTAATTACCACAGAACATTTTCAAATCATTTTTTTTCTTTCTTTTTATCAGCATGTGGAGAAGTCACTGGACGAAGTTTGAAGTTGCTGACATAGAACCAGAGACTCAATATTGCCAGAAGTCTGGTCATCAAATAATGGGGGATGGGGGTGGGGATGACTTGATGATGGACACTCTGGAAGGCAGTTTAAAAAAGGATTGAATGGGTTGAAATCTCTATCAGTGGAGTGAGCAGTGGAGAGTAGAGGAAAAAATTTAATCCTATGATAATAACTTTAGATCTTGAAAGGATGAGAGAGATGAATAATAGTCCAGATCTTATTTTACAGACGGAGAAATTAAAATCTCTTCCAGCTTGATAACTGCTGAACAGGAGTACCCATATATCTTTCTGAAGTATCCAAAGTCCAGTTAAAATCTA
The DNA here is from genome assembly GCF_037893015.1 of Macrotis lagotis. Classification (NCBI taxonomy): domain Eukaryota; kingdom Metazoa; phylum Chordata; class Mammalia; order Peramelemorphia; family Peramelidae; genus Macrotis; species Macrotis lagotis. The sequence continues at coordinate 886,019,672 of NC_133658.1, forward strand.
ACAACAATTCCTTATAAAAAACTGTGTTGGAGCCAGCTACGATTTCATACTTAAAGTGACCCTGTTGCTCCCACAAAGCCAAAAGAAATACACCCACCAGGAATGTGAGAGCCCAAAAACTGGAGCCCTAGAACAATAGAAAGCAGGAATTTGCTGACAGCGTTGCAATCCTAATAAGACCATTCTTTATCCTCGCTTTGCATATCAGTCTGAAGTGTAATCATTTCCTTTTTAGGCTGAATAAGGGAAACACTGTTGTTCGGGGGTCACAATTTCTTTATGCTGACTATCCCCTGAAGTGTAACCACAGACACAGCTGTTGACTCCAAGAAGGCCAGCCGCCAACATCTGTGACGCAGTCCTTGTGTCCTTGTCATTGCATAAAACAACAAATGATTTGGTTTTCCTGAATTCAGCAAGAATTTATTATGGATACAGGCATGGTGATGAGCAACTGGATATACAAAGACTAAGCCAGCCTCTATCTTCTAGTTTATTTGGGCAGTTTATAATTTGAGCTCTCTGGGGTGGTTTGAGACCCTTGCGTGTGTATGGATAGGGAGGTGGGGTAGTTTCCCCTTCCTACATTAAAATAATAATGGAAGGCCCGAACACTGCAACTGACTCTATTCATACATCAAAGGACAGGATGAGATTTTAAATCACATCCTTTATGAGGTGCAAATCTCTTTGTTAGATTCAAAAAAGGAAAAGTGATAAGCTAATCAAACGAGCTAACTAGCCCCTGGGGACCTCAAATAGTTGGAGGAATTTCTGCAATGAGTTAATCCAGAGCTGGAGGACTCTGAGTTCTAGTTAAGAATTTATTTGAGAGTTCTGAGTCAAGCTCCTGAGGGGGAAACCTTCTTGATGAGTAGGGAAGAGAAAGATTCTCTGGGTCTCTGCCTCAGTCTTTCTCTTTGCCATCCCTTTCTTCTCTGCTTTCTCCTCTTTCTTCCCCTTCTCTCTGTTTCCATCTTTCTCATTCTCTCTCCCTCCCCACTTCTTTTTGTTTTTCCCCTTCCCTCTTTGTTTCTGAGTTTCTCTTCCTTCCCCAGACTCTCTTATCTGTCCCTCTTCCTCCCTCCCTAGACCTCATTGTTCTTATGTTCAGACAGCCTAGCCCAGGAACATACAGAGAACCCAGTTGCCATCTGATCTGGTGGGCCAGTAGAAGCCAATGCCTTTAGCTGGCAGCAGTAGAATACACTTTTAAGGGAAGTGTGAAAACAGTAATACAACAGGAAAAAGGATTTCTAGTACCAGGAGATGGAGAAAAGCAACTTATGGGATTGTGACCCCTTGTGCCTAAGAAAACTTCATGGCTTAGGAAAGGCACAGATGTTTAGCCAGGAGCTACTACCCTTAAGGAAATTTCAGGAGATCTCATATGGAAAGGATTTAAAGGACTTATGCCTTTACTATATACAGTTTCTACCTATGTGCTTCATTGCCAGGATATTCTAATTTTGAGCCCCTTCTCTCTGTGGAATCTGTATACTGTGAAAGAGTGTGTCCCACATTTCTGAGGTAATTTTTTTTGTTTTTTTTTATTTAAATTTATCTATCATTTCAACTACATGCTAAGATAGTTTTCCACATTCAGTTTGTTTTGTTAAGATTCTGAGTTCTTGCTCCTTTCTTTCCCTCACTCCTTCCCTTAAGAGAGTAATCTGATATAGGTTTTACATGTATAATTACATTAAACATATTTCCATATTAAGTCATTTTGTGAAAGACAAATCAAAACAAAAAAAAAAGAACAAGAACCCATGAGAAGGTAAAAAACTCATAAAGCATAAAATAAAATTTTAAAACAGAAAATAGTCCACTTTGGCCTGCATTCAGACTTCATAATTCTTTCTCTGGATGTGGATGGTATTTTTCATCTCAAGTGGAGGTAATGTTTTGTGCCAATGATCTTTCTACAATTACCTTTTTAAAAAAAGATGACTATAGGTTTCTGGATGATTATTCATGGAAAGCGCAATGATGAGGGCAAGGGAGACACAGTATTAGAATCATGTCCCTCAGGGTTGACACTAGAATGCTAAAAGTAGTTGTCACCCTTCAACCTGGAAGACTTAAGAGTAAGTCAAGGGGCAGCTAGGTAGCACAGTGGATAGAGCACCAGCCCTAGAGTCAGGAGGACCTGTGTTCAATTCAGCCTTAGACATTTAATAAATCTCTAGCAGTGTAATCTTGAGCAAGTCACTTAACCCCATTGCCTTGCAAAAAAAAAAAGTAAGTCAAGAAAGTGCATTGTAGATGGGTGGGTACCACTGTGGATGGGTGCCACTGTAGGTAGGTGGGTGCCACTTAAAAAACAATACTACATTCTGTTTGAAATTTCACTTTTAATTCAACAAACACATATTCAGCATTTTCTGGCATTGTACAAGATCCTGAGAATACAAAGGCAAAAATGAGTTAGCCCTTCTCCTCATGGAGCTTACAGTCTACACACACACACACACACACACACACACACACACACACACAGACACATACAAACACACATCCATTTACAAAGTGAAAGAATAAAAAGGCATTTATTGCACATTTGCTGCATATAGTATAATAATATAAAAGTAAAGGTAGTCCCTGCCCTCAAGGACAGAAAAAAACCTATGGGAGAGTAGTTGCCAAGAAGGGTTATTTTAGATTGGACAATTATAAGGCTGGTAAGTGGATGTATAGAATAGATTGGCATTCTTTCCAAAAGCAGTAGCAATATTATTTAATAATAATAATTATTATTATAATTATATTTTATGTAGTACTTTACAAATATTATTTTACATCATAATTCTGGAAATTAGGTACTATTGTTACCCTAATTTTACAGATGAGGAAACTGAGGTACAGGGAGATTAAGTGATCTGCTCAAGTCACACAGAACCCAAGTTTGTTGTTCTATTTACCATGACACTTAGTCATTTGAGGCTGGAAATTGGGGGGGAGGGGGAGAGGAAAGATAGAAGAAAGCTCATGTGGGCAAAGCAACTGGCAAGAAGATGGTGGGGAAATAAAGTGAATTATATCTGAGATAACTGGTCTGATGCATTGGGTCACACATAAAGGATTCACTGGTTTATAGTTTATTATCTCATTTCATCTTCACAATCATCCTGGGGTTGATTTGTTCTCGAAGTCCAGGACATCAGTGAGGTCATACCACAACATGTACGTGAATTAGGTTTCTCCCTGATGCTGTAATATCTGCCACTAGTATGGAACCAACTGTCTTTCCAGTTCCTAGCTAACCAAAAATCATTCATGGATACCTTACTGGATAATCATTGGAGGGCTCTGTGATCAGGTACGAACTACATCTCCTTCCATGCTTCTCCAGAGAATTTCTCAGGCTTCATCCTCTGCCATCCATTTTCTCCAGACACTTTCATTCCACTTTAATATATTTTATTAATACATTCTATCAATTTTATTAATTTATTAATACAATTTATTAATTAATCAATATCTTCAGTCACTTCTGCTCTTACTAAATTGACAGAGAAAAACAAATAAGAAAAAAGTCTGAGTAGATGTTTGAAGGGATGTGGGAAAACTGGGACACTAATACACTGTTGATGGAGTTGTGAACTGATCCAAATATTTTGGAGAGCACTCTGGAATTATGCCCAAGGGGCAATAAAATTGCATGCCCTTTGATCCAACAATACAACTACTAGGTCTATATCCCAAAGAGATCATAAAATAGGGGAAAAGACCCATATATACAAAAAAAAATTATGGCAATTCTTTTTATAGTGACAAAGGATTGGAAAATGAGTGGATGCTCATCAGTTGGGGAATAGCTAAGCAAATTGTAGTATATGAGTGTTATGGAGCACTATTGTTCTCTAAGACATCATGAGTGGGTAGACTTCAGAAACGTTTGAAAAGACTTACATGAACTGATGCTGAATGAAGGGAGAACTAGGAGATTGTTGTACACATTAACAACAGCATTGTGTGATCTCCAATTATGATGGACTTTGCTCCATTCAGTAGTTCAGTGGTCAAGGTTAATTCTAAGAGACTTATGATGGAAATTGTCATCCACATCCAGAGAAAGAACCATGCAATCTGATTACAGACCAAAGTAAGCTATATTCATTTTTTAAAACTTGTTTTATAGTTTTTTATTTTTCCTTTCTCATGTTTTTTTCCCTTTAGTTCTGATTCTTCTTTCACAATATGATTATCATGGAAATATTCAACTTATATTGGGGGGGGAGGAAAGGAGGGTGGTAGAGGAATGTGGAACTCAAAAGTTTACAAAAAGGGTGGCTAGGTGGCACGGTGGATAGAACACTGGCCTTGGAGTCAGGAGTACCTGAGTTCAAATCCAGCCTCAGACATTTAATAATTACCTAGCTGTGTGGCCTTGGGCAAACCATTTAACTCCATTTGCCTTGCAAAAACCTAAAAAAAAAAGTTTACTAAAGGATGAATGCTGAAAAATACCTTTTCATGTAATTGCAAAACCTAAAATAAAATAACATTCAAAAATAAAATAAAATTTAATTTTTAAAGTTTAATTATATTGACCATATTTGACAATTTGCTTTTCCTTGTCACACTCATCACCCTACCTTTGTTATTTGTTTTCCAAGACCTTCTTTGGTTTTTCTGTTGCTCAGAGTTATTTTCTAGTGACCTTTTCATTTATGTTATGGTGGAAATTGAGCATGTTACTCTCTTGGTTCTGCAGATCTTCCCATGATCCTCTGGATCCCTCAGAGTCATCTTTTCTCACTGTGCAATATTTGTAACCATCTTTTATAGATAGAGCAGCTAGGTGGCACAGTGGATGGCACCAGGATTGGAGTCAAGAGAGCTGAAGTCAAATCTGGTCTCAGAGAATTACTAGAGGTATGACTCTGGGCAAGTCACTTTACTCTATTTACCTTAGTTTCCCTATCTGTCAAATAAGCTGGAGAAAGAAGTCACAACCCTGTCTATTGTCTTTGCCAAGAAAGCTCCACAAGGAATCATGAGAGTCAGACAACTGAACTGAGTAACAACAATCAACATTCATCCACTTTGCTCCCTGTCTCTGCTACTACAAAGAGAGCTGATAGCTTTGTTCCTTTACACACTTAGCACTGTCCAAACATTGAGACTGGGCCCATATATCCATGTCCTCATATGAATATGTGATGCTGGTTTTTTGCAGGATTGTAGAAAATAATTGTCAGAGAAGTCAAACCTAGCAAGTATTCATGGGGGTCATCAACTGATGTTGCTTTTTGACTTCTTCAGAACATCTGAATAACCTCCTTGAACTAGTAGGGGCTAACTCAGGTTCAAATAGCTTCACACCAAGGCAATTAGGTAGTGCCGTGGATAAAGCTGAGCCTTGGAGTCAGGAAGATCTGAGTTCAAATTCCACCTAAAAGAATTGCTTGCTAGGTGACCATGGACAATTTCCTGTTTGTCAAAGAAGAATGATCAACAGCTACTCCTTCCCAAGATTATTGTGTGGATTAAATGAGATAAATTTGTAAGGCATTTATTCCATAGTTTAGGACTCAGTAGGCTCTTAAATATTTCTTTCCTTCCTGACCTTGATTTCCTCATTTCTAAACTAGGAGGGAGAGGAGAAAACATGATTTCAAAGGTCTCTTTCAGCTCTAAAATTGTATTATTTAGATATCGTATTTCCCTTAAATAAAAAAAAAAGCTCTGATTAACTTTTAAGTATTATCTAAAGTTTTAAGGCCAATATTTTCTCCAGAGAAATGAACAAATAAATGAATGAATGAAAAAAAATCTATTGTTTTTCCTATGTGCCAGTACTGTGATTAGAACACCAATCCAGTTTTATAATTAAAGTCATTGTGAAATTGGGATAAAACTTGCCCTACAGAAACATTTTTAGGCAATAATATATTCTGCCAAGTAAGCAATACCATTCCTGCTAATATGCTATATATGAATTTTCATTCGGTGTATTTTACATACATACACATATTTTACATACATACACACACACACACGTGTGTGTGTGTGTGTATTTGTGTAAAAATCAGAAATGTAGACAATGAAAGTTAGAGCTAAGCACCAAGGAAAAACAAATCATGAATTCCCTATAGAGTGAACTATTTTGAATCCATGGACCAAGGATTCTCCAATTAGAGTCCCTGGATTTTAATATTTTCCTTTATAATTGTATATGGATAGCTCTAGGTCTAAAGTCAGAAGACTCATCTTCTGGAGTTCAAATCTGACTCCAGACACTTCCTGTGTGACTCTGGACAATCACTTAACTCCCTTTGCCTCAGTTTTCTTATCTGTAAAAAGAGCTGGAGAAGGAAATGGTGAACCAGTAACTATGTCAAGAAAACCCAAAGGCCCTTCTAACTCTCAGTCCTTGATCCTAGAATTTTAGAATTACACCAAGTTGTGTAAATCCTTAATTCCCCACTCAAATTCTAGAGTAACCCCACTCAGGAGTCTTTGAAGGTCTTCGAGTGGCTTCCCTTCAGGGCATGCCATTACTTCCCTTGAGAGCACTTCAGACTAACAGAGAGGTGTGGGCACTCCACAAAGAACACAACTGACCCAGCCCCTGGGTTTGGGATGCAGAATGCATAGTTCCCTTGGTGGTTCTGACTTTGACCTCTGACAAAGATACCTGGGGTTGGTCAAGACTTTCTTTTCTGGTCCCTTGTTTTCATCCCCCCCCCCCCAAAAAAAAAGGTTGATAAGAGAGAGACCAAAAAAAAAAAAGGTTGATAAGAGAGAGACCAAAAAAAAAAAAAAGGTTGATAAGAGAGAGACCAAAAAAAAAAAAAAAAAAAGGAAACCAGAATTCATTCCACAATAAGGCTGATTGTTACTTGCAAGCCACATTCAATTAAATGTTTACCTTTCTATTTCACAACCCAACAGGAAGTCAGCAATCTGAGAGGCCCAGGGCAGAGAAAAGATGGTTCATTCATCTTTTCCCCTCAGGCCAAGACTGGAGCAAAAGACTAGGTGGTGTTTCTAGTCGCCTTCTGGAGTCAATAGCTTCAGATAGGAAATGAGCACTCAGATGAAATCTTTGAGTTCTGTGTTTTAAGATCCTGGAATTGTCTCAATTATATGACAATTTCCTGAGGAATGTGAGAGGAGTGGACCTTGGTCAGCCCTCTAGTAACTTGAAAAATGCTGCAGGAATTTTGAAAATGAAGGAGCTTTGGAAAAATTCAAATACCCCCCCACACACACTCACTCGCTTTCATAGGCACTATATGTTAGCTCCTACTATTCCTATTATTATTAATTATTGTTGTTCCTTCCTCCTTTTTTCTTTTTTTCCCCTTTCACTTTTTTCTTTTTCAATTTCCCTCCAATAATCAAGCATTAAATTATTTCGATCTTCCACATCCCTCCATGTGGGGGAAGAAAAAGGAAAATAAATTTCTTGTAACAATTAAGAACAGTTAAGCAAAGAAAAAAATCCCTATATTGTCGATATCCAACAATATGTCTCACTCTACGTATTTGTTCATCTCTTCTCTGACAGGAGATTGGTAGCATTCTTCATCTAACATCTGGAATCATGACTGATACTAAGATGATCAGAGTTCTTAAGTCTTTTGTCCTTCTCATCTTTCCTCCTTTCTTCTTCCTTTCTTTCATTCATCCTTCCCTTCCTTCCTTCCTCCCTCCCTTCTGTCTCTCCCTTTCCTTCCTTCCTTCCTCCCTCCTCCCTCCTCCCTCCTTCCCTTTCTTCCTATTTTTTTTTTTATTTACTGACTCCTGAATAAAAGTAATACCTGTAGGACCTTGGGCAAGTCACTAACTCTCCTAGCCCCTCTTTTTTTCTTTTTTGTAAAATGAGAGATTTAAGCTCGATGGCTAATGAATCCCATCCATCTCTGTTTTTATAGCTGGATGTCTAGAGCACCAGCCTAGAAAATAGGACTCTTATTAGTTGTGTGACCTTGGACAAGTCACTTAATCCTGATTGCCTCCCATCCAGGACCATCTCCAGTGCTCCTAATTCATATCGGACCCAAATGACTCTGGAGGAGAAAGTGAGATTGATTACTTAGCACAGCCCCCCCCCCCATTCAATTCACATACATGTTATGGCAACACTTCTTTGATGTCAATGTCTTCTTCAAGAAAGAAGGATGGGGGTAGCTAGGTAACACACTGGTCCTGGAGTCAGGAAGACCTGAGTTCAGATTTAACTCAAGACACATAATACTTACCTAGCTGTGGGACCTTGGGTAAGTCACTTAACTCCATTGCTTTGCAAAAAACAAAAAACAAGCCAAAATGAAGAATGAAGAATGAAGAGCAAGATCATCATCATCAATCCATATTAATCATAGTTTAAGAGGGTATTTTAAAGATCAAAGGAACATTAAACTCAGTGATATAGAGATAATAAGGAATTTTTGAGTTCATTTAGACCCTTGCTGTGCAGATGAGGAAATAGGCACCAAAAGAAACCTGGGGACTTTGCCCAAAGTTATCATGTTAAAAGACTGAACTGAAGTTTAAACCCAAATCCTCAGACCAAACACTCAACAATCTTCCTTTAGTCCCATGCTACATGTTTTATTCAAAGTTTAAAACTGAACATCAATACAACCAACTAAACTTGCTTAATAACGACATTGGAATAAATTCATTTTCAGTGCTTGAAGTATCCTGACAATCTTTCCTACATTCCTTCTGGATCTCCAATAAAGTTCATAGAATCTTAGCTCTAGAGTTGGAAGGGACCTCAAAGACCATCTAGTTGAATGTCCTCTTTATACAGATGAGGAAATTGAGACCTAGGGAGTTTCAATGGTTTTTGGATTCTCTGTTCCTTCTTCAATTTCCTTTATATATATGATTGTAGTTCAAATATGGCCTCAGACCTGCGTGACACAGTCACTTAACCTCTGTCTGCTTTTGATTTTTTGTAGGTTTTTTTAATCTATAAAATGGGAGATGAGAATCAAATAAGATACTTGTAAAAAGTTTTGCAAACCTTAAAGTCCTACATAAAGTTAGTTATTTTAATTAATGTGTCATGGGGGGGTTGTCTTTTTTTTCACTAGTTACATAATTTGACTGCTGATCATCTCCCCATGGCCTCTTCATCTAGCTTTTCCCTAGTTCTTCCCCTATCTCTCTGACCACTCCTCAACCTATGTCATAGCCTTTAATGATAGATGCCCTCAAGGCTCTTTCTCGGGACCTCTTCACTTTTCTCCCTATATTATCTCTCTTGAGATCTCATTGGTTCTCAGAGATTCTATCTTCACCTCTACACAGATGATTTCCAGAAGGATATATCTAGCTCTAATCTTTCTCCTGAGCTTCAGTATTGCATCATCAATTGCCTTTTGGACATTTTGAACTAAATTCCCAGAGACACCTCACACTCTCCATCCAAAACAGAATTCATTATCTTTCTCTCAAACCCTTCCCTCTTCCCAGTTTTCCTGTCAAGGACATTACCATTCCTCCAGTCACCCTCCTTGTAATCAAGATATTATCCGTGACGCCTCTCTTGCACTCAACCTACATATCCAATTCTTGTCAAATTTTATCATTTCTACCTTCTCCACAATTGCCACTCTGGGGCAGATCTTCATCATATCTGGGCTTATTGGATTAGCTTTTGAATTGGTCTTCCTGCCTCAAATGTCCTGGGACAGGGAAGGATTATGAAAAGTCTCCTGTAGAAAATCACTGATATTTTCACTGACTTCTCCTATGTCAAGAATGCTCTTACTTTATCTCCCAATCATGGCTTCCCTGGTTTCCTTCAAGTCCCAGCTAAAATTCTACCTTCTAGGAAGCCTTTCCCAATCCCTCTTAATTCTGGTGCCTTCCCTCTATTGAGTATTTCTTATTTATCCTGCAGACTATTTGTAAGTTTAGAAGTTTTCTGAAGCTAGATAACTCAGTGAACAGAGTTCTGGGTTTGGAGTCTGGAAGAGAAGTTTAAATATAGCCTCAGACACTTACTAGCTGTGTGATCCTAGGCAAGTCACTTAATCTCTTTGCCTTACAGATTTTCCTTATCTGCAAAATGAACTGGAGAAAGAAATGGCAAACCACTCCAGTATCTTTGCCAAAAAAACAGTTCTAGAAAATCAAAGAAAGTTAAAATTCATCCCTGCCCTCGGAAAGCTTACATTCTAATGAGGGAGATGGCATAAAAACAACCAGATGTGTACATGATATATCCAGAGTAGATGAAAGGAAATCTGAGAAGGGAAGGTACTAGAGGCTGAGAAGGTTGTCCTGAAGCAGGTAGGATTTGATCTGAGTCTTGAAGGATGCCAGAGAAACAAAGAAATAGAGTTAAGGGGTCGGTGCACTGCAGGCAAGGGGAGACAGTTGGTGCAAAAATATGGAGATGTGAGATGGAAAAACACAAGTCAGCCAGGATTGTAATGTGTCTGGAAGGAGAAAGATGTTAGATGTGAAAGGTAAGAGGTTAAATGTGAAATAGAGGAATTCCCATTTGGTCCTGAGAGCCACTGGAGTTCTTTGAGCAGGGGAGTGACATGGTCAGACCAAAGTTTAGAAAACTGGGTAGCTAAGTGATGCCATAGCACAAAGAGCATCTGGTCCAGAGTCAGGAAGACCTGAGTTCAATTCCAACCTTAGACACTTACTAGTTGTGTGACCCTGGGCAAGTCATTTCGCCCTGTTTGCTTCACTTTTCGTCATCTGTAAAATGATCTGGAGAAGGAAAAGAAAGGGACCTTAGAAGTCATTCAGTCCAAACCCCTCATTTTACAAAAGAAGACACAGAAGACTAGAACGAGGGATGGTCTTGCCCGGGATCACACAGGGAGGGAAGAAGTGGAGTTGGAATATGAATCCAGGACCTTCAGGCTGGGAGTCAAATACTTTTAACAGAAATCCCCATTGCCTCAGCGTTCCAAGTGTTCTGTGAGATGATGCTAAGTGAAAGGACCCCTTGTGGCTGGGAGAGTTGTAATGGCAACCATGGTTGAGTGTATCTCATTTTGGGGGGCAACACAGATAATGGAGTCAGCAGGACCCCAGTAGTGGAAAAGAGAAATAATTTTGAAAGACTAGAGAATTGAAATGATCTTAAGTCAAACATTGGCAATATGATCACAGGCAAGGAATTTATCATCTTTGTGCCTCAGTTTCCCTATCTATATAATGACCTTAAAGTTTTCTTCTACCTCTAAGTAGATGACCCTATGGTGCTAATCTCCAGAGAACTGAAAATAGTATGGTAAATTTAGAGCCAGAAAAGACATCAAGGACCCCTAATCCAATCCCTTTATTTTACAGAGAAGGAAATGGAAACCTAGGAAGTTTATGTAAGTTATCCAAGCTCATTCAGCTAGTAAGCATCCTAGGTTTCTGATTCAGAGTCAGTGTCCTTTCAAATGTCACACTTGCCTTCCTCCTTTTGGGAGGCTATGGTTAGAGAAGCAGTTAGGTGACTCAGTTGATAGAGTACTGAACCTGGAGGCAGAAAGACTCATTTCCAGACACTAACTGTGTGACCCTGAGCAAGTCACTTCATCCTGTTAGCCTCGGTTTCCTCATCTGTAAAATTAAAGAAACAGCAAACCACTCCAGCATCTTTGCAAGAAAACCCCAAATAAGGTCACAAAGAATCAGCTATGATTTAAATGGACTAAAAAGGCATGGTTGACTTGTTTTCCTTTAGAAGAGGTTTCTATTGATGGGGAGGGAGAGGGGTATTGGGGAGTAACAATGATGTTTAAAAAGAAAGCCCAACCCAAGTCACTGAGGCAACATTTTTGAAATGTGAAAAGCATACAGTTCCTTGCTTTTGTTTTTCCTTAAATAATGAGATCTGTTCCAAGCAGAATAAACCTTTGCCTTGTGCCATTTTCTGATTAAACGTCTGGGTCACTAAGCATGGCAAGGCCTCCAAAATGCAGCCTTACACCTTGTTAATGATACACCATCTGTTTGTTCACACGGTGTAATCACATGATCTTTGCTCTAGAGAACATCCTGTCTCACTAGCCCAGACCAGTTTGTGGGCAAAGTATCCTGGACCCATGCCAAGCAATAGTTGGGTAGTTGGGTTTTTTTTCCTTCTATTTTACATAGTTGAAAAGTGGGTTGTTAAATCTGAGCTGGTCAGGAAAGAGTTTTCTTTGCTTTCTTTAATCATTATCAGCATCAGCATCATCATTTTTGTTGACCATGCTTTATTCTCACCCCCATCATCATTGAGATAGGATTTTGCCTTGGCCTTTGCACAGGAGGCCTGGAATGTGTTCCCTCCTCCACCTGTGCCCTTGGAATCTCCAGCTCTCTTCAAGCTTGCCTTTCTGAAAAATCCCAGGGCTTAGAGCCCACTTCCCAAAATTATCATGGGATCATAGATCCTATGAAAAGGTTCAAGCTCCATCAAGTTCAACTCTCCTCCTTTGGACATAGGGAAACTGAGGCACAGGAAAGCTAAATCCCTTGCCTAGGGGTTATACAATTATTAAATTCCCTGAGACAGGATTTGAACTCAGGACTTCTTGACTGTTATCTACTTGCTAAACCCCACCACTGCCTCTCCTGCTTGGTTCTTCCTTTGTATAAATTTTGGATTTGGAGGAATAGAAGAGCAGAGTGGAGCCAGAAGTGACCTCTGAGTCAGGAAGGACTCTGTCTCATAATGACTGTGTAACCCTGGACAAGTCACTTGATATCTTAGAGCCCCAGACAGCCCTTCCCACAATCCCAATCAAATGATCATCATAATAATCATCTTGCCTTTAGCTATAGGCCTTCCCTATTCTCCCCCAGATCTTAGTCCTCACCCCAAAATCACTTTGTACTCAATTTGCAGCTATTTGGGGTGACTGATCTATACACACTTTGTAAGCTCTTTGAGGACAGGGATATAGTTTGATTTCTTTTTTAATCTTTGTATCTACAGGTACTAGCACACAGGAAATTAATTAATGCCTCTTGAATCAAATCAAATTATCTGCCTACATGGGTTCTCTTCCAAAAGAATGGAAGCACCTTGAGGGCAAGGATTGGGGAGGGGAGGCAGAGTTTGGCTTTGTATATCCAGGGGCTAGCACAGTTAGGTGACACTTCCTAGCTGTGTGACCCTGGGCAAGAAACTTAACCTTTGTCTGCCTCAGTTTCCTCCACTGTAAAATTAAGATAATAAAGCCTAATTGTAAAACTCAAATAATATATTTAATAAAATAAATTAAAAAAAGAAAAACTCAAAAAGAAAAATTAAAAAAGGAAAAAAGGATAATAAATCCTGCTTTTATGGTTATTGAGAGGAAAAAAGTGAGATACTTATAAAGTACTGGGCAAACCTGAAAGTTCTGGCTTTTATTATTAGTAGAGGTGCTTGGAACATAATTTAGTTATGCTTGTTGAAATGAATTGGAATGGAAAGAGTGGATTGAATTGACCAGGACTAGCTTAGAGGTAATGTGTGACTTTCAGAAGAAAGCACTTTAGAGTTAATAGCATAATAATGTTTATTCTTCATTTTTCAAAGACCAGGGCATCAGGGAGGTGATGCCATGACAAAGACATGAATTGGATTTGAGTGAGGCAGAGTTGTGCTAAGTCACCAGCCTCACTTTCTCCTCCAGAGTCATCTGGGCCCAGTAGCCAGGTATGATTCAGAACAACTGGAGATGTCCCTGGATGTAAGGCAAATGCGGTTAAGTGACTTGGCCAAGGTCACACAGCTAGTATGAGTCAAGTGTCTGAGACTGGATTCAAACTCCCATCCTCCTGACTCCAGGGCCAGTGCTATATCCATTGCACCATCTAGCTGCTCTAAACGGAAAGGAGACTTCTGAAAATAAAGGAACCATGAAAGGGATTGTGGGGAGTCCCATCTAAAATGAGACCCAGCAGAGGAGGTAGCTCTCAGGATGCTGGGATGCCCAAGCACCCTCACACACCAGTGAGAATGGAACTTCCTATGACAATTAGAAGAAAATCTATCAAGGGCCCAACCCCCTAAGCACTGTTTGGTCTTTTTTAACTCACACACATTTATTTAGCATCTTCTGTCTTCCATCCATTGGATTAGGTGCTAAAGATAAACCAAAAAAAAAGGGAACAATTCTTTCTTTCAAGCAGCATATGATCTATCAGAGAAAAATTATGTACATAGGTGAATAAATTTTATATATTATATAGGCACATATATGATATATGTAGATATAATTGATGTGAGTAGATAGACATGTCACCTATATCCTGGGAGCAGCCCCCTTTATAAGGGGCTCTTCCTTTAGATTTACATAGGTTCAGTCCTAGGGGAGTCTGGTTCCCAAAGAGAAGGGTTGCAGATCTTCTCTGGGAGGGACACTCTTTTATTCATTATGTCCCTATTGCAGAGCCCATCTCTTAAGTACGGCTCATTTCTAGAACTCACGTGACTCTAGAGTTGTAATACAAAGTAGGAGATTTCAAATATCGGACAGTTATTTATCTTCTACATCACAGATACACCAAACTGCCTACCACGTACATAGATACAAATTTCATAAACTCACAATATTGAAAGCATAAACTATATAACCCCTTGTTTCTATCATGCTGTCCAAAGATAGAAGAAAGGCTTGTTTCCTGGAGAAGTGTGGGGCTGCCATTTCAATTTCTTTGAAGCTTCTACTTTCAAGGCATGAATTCAAAGTTCAGCTCTTTTGGCTGAACAAGCACATTGGTGGTACTCATCTTTTCCTAAGAGAAGAGTACAGGGCAACCAGGCCCTAATTCTGGAATTCTTAACCTCTTGGTCTCACTCAGTTAGTCAACAAAACTTCCATCTCAGGCTGGTTGTTAGGTCCCCTGTGCTCAGAGAAGATGGCCCAAAGCAAGGGAGGCATCGAGAGAACTGGGGACCAGTCTCAGGCCAGCTTAGACAAGCATATGAACTCATTGTCACATGAATATAGCCTCCAGTTGCTGCTGTGGAGGGGGAGGGAAAGAAAGTGGAGAGACATGCTGGAGGAGTCATAAGGCACGTATTCAGAAGAGAGGAAAGAAATACAATAAACACTGTATTTTTCCTTTGAAAGCTTACTAAGTGGGTGGCCTTTCTTCCTCTGCTGCCAATCATCTTTGATACAAACCACAGTGACCGTGAAGCCTCTGGTCATACATATCCTTTAGCAAGAGTCCAGAGTATGGAGCTTGTCAGAAGGGACCAGGGATAATTTAATTCAATTCATTAAACATTTTTAAATGTTTTTTTTTTTAGGTCTGGCAGTGTGCTAAGCACTAGGGAGACAGGTTCAGAAAGTAAACAGAAAGAGCATGGAAGGGGAAGTTGGGTGGTGCAGTGGATAGAGCACCCCACTGGTCCTGGGGTCAGGAGGATCTTACTTCAAATCTAAACTCAGAACTTTACTAGTTGTATCACCTTGGGAAAGTCACTTTAACCTCAACAAGGAAGGAAGGAAGGAAGCTATGGACCTGAGTTCAAATTTCAGCTCTGTTGCTGCAGTCTCTGGAATACCTCACCAGGATTCGGTCTTTTCATTTGTACAAATGAGTTGAATAAGGCAGTGGCATGATATTATGAGAAAAAAAAAAAACACTGGCCCTGGAATCTGAAGATCTGAGTTCAAAATCCTGCCTCTAACACTTACCATCCATAAGTAATGACTTGAGCAAATCATTTAAACTTCCTACCTCCATTCCCTCATTGTAAAAATGAAAAGACTAGATCAGATGGTCTTTGAGGTCCCTTTTAATCCTAGATCTATGATTCTATCAAAACAGTCTCTGTCCTCAAGGAACTCCATTCCATTCCACTGGAGGCAGAGTAAGGGGTAACATGTACACCAGTAAGTAGATAAAAAGTAATTTCAAGAGGGAAGTGTTAACAAATGAGAACTCAGGAAAGACTTCCCAAGACATCTCATTCTTCTTTGGGATAATTTTCAGGGTTGGAAAGGTTTTTTGTTTGTTTTGTTTTTCATTATATCTATCTCTCTGCCAAGTGGAGGAGATTAACCTTTCTTCCATTAATTAGAAGGACCTGTAACAGGTCAAGAAATACTCTGTTGGAGCTATGGCAAGGGGAGAAATTTATGACCAAACAAGAAATAGAATACATTCTAAATTGCAAAATGGATGATTTTTTACTATATTAAATTTAAAAAGTTTTGCATGAATAAAACCAATGCTGCCAAGATTAAAAGGAAAACAGGAAGCTGGAAAACAATTTTCATAGCTAGGGATTCTGATAAAGGTCTCATTTCTAAAATATAGAAAATTGAATCAAATTTATAAGGTTACAAGTCATTTCTCAATTAATAAATAAATGAAGAAAAGCTATATATAATCATATGAAAAAATACTCCAAATTATTACTGATTAGAGAAGTGCAAATTAAGACAATTATGAGGTACTCCCTCACACCTATCAAATTGGCAAAGATGACAAAAAGGGAAAAGGATCAAAGTTGAAGAGATTGTGGGAGAATTGGGACATTAATGTATTGTTGGTGGAGTTGTGAACTAATCCAATCATTCTGGAGAGCAATATGGAACTTTTACCAAAGAGCAATAAAACTGATCATATCCTTTGACCCAACAATACCAAATCTATATCCAGAAGAAATCATAAAAAATGGGGAAAGTTCCACATGTTCCAAAACAGTCAAAGCAGCTCTTTTTGTACAGGCAAAGTAGTGGAAATTGAGGGGATGGCCATTAAATGGAGGATGGCTGAACAAGTTATGGTATATGTGTGTTATGGAATACTATTGTTCTGTAAGAACTCATGAGCAGGTGGACTTAGGAAAATTCTGAAAAGACTTACATGAACTGATGCTGAGTGAAGGAAGCAGAACCAATAGAGCATTGTACATATTAACAACCACATTGTGAGTTGATCAGCCTTAATGGATGCAACTCCTCTCAGCAGTTCAGAGTTAGGACAACCCTGGGAAACCTGTTATAGACAATGCTATCCAAATCCAGAGGAAGAAAAATAAAACAAAACAAAAACCCACCGAATCTGAATGAACACTACTATGTTCACTTTTTAAAAAAAAAATTCTCTTATGTTTTTTCCCTCTTATCTCATGGTTTTCTTTTCCCGTAGTTCTAATTCCTCATACAGAAAATGACTAATCTGTAAACATATTCAACACAAATATATATGTCCAATGTTCACCACTAAAGGGAAGAAGGTGAGAAGGGAGGTTGGAAGGAAATATGTAACTTATAAATATTCATATGCATACGGATGAATGCTGGAAAACTTTTATAACATGTAATTGGAAAAATAAAATAAAATATCACAAAAAAAGGACCTGGAGTTAGGAAGAACTGAGTTCAAAAGTGACCTCAGATACTCACTAGCTGTGTGGACAAGCCACTTAACTTCTATTTGATTAGTTGGCTCAATGGATAGACCTGAGTTTAAATTCATACTTGGGCACTTCAAATAAAAGCACAGTTCTTTCTCTCAGGAAGCTTCTATTCTATTGAGGAAAATAACATACACATAAGTGTGTACAGAATAGATGAAAGGTAATTTCAGAGGGCAGCTGGGTGGCACAGTGTATAGAATGCTGCACCTGGAATAAGGAAAACTCATCTTCATGAGTTCAAACTTACTAGCTTATTATCTATATGACCCTGGGCAAGTCATTCACCCTATTTGCCTCAATTTCCTCACCTGTAAAATGAAAAGAAAATGACCAACCGCACTTGGCTCTTTACAAAGAAAAACCTCAAATGGGGTCATGAAGAGTTAAACATAATTGAAAGCACTAAACAAAATCAAAGTTCTTTCCAGTTCTAAATCTTTGATTCTTTCTCAAAATGTTAGTCATTTGCAATGCAGATTGAAAATGAATGTAGGGGCGGCTAGGTGGCGTAGGGGATAAAGCACCAGCCCTGGAGTCAGGAGTACCTGGGTTCAAATCCAGTCTCAGACACTTAATAATTATCTAGCTGTGTGGCCTTGGGCAAGCCACTTAACTCCATTGCCTTGCAAAAACCTAAAATAAATAAATAAATAAAAAACAAACAAATAAATGAATGAATTAATGGATAGATACATAGATACATAGATAAATGAATAAATGAACAAATAAATAAATAAATGGATGAATAAACAAACAAATAAATAGATAGATAGATAGGTAGGTAGATAGATAGATAGATAGATAAATGTAATGCAAAATCCCAACAAGATCTCAATAAAGAACACAAATGAGTTGGATGAGTATTCTTAGTGGACAGTACACACCACTGAGTCACATTGAGCTAGAAGTTCCCTAAGACCCCACCTGTTGAAGGCTTTAAGACTTCTGATATCAAGTAGGTTCTTCTGATATATGGATTGAACTACTGGAAAGAGCATTGTGTTTTAAAGTGGAAGACCTAAGTTCTAATTCTGTGATCTTAAGCAAAAGATTTAGCCTCACTAGTCTTTAGTTTCCACATCTGTTAAAGGAAAGATTAGACTAGATGACCTCTGAGGTCCTTCCCAACTCTAAATCTAGGGTCCGATTACCCTTGAACTTGTCTAGGCCTCAGTTTCTCCAATCTGTAAAATGGGAGAGGCTCTGGGTTCAAATTCCACCTCTGACACTTAACTCCCTGTATGACCCAGGGAAGTATGCCCTGAAATAAAAGTAAAAAAGAAGAAACTGGACCAAATCAGTCAATCAATAAAGATTTATGAAGCACCTACTTAATACAAAGATAAAAAGAAGTTAACGACATTCCCTGCCCTCACAATCTAATCACCTCACAGACTCCTCTTTTTGCCTTACATCTAGTTTGTCTCTAAAACTCCTTTCTGCAGGTTGAACATCTCCTGTTCATTGACCTGTGCCTCCTATGGTCCTGACCTTCAGGTCCGCCTCCCTTAGCTAACCACTGTCCAGCTGGTCAATGCCCTTTCTGGAATGTAATAGCCAGATCTGAACATTGGGCTCGAGCTTTTGTGTGAATTGTGACCCATGCCTGAGATTCATGATTACATGTTTCACAGCTTAAAGCTCAGAGAATTCTCTTTCTCCAATCACTGGGGAATCAGTGACTCAGAACCTTGCTTATCAATGGCTGATAGCAGTTTGCAGCCCATAAAACTGAGCGGTTCTGCCCCTTAGCGAGAAAACACCTGCACCTGTCCTTTTTGGCACATCTAGAAAACCTTCAGCCACCCCAATGAAGCCTTTGTTCCTCCCCCCATTACTGCCATGGATGGCTTGGGCTCCCTGTTGGGACACATTCATTTCTCCTCCTCCCCCCATCCCCCATTTATCTTCAGGCACCAGTAAATAAAATCACTTGAATAAATTTTTTTTCCTTGACAAGCCCATGAGTCATTCCAAGGAATGTCTTGAAATCCGTTCAGCTTTGAGTCCTAAAACAATTTGAGCAAATGAATACTGGTCAGCAGAAAAATGAGAGAGACAGAGATAGAGACAGTAACAGAGGAGGGAGAGGGAGAGAGGGAGGGAGAGAGAGAGAGAGAGAGAGAGAGAGAGAGAGAGAGAGAGAGAGAGAGAGAGAGAGAGAGAGAAGGGGAGGAGAGGAGAGAGGAGAGGAGGAGGAAGAAGGGGAGGGGTGGGGAGAGGAGGGAAGGGAGGGGAGGGGAGGGGAGGAGAAAGAGAGGGAGGAGAAAGAGACACAGAATAGAGAGGAGAGAGAAATGGGGGGGAGAAAGAGAGACAGACAATGACACAGAGAAAAACAAATAGAAGAAAAAGAATGGCAGTTATGGGCAACAAGGCTATGGAAATTATTACAATCAGAAATGGCAGACCAGTTTCATCCATTGATTACTGTAGTAAAATACTCAGTTCTTCCAAAATTAAAAGGGAAAGAAGATTATTAGACTAAAGCTTCTATTCCCCCGGTCCCACCATTGGATGCCTTTAAGCATGGATGATCTCTTTGGGGTTATGTTGTAAATTTGATAATGCTGATGGATTAATTAGCATTAAGAGAGAACTGACTTGCAGGAATGAGAAGGTACCATATTTCTTCCTGATCAGACACCCTTCTGGAGGATGAGTGTACTCTCTAGGTGCCACATTTTAGAAGGGATATTAATTTATATTGGAGAGTAGTCAAAGGAGAGCAGTTGGGATTGGTGAAGGGTCTCAAATTCATGCCATTCAGGAGAATCACTTGAACAGAATGGGAGAGGGTAAAACCTGGAGAAGATAAGATTGACTGCAGGTGGGGATGGTCATGATCACCATGTTCAAGCACCTGAACTCATGGGAACTGTTTTGCATAACTGCAGAGGACTAAAGAGCCAAGTGGTAATTACAGAGGCAGATTTAGACCAGAGAGAAAGAAAATATTTCCATATTTAAAACTATCTCAGTGTGAA
Organism: Macrotis lagotis; assembly: GCF_037893015.1. Taxonomy (NCBI): domain Eukaryota; kingdom Metazoa; phylum Chordata; class Mammalia; order Peramelemorphia; family Peramelidae; genus Macrotis; species Macrotis lagotis. The sequence goes on from NC_133658.1 coordinate 886,040,003, forward strand.
ATGGGCCCTCTTAGGAGGTAGTGAGTTCCTGGTCACCAGAGAGGGAAAAGCTAGGTGACTTTTCATTAACCACATTTTAAAGGATTCTTGTTAGGGTATCTGTTAAATTGGATGGGTTCCAGTATCTTCCAACCATGAGACATTACATGTGTGATTACAGGACAGGAATAGGGTGGGGCATTAATTTTCTTACTCATGAAGGATGTGCCTCTGTTAGCTAATGTGTGACCATATATAATGTCTATTTGCCCAGTTTCCCCAACTGTTAAGAATAGTTAGTATTTGTATAGAGCAGTTGGGTGGCACAGTGAATAGAATGCTGGACATAGTCAAGAAGACCTGAGTTCAAATTTAAACTCAGATTGTGTGATCCTAGGCCAGTCATTTCACCCTGTTAGCCTCAGTTTCTTCACCTGTAAAATGAACCGGAGAAAGAAATGGCAAACCACTCTACTATCTCTGCCAAGAAAAGAGAGTCAGATACGACTAAACAACAGCATTGAATAAGCTGCAAAGGTCTGTGGTTGTCACATTCCAAATGGCTTCATATTTCTGGTATCCTTCCCCCACTTTCCTGTGGTCACTGGGTTTGTTTTTCTGGTTCTTTCCTTTCACAGCTATTTAGAAGCATATTTCATGACTAGCACCACTTTCACTGTCTGCATACAGTAAACCAATCAAGACCATTCAGAGTTCACATCTTCCCTTCCACCCTCACTAATCTGATTTTAATTAGCTTGCTTTCCCCTGTCAAGGCTCAAGGGCACCTGCAGGTTAATGATGACAATTAGCATTTGATTTCCTGTTAATGACAGTCAGTTTTACCATTAAGTGAAAGGGTCATAGAATCATAGATTTAGAACTGAAGAGGACCTCAGAGATCATCTGGGTTCAGCCCCCCCCATTTTGCAGATGAGGAAACTAAGGTGAAGCCAAGAGTCACACAGATGCTTCCCTTCTTTAGGTAAGGCTGGGGCTAAATTGAGCATGAGACACACTCTCAATATAATTTGCAACCCAGGCTATCTCATCCCATCTTGCCTGGTCTTATCAGACTGAATTTTGAGAATTATTATAGGAACTGGAATAATTCTTTATCATAGTAAGTTTTGAGGATAATTGTAAAATAATAAATTTAATTGTTAAACAATAATAAAATAGTTGTATTGTGGGGGGGGCATGTTGAAATGAATAAAGAATTGGCCTCCAAGCTAGGAAGACCTGGGTTCAAATCCTGACTGATACATACCAGATCTATGATTCTGGACATCATCAGTTTCTCAGGACTCTAGGCAGCTCTCAGAATTGATAGAGTGATGCCTTATTAGGAGTTCCCTATGTCAGTGAAATAGCACATGTAAAACCAAATGAGATTTCATTCTCCCCAAATAACAATAAAAATATTTATTTAGTATATGATGCATATTTTATACTATATTTGTATATTTATGATGATTATGTTACATACTTATGTTATTTGTAATAAATTCTTAGAGGTATTTCAAGTAAATATGCACCACAATAATACAATTATTATATGTATATCATATCTAATATATTTCACATGCAGAGTATGTAATATGAAGCTACAGTAGATTATTAAAACTGCACCGAGACATGTGTAAGTGTCTCTGTTGTTAATTTTGGTTCCCGTAACTGTCACTTTCCAATGATCTCTCTCACAAGATGAATGAGGTTAAGTTTTTCTTTTAATGCTAATAATTGTCCTACTGGCTTTCTTTTCCCTTTCCCTTTTCTATCAATAAGGCTACAGTGTTTTTCCTTTTTAGAAAAATAATTGGCATTTATGTGACACTTCCCCTACACTATGGCTCTTGCTCCTCAAAACAACTCGCAGGTATCATCAACCCCATTTTGGGAAGGGAGGAAATGGAAGCAATTTGCCCAGGGTCCCATATCCAGGATCTGGGGCAGTATTTGAAGCCAATCTTTCTGAGTGTTCAGCCCTCAATATTATAGATGAAGAAACTGAGATAAAATGAGGTTATGTGACTTGCTCATGCTTACACTGGATTGTCTAAGGCTGGATTGAAGCCCATTGGAGCCTGAGGGCAAACTCAACACAAGCCACTATGCCATAATGCTGCTCATCTTAGAGCAGCATTATATTCAGGTTTTCCATTATGTTCAGGCTGCACTATGGGAGCCATCAGAATCTTGTTTATATGCCTAATCCAAACAGCAGGAAATTCAACAAACATTTACTGAGAATCCATTAAACATAAGAGTTGTTGAAGATAAATAACACAGGGTCCCTGCTCTCACAAAAATTATAGCCTAATAAATAAAATTCAATCTATATGTACTCATAGAATATGAATTATGTGGCATAGCAGATAGAGTTTTTTTATCTGAAGTCAGAAAGACCTGAATTCAAATCCTAATGTCATCTTAGACTGCATTAAGAGAGACACAGTATCCACGCCTAGGGAAGTGAGAGTGTTCTATACTCTACCTTGATCAAATCACATTTAAAATATTGTGTTCATTTCTGAAAGATACATTTTAAGAAGGAGGTAGGGCAAGAGCTTGGGACTGGATATAGGATGCTAGACTTGGAGTCAAAAAGACTTGAGTTCAAATCCAAACTCAGGATTTGGCCTGTCTATTTGGCCCTGTCATTTAACTATTTTACCTCAGTTTGCTCATCTGTAATATAAGCTGGAGAAGGCAATGACAAACAACTCCAGTATCTCTGCCAAGAAAACCTTAAATGGGGTCATAAAGAGTTAGACACGACTGAACAAGAGGTAAATTACGGTATATGAATAGTATTTGAGTATAGCTCAGAGAACCATGGGAAGATATATAGATTAGCACAGAGAAAAGTAGGTAGGGCTGGGAGAACATAAAGGATGAATAATAGAATTAAATTTATATGTATATTAAATAATGTTATTGTTCAATCATGCCTGGCCCTTTGTGACCCCATGGACCACATCCAGTATCTCGAGCTTTCTTGGCAAAGATGCTGGAGGGGGTTGCCATTCCCTTCTCAAGCAGGGATTAAATGATTTACCCAGAGTCACACAACTAGTAAATATCTGAGGCCAAATTTGAACTTAGGAAGTTATGTCTGACTTACTCCAGGCTAAGGGCTCTATGCTCTGAATTTAATTTAAATTATAAAAGACATTAGAAATCAGCTTTAAAACTATCATACTTGGTCACTAGATTATGATTTTTTTTTACTTATTATAAGAAACAATGATATCTTACCTTCTTGGGGACTAACAGTGTGGAACAATAAATGTATCAGACTTTTTCAATGTACTTGCTAGTTTGTCTGAATTGCTTTTTGCTTTGTTTTTTCTCTTGTTTTTTTAAAATGCTTGTTATAAGGGAATGGGGAAGGATGTATTGACCAAATGTCAATAATATAAAAGTAAATGAAATCAATTAATTTTTTTAAATGGTAGCTATCCCTTCCACATAATGACTTTTCCCATTGTGAATTCAATATAGCTTGGGTCAGTATTAGAAATTAAATGGTAGGGGTAGCTAGGTGGTGCAGTGGATAGAGCAACAGCTCGGGAGTCAGGAGGACCTGAGTTCAAAAGCAACCTCAGATACTTGTGACTAACTGTGTGACCTTGGACAAGTCACTTAACCCTATTGCCAAAAAAAGGAAATTAAATGGGAATAGTTTGAGAGTTTACAGATCAAAAGCCAGTAGACAACACAGAAAAAGATAAGAAACTCAAAAATGTATAAGATAGAATTGTATAACTTCAGCACATTTTATATTTTAATACCATATTAATTCAGACTTCTTCTCTGGTATGAAAGGAAGGCCAAAAAATTTTACATGAATTTTCAGATCATGGAGGCACCACACTCCTAATCTTCGCAATGTGTGTTAACTGTAGTCTTTCTCTGGAACTTACTGGAAATGGGACTTTCCCTGATCCCACTTCTTCCAATTGCTATGGATTTCTCTCATCTCTGAAATGTCTTTGCATGCATTTTGTGGGACTCTAGATCCCCTAGTAGAATCTAAACTTCTCAAAGGCAGGAACTCTTTTATTGTTCTCTTTATATGACTCTCCTCTAATACATTGCTTAGCCCATAATAGGGGCTTAATAAATTCTTATTGAATGAATGAATGAATGAATTCATACCAGACTAATCTCATTTCCCTTTTTATGGCAGGTTACAAGTCTAGCACATAAAGAAAATATTGGAGACACTACATACATGGACTTTGAAAGGCCATTTTTCTTCAAGGGATCATTGAGATTTAACTGTCTTTACATTTGTAATTATAAAGCCCATAGCAGGCTAGAATGTACCAAAAACACTGAATCATTGCTTATTTGGAAGCTTTTCAAAGTGAGGCTGAATGGTAGAGAATTGAAGGAGGTCATCAAATGGACAATTTGGCAGTAGGGATCACTTGAGGACAACTCAGTAAGGACTCAACTATTTCAATAAAGGAAAACAGGCCTTTCTATTAGAAGCCTGAATTTTCAGAAAAACAAGATGAAAAAATTCCATTGTGTAAAATACACACTAGGTCCCATAGGAATATAGATATGAGCAAGAGACCATAGAGTTCAATCCCCTCATTTTACAAAGAGAAAACAAAGGCCTTTGATGACTCAGGGAGTAAGCAGCAGATTTGGGAGCCAAACCCAGCTCTTCTGCTTCTTGAGGTAGAGGTCTTTCCACCACATAGTCATTGCCAGATGGCATAATCTCTAGACCACATCGAAGAACAAAAAATCCAACTCAATTCAACCCACATTTGTTAAGCATCTATTATGTAGCAAGAAACCTAACAGAGAAAATCTGTTTGTATCACATCTTAGAAATCTAAAGTCAGTGCCTTCTGTTCTTGGAAGCCCTCCTCCCCATCGTACACCCACTAGGGAAATGTTTATTCAAATCCCTTTTATGATCAATGCCTCCATTTCACAACCCTCCTCAGCCCATCTTTCCAAGTTCCCTGTATACTTTCTTTCCCACACTCTACAGTCCAGCCAAACTGGCCGTCTCTCTGTTTCTAACATACCCCATCTTCATGCCTTTGCTTTGGTCATCCTATAGAGAAACTAGAACACACTCCTTCCTCACCTCTGCTTTATAGACTCCCTGTCAAGATCAGTTCAAGCACCCCCTTCCATATGAAGCATTTCTTGATCCTGAATCTTTTAAACTGTCTTTTATATAATTACCATAGTTATTAATGATGTCTATGTATAGCATATATGCTTATAAAAGGCATATGCTGATCAACTTTTAACAACTGGCTTTCTGGAAAAATGCATACAAGGGGTGTCTAGGTGGTGCAGTGGATAGAGCACCGGCCCTGGAGTCAGGAGTACCTGGGTGTTCAAATCCGGCCTCAGACACTTAATAAGTACCTAGCTGTGTGGCATTGGGCAAGCCACTTAACCCCATTGCCTTGAAAAAAAAAATTTAAAAAAAAGAAAAATGCATACAAGACACATTTTTAATTTAATCTCCATTTTTGATATTTTCTCCATATTTCCTTAAATCTAGACAGTTAAAGAAATACTAAATCTTGTCCTGATTTGAAGTATTTTCCAATGTCCAAAGTATGAACATTCACAATGCAAATTTAACAATCAGGTCTTGTAACCCACTGAGAGCTGGCTCCAGCTTAATTAATCTTTATTATTTCTGCCATTAAAATATAAATTCCTTTTGAGTAGGGCTCCTTTCATTTATTGTATACAGAAGCCTAGTGCATGAACAGGGTTTGCCACAGAATGGATGCTAATTAAATTTATGATGGTTGATTGATTTCCGTGTGTGTGTGTGTGTGTGTGTGTGTGTGTGTGTTGTTACTATATATATATATATATATATATATATATATATATATATATATATTCCCTTTTTATATCATCATTAATTCAACTCAATTTGATACATTTTCATTAAGTGGATGAGCCAGGTACTGTGTAAGATTCTGGCAGTATATAGACACCATAAAATCTAGCCTCTGCCCTCCAGAAGAAGACATTCTGTGGCGGCAAACATTGTGAACTTTGATCCATAGCAGCAGAATTAAATAGCCACAATCAACGGGTTACTCTGTTACTCTGTTTTGGTTTGTTACAAGGGAAAGTTCTATGGGGGAAGGGGAAGGGAAAGTCCTTAAGATGTGGCAACAAAGCAAAAAAAAAAAACTACCTAGAATCAGTTAGGAATTGCAGTGGGTAAAGGGTTGCGTTTGGGTGTTTTTTTGGGGGGGGATTGATTGCAAGGTAGTGGGGTTAAGTGACTTGCCCAAAGTCACACATCGTAAGTAAATATTAACTATCAGAGGTTCAACTTGAACTCATGTCCTCCAGACTCCAGGGTCAGTGCTCTGTCCACTGTACCACTTAGTGCTCCTTGGGATTTTCATTTGAAAAAGACCTGAATTCAAATTCCATCTCAGATGCTCACTAACTGTGGACCATGGGCAAGTCATTTAACTTTTTTCTACCTCAGTTTTCTTTTATGTAAAATGGGACTAAGCACCTTCCTATTGTTGTTACGGTAAAGATACTAGCAAAGAGCTTTGCCAACTATAACCATAAACTGGAAAGACTCCATCTTTTTCTACCTATTTAAAGACTGACACTCTTATTGGTTCTTTTCAATCCTGTGTGGCACCTCTCTGGTTCTCCACAGGTTTTCAGTTTTCTTGCTCCTGGATAAGCAGTCATACAAATCCTTTCCAAAGTAGCCCGGGCTGTCATTCTCTGAGGTTTGGTAGCTTACTGTTGGAACAGCAGCAAAAGCTTCAGCAAGAGCAAGTCATTCTGGATTAACCTCATTTCCGCTTTTTGTCAGCATTACCAGACTGGTAAATCAAGGTCACGGTGTAGATACAGACACCTAGATTTTGGCAGAGCATTAGAAAAAGTCTCTTGTGATATTAGGGGCAGATAGAGAAAAGTTAGTCTAAATGGTAGTATCGTTAGATGGTTGGGGGACTCTTTAAATGATCCAGTCATCCTGGGATGATTTTGCTCGTAGTCAACATGTCAAACTGCCATATTGAGTCAGAAGAGAAGACTGAGGGTGGGTGGTGATGTGGGGATCAGGAATTAGAGATCTGTCTTCAAGCATATGAAGGGTTGTCAGTGGAGAAGGGATTAGATGTGCTCCCTGTCCCAGAGGGCAGAACTAGGAGCCATTTTAATTTGGTGTCAGGAAAAGCTTTCTATCAATGAGAGTCATCTCAAAGTTGACTAAATTGGTGGTGGGTTCTCCCCTCCCTGCCTCCTTGCAGGTATTCAAGAAAAGTCTTGACAGATTTGGGGAAGGGAGGATGTAATGTACCAGTTGAACCAACTTCTTACACCTCTCAAATTGTGCTATTTGGTGACTTGTATGATTCCTTCAGAACTTTCAATCTTCTAAATAGATTAATAATGTTAACTTGGAGGTCTCTAATGAAGTGCCTCTGGTATGTATTGTGGGCTCTGGGTTTTTCACCTTTTTAAATCAATGATATGGATAAAGGCATACAAAGCAGATCTGCAAATGACCCAGAGGTGGGAGGGACAGTTAATGTGTGAGATGATAAATAAGGATTCTTCCCACTTACACAAAATAAATCTCATTGGGCTAAACCTAAAAAGGGGAGATGTATCCCCTTTGGTAGTTTGAGTTTTACCATAATAAGAAAAATCTTAGTTCAAATCCTGATTCAGACTCTTACTTAGCCAAGTGACCCTAGGTAAATCATTTTTCTCAGCCTCAGGCATTGAGTCTCAGTCTCAGTGTCCATATCCCATAAGTCTCAGTCTGTGTCCATACCCCTTAAGTCTCAGTCTGTGTCCATACCCCTTAAGTCTCAGTCTCAGTGTCCAGTTACCATAAGTTCAGAGGATCATTGTGACACTGAGATAATATATGTAAAACCCTTTGCAAACTTTATAGTGCATATATATAGTGTATATTATATATAATGCAAGTTTTTTATTATCTTTATTAGTTAAAAACAAATGTAAAATTCTGAATTTGTTTTTAAAAATTAGCTACACAAGCAGAGGACAGGGAAGACATGACTAGTCAACAGTTCCTGAAAAAAGTTCTGAAGACCAAAAATAGCAGAAATAGAGAAGTCAGTGTGACATAGTGGATACTTTGCTGAACTTGAGGTCAAGAAGGTACAAATTACACATCAGTACTTAGCTGTGTGTCTTTGGGCAAAACCATTAATCTCTCTGAGTTTTCCACATCTATAAAATGGAGACAAAACCATTACTGTACAGGGTTACTGAAAGGATTAAATGAGACTCCTCTCTCCTTCTCTTCCTGTCTGTTTCTGTCTCTGTCTCTATCTCTCTCTTTGTGTCTCTGTCTCTGTCTATCTCCCTTTCTCTACCCCCCCTTATCAATACACACACACGCACATAAATTTCTTATATACATATATAAGTGGGTGTATATATATTGATATATATACATAGATATTGATATACATACATATATATGAGAAAATCTTTGTGAACCTTTCAGCACCAGAAAAATATAAACTTTTCTTAGGCTATCAAGAGAAAGCGCAAACTTGAAAAGGAATCATCATTTGGTTTATGATGTGTTTGTATTGTGGAGGACAAAGGGCCAACCAAGTAGCAAAATCAACTTGGAATCTGGAAATGTGTGACTGGAGCAACAAAGAAGTTGGGACTGATGAGACAGATGTGGGAATGATGTATATGCTCTCTGTGCAGACACAGCAATAATTCTATTTGTTTTTGTCAAATGCAACATCCTCTTTTCAACATTCATCCCAATGTCCAAATTGACTAATTGTTTCTCATTGACTATATTTTAGATCATTTGCCTTCTCTTGATACAGTAGAATCTTTGACCAAGGAGTTGGAAGGGACCTTAGATATGATCTGGTTCAACTTTTGACCCCACCCCCTCCCATTTATCTGTCTAAGGCTCCAGAGAGAGGAAAATGACTTTTTCATATTCATGCAGGTATCAAGTGACAGAGACGGGATTTGACTCCAAGTCCATCATTCCTTCCACTGATTCACACTTCTGTGTCATTATTTAAACAAGAAAGTGAATGAGAGGAAATACTAAGATATGAAGGTTTGTTTCCCACTCTTATCTCCCTGCTCTCTGGACATCTTCTCACCATCCTCCTTTCCTCCAGGATTACATCATACTTGGGAGGGTTAAAAACCCTTTCATCTCTAGAGTTTCCCCACCTCCAACACCACCCCCATTCTCAAGTCCTGCTGCTCTAATTAGTGACTGACCCAACTGGTCCACTATTTCAGGCAGGCCCCAATCGTGCTTCATTTTTCTTCCTATTCCAGCCATCTAACCTTTGTCTTCTCTCATCTTCCTGTTCTAGAATCAGTTCAGATCAACTCTGCTATTGAGTGGTCTCCCAAATGTCTATCCTGTTCTCTCTGCCTCAGTCTCTGTCTCCCTGTCTCTTCTTCTTCTTCTTCTTCTTCTTCTTCTTCTTCTTCTTCTTCTTCTTCTTCTTCTTCTTCTTCTTCTCTTCCTCCTCCTCCTCCTCCTTCTTCTTCCCCATCCTTCTTTCTCCCCCATCTTCTTCTTTCTCCTCCTCCTCCTCCTCCTCCTTTCTCACTCTCTTTTCTCTCTTAGTGATCTCATCACCTCTTATAGCTTCCATCTTCATCTTTTTGTGTATAATTCCCAGCAATATTTTTAGCCCTAATTTCTCTCCTGAATTCAAGCCCTGTATCACTAAGTGCCCACTGGACATTTCAAATAGGGGTCCTGTAGGCATCTCAAGCTCATCACCACCTTATCTTTTTTTCTCAAATTCTCCCCACTCCCCATCTTCCCTATTACTGCTGACCATGCTCCCAATGACTCCAGTTCAGAACCTCAGGATCAACCTCACTCTCATTCTCACCCATATACCCATTCCACTTTTGTCATTTCTATCTTTATAACATATCTACTATCTATTGCCTTTGCTCCACTCACATAGCCACCACTATAGGATAAGCCCTCACCACTTCTAGCCTAGGCTGATCTCCCTGTCTTAAGTCTCTCCCCACTCCAATCTTCTCTTTACCTAGCTGCCAAAATGATTTTCCTAAAGTACAACTCAGACCTTTTTAACCCTTATTTGGCAGTCCAGTGCAGGATCAAATATAAAAATTTGGTCTGGTTTTTATTTTTTGTGGGCTATTATTTTTAAATTTTTTGTATTTTTTTCATCCATATGTACATGTATATTTTTAAGATACAAAATTTCCTTCCACCCTCCCTTCCCACCCCCCTCCCCTCAGTGGTGATCTGTCAGTTTAGCATTATACATACACATATTTTTGATAAACATGTTAACAGATTATTCATTTTCAGTATGAGGAATTAGGATTAAGGGAAAGAGATACATAAGAGATAATTTTTATAAAGTGTTCATTAGATTCTGAAGTGTTGGGGTTTTTGCTTTGTTTTTCTTTCTCTGTATTGGGCTAGCATTGTCCATAGCTGGAACAGTTGTCCTAGCTCTCTGAACTGCTAAGAGGAGCTGCTTCCATCAAGATTGATCATCTCACAATATTGTTGTTAATGTGTACATTGTTCTCTTGGTCCTGCTCCCTTCACTTAGTGTCAGATACTGTAAGTCATTCCATGTTTCTCCAATCCGACCATTTATGGTTTCTTATAGAAAAATAATATTCCATAGTATTCATGTACCATAACTTCTTTAGCCATTGAGTCCAACCATTTATGGTTTCTTATGGAACAATAACATTCCATAGTATTCATGTACCATAACTTGTTTAGCCATTCCCCAATGGAATGTTTAGCCATTCCTCAATTTCCATTTCTTTGCTACAAAAAGAGCTATGACTATTTTGGAACATGTGGAACTTTTCCCATTTTTTTACAGTTTCTTCTGGATATAGTCCTAGAATTGGAATTGCTGGGGCAAAGGAAATGAAGTTTTATTTCTCTTTGGGCATAGTTTCATATTACTCCTTAGAAAGGTTGGATGTGTTCACAACTCTACCAGCAATGCATCAATTTCCCAATCCTCCCACAATCTCTCCAATATTGATCATTTTCCTTTTTTCTCATCTTAGCCAATCTGATGGGTGTGAGGTGATACCTCATTTTGTTTTAATTTGCATTTCTCTAATCAATAATGAATTTGAAGCATTTTTTCATATTATTATATATAGCTTTAATTTCTTCATTTGAACACTGTCTATTCATATCCTTTGGCCATTTATCAATTGGGGAAATGACTTGTAACCTTATAAATTTGATGAAATTCTCTATATATTCTAGAAATAAGACCTTTAGGGGCAGCTAGATGGTGCACTAGATAGAGCATCAGCCCTGGAGTCAGGAGGACCTGAATTCAAATTTGACCTCAGACACTTAATAATTACCTAGCTGTGTGGCCTTGGACAAGTCACTTAACCCCAATGCCTAACAAAAACAAAGACAAAAACAAAAAAAACAGAGAAATAAGACTTTATCAGAACTCCTCCCTGTGAAAATTGTTTCCCAGTTTTCTGATTTCCTTCTCATTTTGGCAGCATTGATCTTATTAGTGCAAAACCTTTTTAATTTAATATAGTCAGAATCATTCATTTTGCATTTTATAAAATACTCTAATTCTTTTTTTGTCATTCTTGTTTCACCCCTGATTTTACTGGAAATGCTCCAAGTTTACTCCTATTACATATAATATTTGTTGATGTTTTAGATAGATACTATTAATTATTTTAAGGAAAACTCCATTTATTCCTAAACTTTCTAGTATTTTAATAGGAGTGGATGTTGCATTTTTATGAAAGGCTTCTTCAGCATCTATTGAGATAAATGATTTCTGTTGATTTTGCTATTGATATACTCAATTATGTTGAGTGTTTCCCTTATATTGAATTATCCCTACCTGGTATAAATCCTACCTGATCATAGTGTACAATTCTAGTTATAACTTAGTGTAGTCTCATTGCTAAAATTTTATTCAAGATTTTTACATCAATATTCATTAGGGAGATTGGTCTATAATTTTCTTTGTCTGTTTTGGTTCTTGCCGGTTTAAATATCAGCACCATATTGGTGTCACAAAAGGAGTTTGGCAGAACTTCTATTTTTTAAAATAGTTTATGTACAACAGGAGTTAATTGTTCCTTAAATGTTTGATAGAATTCACTTATAAATCCATCTGGACCTGGATATTTTTTCTTACAGAGTTTATTGATGATTTCTTCAATTTCTTTTTCTAAAATGGAGTTAAGTAATTTATTTTCTCTTCTGTTAATCTGGGCAATTTGTGTTTTTGTAAATATTCATCTATTTCACTCAGGTTATCCAATTTATTGGCATACAGTTTGGCAAAATAGTTCTGAATTTTTCTTCCTCATTGGTAGTTAGTTCATTCTTTTCATTTTTTAAAACTAGAAATTTGGTTATTTTCTTTCTTTTTTTAAATCAGATAAACCAAAGATGTGTCTATTTTATTGGATTTTTTCATAAAACTAACTTAGTTTTATTTTGTGATCATGATTTTCTTGCTTTCAATTTTATTAAACTCTCCCTTGATTTTCAGAATTTCTAATTTAGTATTTAATTGAGGATCTTTAATTTGTTCTTTTCTAGTTTTTTTAGTTACACACCCAATTCACTGATCTCCTGTTTCTCTATTTTATTCATAGAGGCATTTAGAGATATAAAGTTCTTCCTCAAAACTGCCTTGGCTGCATCCTATAAAGTATGGTATGATGTCTCATTTCTTGGATATAATTATTGAATATTTCTATTATTTGCTGTTTAATACACCCATTATTTAAAATTAAGTTGTTTAGTTTCCAATTAGTTTTTGGTTTATCTTTCCATGACCTTTATTACATGTAATTTGTATTGCATCATGGTCTGAGAAGAGTATATTATTTCTGCCTTTCTGAATTTGGTTAATTACAAGGTTTTTGTGCCCTAGTACATGATCAGTTTTGGTATAGATGACACATACTGCAGAGAAAAATGTATATTTTTTCTGTCCCATTAAGTTTTCTTCAAAGGTCTATCATATCTTAAGTTTTCTAAGATTTCATTCACCTTCTTAACTTACTTCTTGTTTATTTTGTAGTTAGATTTATTTAGTTCTGAGAGAGGGAGATTGAGGTCCCCCATTATTAAAGTTTTGCTATCTATGTCTCCTCATAATTCATTCAGCTTTTCCTCTGGAAATTTAGATGCTATACTACTAGGTGCACACATGTTTAGTAAGGATATAGCTTCACTACCAATGGTGCCTTTTAAGATGATGTAATTTCCTTCCTTATCCCCCCCCCTTTTTTTTTAGGTTTTTGCAAGGCAAATGGGGTTAAGTGGCTTGCCCAAGGCCACATAGCTAGGTAATTATTAAGTGTCTGAGACCAGATTTGAACCCAGGTACTCCTGACTCCAGGGCCTGTGCTTTATCCACTGCGCCACCTAGCTGCCCCTCCTTATCCCTTTTAATGAGATTGATATTTGCTTTCACTTTATCTGAAATCAGGATCACTACTCCCGATTTTTTTTTTACTTCAGCAGAAGCAAAATATTTTTTGCTCTAAACTTTTACCTTTACCCTATATCTGCTTCAGATATATTTCTTGTAAACAACAGACTGTAAGATTCTGTGTTTTAATCTATTCTGCTATCTTCCTCCATTTTATGGGACAGTTCCTCCCATTCCCATTTATAGTTAAGATTACTAATTCTGTATCTCCCTCCATGCTATCTTTCCCCTTTAAATTTTTCTTTTTTCTTTCTTCTTATTCCACCTCATCAAAATTTTACTCCCTTTCCCCTTTGACTTTTCTTTTAAAATTTAGCTTTCAATTTATTTTGACTTATGTCTTGGCCTTCCCTCTATCAGTTGCCTCTTTCCTTAGTTTTCCCTTTTCCCATCCCCTCCTTCCCTGTAGATTAGGGTAGATTTTTAAACCCAAGTGGGAATGTATCTTATTCCCTATCTGGGATAAATCTATTGAATAGAATTTCCTCAGCATTTACATTCTCCTTTCTTTCCCTCTAAAATTATAAATCCTTGTGCTTCTTCCCCTGGTATTATTTATCACTCAAGTACTGTTAATCAGGTATCATCAATCACAGTGTGATTATTTGATTGCTTGATAAGCTCAAATTGTTATCAAAGTATTATGACAGATTGATTGCTTGATTGCTTGATAAGCAGCATTGTATAATTATAATCATTTTTTTTACTTTACTCCCTTAAGTACCCTCCAAGTAGACACAATACTCCTCATGAGCCAAAGTATCACCCAAAGCCATATCATTTCTTGAACTATTTGCATTCCTCCCCCAGGCCTATTTTCTCTCACACTTTACCCTCCCCCTCTCCACCCAAGGTACTTTACCCCTTGTTAAGTGAAGCAGGATTTATTTTCTCTCACACTTTACCCCACCCTCCCCACCCAGGGTACTTAGCCCCTTGTTAAGTTAAGCACTAATTAAGTCAAACCTGATCTAATTAGCTATAAGAATCTTAAAGATCTCTAAGGACTGGGAGGTTCTGAAGGTCTTACCTGAGAACTTTACAAATGATTTTAAGTTATGGGACACACTGACTCAGGAAAGCCCAGTTTATGATGCCCTCGTTAGACAAGGTGCTAAGCTTTTGTCATCACAGCAGAATTAAACTGGGTCAATAGATAATGAGACAAAAGTTTAAAGTTAACACCCCTGCTTTTCTTCAGGGCTTTTTGTCTCAAACATAGTGATGTCATCTTGGACCTCTTCAATGGAGAGACAAGATCCAACTATTCTCATATCTTTTAAGTTCAGTCTCTTCAACTATATTCAACTCTTTAATTTTCCTACCAGAAGTAAAGTTCTAAAGAATTAGAAGTGTATTTTTTCCCTTTAGTGTTGCATACAATTAGATGGTCTTGACCAACATTTGTTTTGTTTTGTTTTGCTTTTTCCTTCCCCTTTTCATTTACTTTTTTATGCATCTCTTGAGTAATATATTTGGCAATTGAATTATATGTTCAGTTCTGGTCTTTGTGTCAGGAAATTCTGAAAGTCCTCTATATCATGATGAACATCCATCTTTTCCCCCTGACAGCATATGCTGAATTTTGCAGGGTAGCACATTCTGGGTTGTAATCCCAGGTCCTTTGCTCTCTGATATATGGTATTCCAGGTCTTCCAATCCTTCAGTTTTGAGGTTGAGTCAGTTTGGTTTTTAGAGACTTTAAAACCTGGCCCCTTCCTTTAAAACTTAAGAGGCTTCTTCCTTTCTCCCATATTGTCCTTAGCAGCTGCGATGGATCTCTTCCTCTATTCCATTTCTCAGAATTCTTCAATTCCTTCAAGGTTTCCCATGGATGCCTTCTTTTTTTACCTTCCCAGAATCTCCCTCCCCCAGGTATGAGTGCATTCTTTCCCTCCTCAAATTAATTTGTAACATTATCTGAGAGGCAGCCCTGCATAGTGAATAGTGAGCTAGCTTTAGAACCATGAAGACCTGAGTTCAAATCTTTTCTCTGATGTATACTAGCTGTGTGACCCTGGGCAAATCAATTAACATCTCAGTGCCCTAGGGATTCCTCTCAAAGATTATATAAACTGAATGAAAAGTGGCTATTTGCTTTGGAAGAGAAAATTCCCTTTATCAGTGAAATCAATGAACTTTATTATCTCTGTATGTGTTATATCTTTCCCAATAGAATGTAAACACTTTGAGGTCAGGCAGAGAAACATTTAACTTATGGAATTATCTTCCCAGGCCCATTTCTGGTACATAGTAGGCCCTTAATAAATATTTAATGAGGGGAGAGGAGAGGAGAGGAGTGGAATAGAGGGCTACTAGGTGATAAAGCAGATTGAGAAGCATCCTTGGAATCAGGAGGCTCTGAGTTCAAATCCAACTTCACACAATTATTAGCTGTATAACCTTGCACAAAACATTCAATTTCAATTTTCCTCCAATCTCTCAAAATAAACAAATGTTGAATTGAATACTCTCTCATGTTCTGATCTGAATACAAGTTTATAGAAATTATGTAATTACCACAGAACATTTTCAAATCATTTTTTTTCTTTCTTTTTATCAGCATGTGGAGAAGTCACTGGACGAAGTTTGAAGTTGCTGACATAGAACCAGAGACTCAATATTGCCAGAAGTCTGGTCATCAAATAATGGGGGATGGGGGTGGGGATGACTTGATGATGGACACTCTGGAAGGCAGTTTAAAAAGGATTGAATGGGTTGAAATCTCTATCAGTGGAGTGAGCAGTGGAGAGTAGAGGAAAAAATTTAATCCTATGATAATAACTTTAGATCTTGAAAGGATGAGAGAGATGAATAATAGTCCAGATCTTATTTTACAGACGGAGAAATTAAAATCTCTTCCAGCTTGATAACTGCTGAACAGGAGTACCCATATATCTTTCTGAAGTATCCAAAGTCCAGTTAAAATCTAACAACAATTCCTTATAAAAACTGTGTTGGAGCCAGCTACGATTTCATACTTAAAGTGACCCTGTTGCTCCCACAAAGCCAAAAGAAATACACCCACCAGGAATGTGAGAGCCCAAAAACTGGAGCCCTAGAACAATAGAAAGCAGGAATTTGCTGACAGCGTTGCAATCCTAATAAGACCATTCTTTATCCTCGCTTTGCATATCAGTCTGAAGTGTAATCATTTCCTTTTTAGGCTGAATAAGGGAAACACTGTTGTTCGGGGGTCACAATTTCTTTATGCTGACTATCCCCTGAAGTGTAACCACAGACACAGCTGTTGACTCCAAGAAGGCCAGCCGCCAACATCTGTGACGCAGTCCTTGTGTCCTTGTCATTGCATAAAACAACAAATGATTTGGTTTTCCTGAATTCAGCAAGAATTTATTATGGATACAGGCATGGTGATGAGCAACTGGATATACAAAGACTAAGCCAGCCTCTATCTTCTAGTTTATTTGGGCAGTTTATAATTTGAGCTCTCTGGGGTGGTTTGAGACCCTTGCGTGTGTATGGATAGGGAGGTGGGGTAGTTTCCCCTTCCTACATTAAAATAATAATGGAAGGCCCGAACACTGCAACTGACTCTATTCATACATCAAAGGACAGGATGAGATTTTAAATCACATCCTTTATGAGGTGCAAATCTCTTTGTTAGATTCAAAAAAGGAAAAGTGATAAGCTAATCAAACGAGCTAACTAGCCCCTGGGGACCTCAAATAGTTGGAGGAATTTCTGCAATGAGTTAATCCAGAGCTGGAGGACTCTGAGTTCTAGTTAAGAATTTATTTGAGAGTTCTGAGTCAAGCTCCTGAGGGGGAAACCTTCTTGATGAGTAGGGAAGAGAAAGATTCTCTGTGTCTCTGCCTCAGTCTTTCTCTTTGCCATCCCTTTCTTCTCTGCTTTCTCCTCTCTTCCCCTTCTCTCTGTTTCCATCTTTCTCATTCTCTCTCCCTCCCCACTTCTTTTTGTTTTTCCCCTTCCCTCTTTGTTTCTGAGTTTCTCTTCCTTCCCCAGACTCTCTTATCTGTCCCTCTTCCTCCCTCCCTAGACCTCATTGTTCTTATGTTCAGACAGCCTAGCCCAGGAACATACAGAGAACCCAGTTGCCATCTGATCTGGTGGGCCAGTAGAAGCCAATGCCTTTAGCTGGCAGCAGTGGAATACACTTTTAAGGGAAGTGTGAAAACAGTAATACAACAGGAAAAAGGATTTCTAGTACCAGGAGATGGAGAAAAGCAACTTATGGGATTGTGACCCCTTGTGCCTAAGAAAACTTCATGGCTTAGGAAAGGCACAGATGTTTAGCCAGGAGCTACTACCCTTAAGGAAATTTCAGGAGATCTCATATGGAAAGGATTTAAAGGACTTATGCCTTTACTATATACAGTTTCTACCTATGTGCTTCATTGCCAGGATATTCTAATTTTGAGCCCCTTCTCTCTGTGGAATCTGTATACTGTGAAAGAGTGTGTCCCACATTTCTGAGGTAATTTTTTGTTTGTTTTTTTTTTTATTTAAATTTATCTATCATTTCAACTACATGCTAAGATAGTTTTCCACGTTCAGTTTGTTTTGTTAAGATTCTGAGTTCTTGCTCCTTTCTTTCCCTCACTCCTTCCCTTAAGAGAGTAATCTGATATAGGTTTTACATGTATAATTACATTAAACATATTTCCATATTAAGTCATTTTGTGAAAGACAAATCAAAACAAAAAAAAAGAACAAGAACCCATGAGAAGGTAAAAAACTCATAAAGCATAAAATAAAATTTTAAAACAGAAAATAGTCCACTTTGGCCTGCATTCAGACTTCATAATTCTTTCTCTGGATGTGGATGGTATTTTTCATCTCAAGTGGAGGTAATGTTTTGTGCCAATGATCTTTCTACAATTACCTTTTTAAAAAAAGATGACTATAGGTTTCTGGATGATTATTCATGGAAAGCGCAATGATGAGGGCAAGGGAGACACAGTATTAGAATCATGTCCCTCAGGGTTGACACTAGAATGCTAAAAGTAGTTGTCACCCTTCAACCTGGAAGACTTAAGAGTAAGTCAAGGGGCAGCTAGGTAGCACAGTGGATAGAGCACCAGCCCTAGAGTCAGGAGGACCTGTGTTCAATTCAGCCTTAGACATTTAATAAATCTCTAGCAGTGTAATCTTGAGAAAGTCACTTAACCCCATTGCCTTGCAAAAAAAAAAAGTAAGTCAAGAAAGTGCATTGTAGATGGGTGGGTACCACTGTGGATGGGTGCCACTGTAGGTAGGTGGGTGCCACTTAAAAAACAATACTACATTCTGTTTGAAATTTCACTTTTAATTCAACAAACACATATTCAGCATTTTCTGGCATTGTACAAGATCCTGAGAATACAAAGGCAAAAATGAGTTAGCCCTTCTCCTCATGGAGCTTACAGTCTACACACACACACACACACACACACACACACACACACACACACAGACACATACAAACACACATCCATTTACAAAGTGAAAGAATAAAAAGGCATTTATTGCACATTTGCTGCATATAGTATAATAATATAAAAGTAAAGATAGTCCCTGCCCTCAAGGACAGAAAAAAAACCTATGGGAGAGTAGTTGCCAAGAAGGGTTATTTTAGATTGGACAATTATAAGGCTGGTAAGTGGATGTATAGAATAGATTGGCATTCTTTCCAAAAGCAGTAGCAATATTATTTAATAATAATAATTATTATTATAATTATATTTTATGTAGTACTTTACAAATATTATTTTACATCATAATTCTGGAAATTAGGTACTATTGTTACCCTAATTTTACAGATGAGGAAACTGAGATACAGGGAGATTAAGTGATCTGCTCAAGTCACACAGAACCCAAGTTTGTTGTTCTATTTACCATGACACTTAGTCATTTGAGGCTGGAAATTGGGGGGGAGGGGGAGAGGAAAGATAGAAGAAAGCTCATGTGGGCAAAGCAACTGGCAAGAAGATGGTGGGGAAATAAAGTGAATTATATCTGAGATAACTGGTCTGATGCATTGGGTCACACATAAAGGATTCACTGGTTTATAGTTTATTATCTCATTTCATCTTCACAATCATCCTGGGGTTGATTTGTTCTCGAAGTCCAGGACATCAGTGAGGTCATACCACAACATGTACGTGAATTAGGTTTCTCCCTGATGCTGTAATATCTGCCACTAGTATGGAACCAACTGTCTTTCCAGTTCCTAGCTAACCAAAAATCATTCATGGATACCTTACTGGATAATCATTGGAGGGCTCTGTGATCAGGTACGAACTACATCTCCTTCCATGCTTCTCCAGAGAATTTCTCAGGCTTCATCCTCTGCCATCCATTTTCTCCAGACACTTTCATTCCACTTTAATATATTTTATTAATACATTCTATCAATTTTATTAATTTATTAATACAATTTATTAATTAATCAATATCTTCAGTCACTTCTGCTCTTACTAAATTGACAGAGAAAAACAAATAAGAAAAAAGTCTGAGTAGATGTTTGAAGGGATGTGGGAAAACTGGGACACTAATACACTGTTGATGGAGTTGTGAACTGATCCAAATATTTTGGAGAGCACTCTGGAATTATGCCCAAGGGGCAATAAAATTGCATGCCCTTTGATCCAACAATACAACTACTAGGTCTATATCCCAAAGAGATCATAAAATAGGGGAAAAGACCCATATATACAAAAAAAAATTATGGCAATTCTTTTTATAGTGACAAAGGATTGGAAAATGAGTGGATGCTCATCAGTTGGGGAATAGCTAAGCAAATTGTAGTATATGAGTGTTATGGAGCACTATTGTTCTCTAAGACATCATGACTTCAGAAACGTTTGAAAAGACTTACATGAACTGATGCTGAATGAAGGGAGAACTAGGAGATTGTTGTACACATTAACAACAGCATTGTGTGATCTCCAATTATGATGGACTTTGCTCCATTCAGTAGTTCAGTGGTCAAGGTTAATTCTAAGAGACTTATGATGGAAATTGTCATCCACATCCAGAGAAAGAACCATGCAATCTGATTACAGACCAAAGTAAGCTATATTCATTTTTTAAAACTTGTTTTATAGTTTTTTATTTTTCCTTTCTCATGTTTTTTTCCCTTTAGTTCTGATTCTTCTTTCACAATATGATTATCATGGAAATATTCAACTTATATTGGGGGGGGAGGAAAGGAGGGTGGTAGAGGAATGTGGAACTCAAAAGTTTACAAAAAGGGTGGCTAGGTGGCACGGTGGATAGAACACTGGCCTTGGAGTCAGGAGTACCTGAGTTCAAATCCAGCCTCAGACATTTAATAATTACCTAGCTGTGTGGCCTTGGGCAAACCACTTAACGCCATTTGCCTTGCAAAAACCTAAAAAAAAAAGTTTACTAAAGGATGAATGCTGAAAAATACCTTTTCATGTAATTGCAAAACCTAAAATAAAATAACATTCAAAAATAAAATAAAATTTAATTTTTAAAGTTTGATTATATTGACCATATTTGACAATTTGCTTTTCCTTGTCACACTCATCACCCTACCTTTGTTATTTGTTTTCCAAGACCTTCTTTGGTTTTTCTGTTGCTCAGAGTCATTTTCTAGTGACCTTTTCATTTACGTTATGGTGGAAATTGAGCATGTTACTCTCTTGGTTCTGCAGATCTTCCCATGATCCTCTGGATCCCTCAGAGTCATCTTTTCTCACTGTGCAATATTTATAACCATCTTTTATAGATAGAGCAGCTAGGTGGCACAGTGGATGGCACCAGGATTGGAGTCAAGAGAGCTGAAGTCAAATCTGGTCTCAGAGAATTACTAGAGGTATGAATCTGGGCAAGTCACTTTACTCTATTTACCTTAGTTTCCCTATCTGTCAAATAAGCTGGAGAAAGAAGTCACAACCCTGTCTATTGTCTTTGCCAAGAAAGCTCCACAAGGAATCATGAGAGTCAGACAACTGAACTGAGTAACAACAATCAACATTCATCCACTTTGCTCCCTGTCTCTGCTACTACAAAGAGAGCTGATAGCTTTGTTCCTTTACACACTTAGCACTGTCCAAACATTGAGACTGGGCCCATATATCCATGTCCTCATATGAATATGTGATGCTGGTTTTTTGCAGGATTGTAGAAAATAATTGTCAGAGAAGTCAAACCTAGCAAGTATTCATGGGGGTCATCAACTGATGTTGCTTTTTGACTTCTTCAGAACATCTGAATAACCTCCTTGAACTAGTAGGGGCTAACTCAGGTTCAAATAGCTTCACACCAAGGCAATTAGGTAGTGCCGTGGATAAAGCTGAGCCTTGGAGTCAGGAAGATCTGAGTTCAAATTCCACCTAAAAGAATTGCTTGCTAGGTGACCATGGACAATTTCCTATTTGTCAAAGAAGAATGATCAACAGCTACTCCTTCCCAAGATTATTGTGTGGATTAAATGAGATAAATTTGTAAGGCATTTATTCCATAGTTTAGGACTCAGTAGGCTCTTAAATATTTCTTTCCTTCCTGACCTTGATTTCCTCATTTCTAAACTAGGAGGGAGAGGAGAAAACATGATTTCAAAGGTCTCTTTCAGCTCTAAAATTGTATTATTTAGATATCGTATTTCCCTTAAATAAAAAAAAAAGCTCTGATTAACTTTTAAGTATTATCTAAAGTTTTAAGGCCAATATTTTCTCCAGAGAAATGAACAAATAAATGAATGAATGAAAAAAAATTATTGTTTTTCCTATGTGCCAGTACTGTGATTAGAACACCAATCCAGTTTTATAATTAAAGTCATTGTGAAATTGGGATAAAACTTGCCCTACAGAAACATTTTTAGGCAATAATATATTCTGCCAAGTAAGCAATACCATTCCTGCTAATATGCTATATATGAATTTTCATTCGGTGTATTTTACATACATACACACACACACACACACACACGTGTGTGTGTGTGTGTATTTGTGTAAAAATCAGAAATGTAGACAATGAAAGTTAGAGCTAAGCACCAAGGAAAAACAAATCATGAATTCCCTATAGAGTGAACTATTTTGAATCCATGGACCAAGGATTCTCCAATTAGAGTCCCTGGATTTTAATATTTTCCTTTATAATTGTATATGGATAGCTCTAGGTCTAAAGTCAGAAGACTCATCTTCTGGAGTTCAAATCTGACTCCAGACACTTCCTGTGTGACTCTGGACAATCACTTAACTCCCTTTGCCTCAGTTTTCTTATCTGTAAAAAGAGCTGGAGAAGGAAATGGTGAACCAGTAACTATGTCAAGAAAACCCAAAGGCCCTTCTAACTCTCAGTCCTTGATCCTAGAATTTTAGAATTACACCAAGTTGTGTAAATCCTTAATTCCCCACTCAAATTCTAGAGTAACCCCACTCAGGAGTCTTTGAAGGTCTTCGAGTGGCTTCCCTTCAGGGCATGCCATTACTTCCCTTGAGAGCACTTCAGACTAACAGAGAGGTGTGGGCACTCCACAAAGAACACAACTGACCCAGCCCCTGGGTTTGGGATGCAGAATGCATAGTTCCCTTGGTGGTTCTGACTTTGACCTCTGACAAAGATACCTGGGGTTGGTCAAGACTTTCTTTTCTGGTCCCTTGTTTTCATCCCCCCCCCCCCCAAAAAAAAAGGTTGATAAGAGAGAGACCAAAAAAAAAAAAGGTTGATAAGAGAGAGACCAAAAAAAAAAAAGGTTGATAAGAGAGAGACCAAAAAAAAAAAAAAAAAGGAAACCAGAATTCATTCCACAATAAGGCTGATTGTTACTTGCAAGCCACATTCAATTAAATGTTTACCTTTCTATTTCACAACCCAACAGGAAGTCAGCAATCTGAGAGGCCCAGGGCAGAGAAAAGATGGTTCATTCATCTTTTCCCCTCAGGCCAAGACTGGAGCAAAAGACTAGGTGGTGTTTCTAGTCGCCTTCTGGAGTCAATAGCTTCAGATAGGAAATGAGCACTCAGATGAAATCTTTGAGTTCTGTGTTTTAAGATCCTGGAATTGTCTCAATTATATGACAATTTCCTGAGGAATGTGAGAGGAGTGGACCTTGGTCAGCCCTCTAGTAACTTGAAAAATGCTGCAGGAATTTTGAAAATGAAGGAGCTTTGGAAAAATTCAAATACCCCCCCACACACACTCACTCGCTTTCATAGGCACTATATGTTAGCTCCTACTATTCCTATTATTATTAATTATTGTTGTTCCTTCCTCCTTTTTTCTTTTTTCCCCTTTCACTTTTTTCTTTTTCAATTTCCCTCCAATAATCAAGCATTAAATTATTTCGATCTTCCACATCCCTCCATGTGGGGGAAGAAAAAGGAAAATAAATTTCTTGTAACAATTAAGAACAGTTAAGCAAAGAAAAAAATCCCTATATTGTCGATATCCAACAATATGTCTCACTCTACGTATTTGTTCATCTCTTCTCTGACAGGAGATTGGTAGCATTCTTCATCTAACATCTGGAATCATGACTGATACTAAGATGATCAGAGTTCTTAAGTCTTTTGTCCTCATCTTTCCTCCTTTCTTCTTCCTTTCTTTCATTCATCCTTCCCTTCCTTCCTTCCTCCCTCCCTTCTGTCTCTCCCTTTCCTTCCTTCCTTCCTCCCTCCTCCCTCCTCCCTCCCTCCCTTTCTTCCTATTTTTTTTTATTTACTGACTCCTGAATAAAAGTAATACCTGTAGGACCTTGGGCAAGTCACTAACTCTCCTAGCCCCTCTTTTTTTTCTTTTTTTTGTAAAATGAGAGATTTAAGCTCGATGGCTAATGAATCCCATCCATCTCTGTTTTTATAGCTGGATGTCTAGAGCACCAGCCTAGAAAATAGGACTCTTATTAGTTGTGTGACCTTGGACAAGTCACTTAATCCTGATTGCCTCCCATCCAGGACCATCTCCAGTGATCCTAATTCATATCGGACCCAAATGACTCTGGAGGAGAAAGTGAGATTGATTACTTAGCACAGCCCCCCCCCCCCATTCAATTCACATACATGTTATGGCAACACTTTTTTGATGTCAATGTCTTCTTCAAGAAAGAAGGATGGGGGTAGCTAGGTAACACACTGGTCCTGGAGTCAGGAAGACCTGAGTTCAGATTTAACTCAAGACACATAATACTTACCTAGCTGTGGGACCTTGGGTAAGTCACTTAACTCCATTGCTTTGCAAAAAACAAAAAACAAACAAAAATGAAGAATGAAGAGCAAAATCATCATCATCAATCCATATTAATCATAGTTTAAGAGGGTATTTTAAAGATCAAAGGAACATTAAGCTCAGTGATATAGAGATAATAAGGAATTTTTGAGTTCATTTAGACCCTTGCTGTGCAGATGAGGAAATAGGCACCAAAAGAAACCTGGGGACTTTGCCCAAAGTTATCATGTTAAAAGACTGAACTGAAGTTTAAACCCAAATCCTCAGACCAAACACTCAACAATCTTCCTTTAGTCCCATGCTACATGTTTTATTCAAAGTTTAAAACTGAACATCAATACAACCAACTAAACTTGCTTAATAACGACATTGGAATAAATTCATTTTCAGTGCTTGAAGTATCCTGACAATCTTTCCTACATTCCTTCTGGATCTCCAATAAAGTTCATAGAATCTTAGCTCTAGAGTTGGAAGGGACCTCAAAGACCATCTAGTTGAATGTCCTCTTTATACAGATGAGGAAATTGAGACCTAGGGAGTTTCAATGGTTTTTGGATTCTCTGTTCCTTCTTCAATTTCCTTTATATATATGATTGTAGTTCAAATATGGCCTCAGACCTGCGTGACACAGTCACTTAACCTCTGTCTGCTTTTGATTTTTTGTAGGTTTTTTTAATCTATAAAATGGGAGATGAGAATCAAATAAGATACTTGTAAAAAGTTTTGCAAACCTTAAAGTCCTACATAAAGTTAGTTATTTTAATTAATGTGTCATGGGGGGGTTGTCTTTTTTTTCACTAGTTACATAATTTGACTGCTGATCATCTCCCCATGGCCTCTTCATCTAGCTTTTCCCTAGTTCTTCCCCTATCTCTCTGACCACTCCTCAACCTATGTCATAGCCTTTAATGATAGATGCCCTCAAGGCTCTTTCTCGGGACCTCTTCACTTTTCTCCCTATATTATCTTTCTTGAGATCTCATTGGTTCTCAGAGATTCTATCTTCACCTCTACACAGATGATTTCCAGAAGGATATATCTAGCTCTAATCTTTCTCCTGAGCTTCAGTATTGCATCATCAATTGCCTTTTGGACATTTTGAACTAAATTCCCAGAGACACCTCACACTCTCCATCCAAAACAGAATTCATTATCTTTCTCTCAAACCCTTCCCTCTTCCCAGTTTTCCTGTCAAGGACATTACCATTCCTCCAGTCACCCTCCTTGTAATCAAGATATTATCCGTGACGCCTCTCTTGCACTCAACCTACATATCCAATTCTTGTCAAATTTTATCATTTCTACCTTCTCCACAATTGCCACTCTGGGGCAGATCTTCATCATATCTGGGCTTATTGGATTAGTTTTTGAATTGGTCTTCCTGCCTCAAATGTCCTGGGACAGGGAAGGATTATGAAAAGTCTCCTGTAGAAAATCACTGATATTTTCACTGACTTCTCCTATGTCAAGAATGCTCTTACTTTATCTCCCAATCATGGCTTCCCTGGTTTCCTTCAAGTCCCAGCTAAAATTCTACCTTCTAGGAAGCCTTCCCAATCCCTCTTAATTCTGGTGCCTTCCCTCTATTGAGTATTTCTTATTTATCCTGCAGACTATTTGTAAGTTTAGAAGTTTTCTGAAGCTAGATAACTCAGTGAACAGAGTTCTGGGTTTGGAGTCTGGAAGAGAAGTTTAAATATAGCCTCAGACACTTACTAGCTGTGTGATCCTAGGCAAGTCACTTAATCTCTTTGCCTTACAGATTTTCCTTATCTGCAAAATGAACTGGAGAAAGAAATGGCAAACCACTCCAGTATCTTTGCCAAAAAAACAAACCAGGATCTGTTGGATCACAAAGGTTGGACAGAACTAAAGAAACAGTTGTTTGCACATTATTGTTCCCCCCATCTCACCCTCCCAATTAGTCTGGGAGAGCCTTTCTTGAAGACAAGGGTTGATTTTGCCTCTGATTTCCCAGACTGGTTAAACAGACTAGTTAAAAACAAAGGTGATTTTAAAAAGTTTTGCTACACTTTGGGAAAAGAGTGAAAAAAAAATCTTAGTTATCTCTTATCTGAGCAAAATGGTTTAAGTTCCACACCTATCAAATTCTAGGCAGATAAATAATGACTGACTGTGAAGGACAGGGAATGTGGAGGGAGGAAATTCCACTGCTCTCCCCACCCCATTTCACAGTCACTGCTCAAAACCAGATCATTATCCTGCCTTTCTAAAATCCATCAAAGAGTTAGTTTTAGGTAGAAAAAAAGGTAAAGTTATTAGGGGAACACATTGGGCTCTGGAATGGGGAGGGACAAAGCTGGAAGAAGTTAAAATCTAATAGAGAAAACAATTCAATTTCTTTTCAAGACAACCTTCCAATATAGAAATTTACTATATTATAGCCGAATTATCTGATAGGTAACTTATGGATAAGCAGTTCAGTAGATTTAAACAGAGCCCATTCATGAATCAATGACTGATCAATCTGATCAATCAATCAATCCTCAAAAACAGGGTGAGGTTTGTTTGGTTTTTTTTGTTGTTTTTTTTGGTTTGGTTTGGTTGCAATTAAGAGAGAGGGGAAAAGGTGATTATAATGTCAAAAGATCTGGCCTTGCAGTCAAATATGAACTATGTTTGAATCATATCTCCTGCATTTATGAACTGTATGATCTTTGGAAATTCACTGAACCTCAGTTTCCTCAACTGTAAAATCAACATAATGAAAATATTTACTCCAGCAGGTACTTGTCAGAGTCAAATCAGATATTTGTCTCATAAATCTCAAAGCATAGATAAATTTTGGCTATTTTTATTATTAGCTTTATTATTGAGTCATTTTAGTCATGGCCAATTCTTTGTGACCCTAATTGAGGTTTTCTTGGCAAGGATACTGAAGTGGTTTGCCCTTTCCTTCTCTAGTTCATTTTACAAATGAGGAACTGAAGCAAATGGAGCCAAGTGACTCGCCTAGAATCAGATCATCAGGAAGTGTCTGAGGATGGACTTGAAGTCCCAAAGTTGAGTCTTTCTGTCACCAAGTCCTATACTCTATTCACTGTACTACCCAGATGCCAACTTCATTATTAGCAGCCTTGAGCAAATCATTTGATTCAGTACAACCAAGACCAGTGTCTACTATCTACTTAATAGTAGACTCTAGAACTTTAGACACCAAGGATACCGCCCCCCCCCCCCAAAAGGTTCCTGTCTTCAAGGGGTTTACACTCTACTGGAAGATATAACAGTTACACAAATAAACAAATTATTTATAAAGCAGTGCAAGTCAAGTCAACAAGCACCTGGTATACTGTTAAGCAATGGAAAAATACAGGAAAAACAGAATAATTTTAAGAAGGAAAGGAGAATACCTGGAACTGAATCAATAAAGGCCTTATTTTGAATAATATTTTTCCAATGTTAACTACTCATTTCTTTTTTCAGTCTACAAAGAATTTTCCAATTGCTTACCCAATATGCACCCAGGTGACACTGGAGGTTCTCAAGGTCTTTGGTTGCATCTGCTTACAGGCTTAAAGCCCAGGGAGTTGAGAAGAAAAGAATGCATATGGTTGGCAAAATAAATAAGGTTATCTTGGGCATATATAGTCTTTTTTTTTCCTTTAAAGATTTTATTTATTTTGAGTTTTGCAAATTTTCCCCTTAATCTTGCTTCCCTCCCCCCACCCCCCACAGAAGGCAATTTGTTGGGCATATATATATTCTTTTTTTTCAAAGATTTTATTTATTTTGAATTTTACAATTTTTTCCCTAATCTTACTTCCCTCCCCCCACTCCCCCACAGAAAGCAATTTGTCCATCTTTACTTTGTTTCCATGTCGTACATTGATTCAAATTGAGTGATGAGAGAGAAATCATATCCTTAAGGAGGAAACAAAAAGTATAAGAGATAGCAAGATCAGACAATAAGATATCTGTTTTTTTTTTCCTAAGGCATATATATTCTTTAAAGAACCATTATCTTAAGGGTGGCTAGGTGGTGTAGTGGATAAAGCAAAAAAAAAAAAAAGAACTATTATCTTTTGTTACTCTTCCCAATCAGTGACTTTGTCCAGGAAATTGAGAATTTTTTTGAAAACAGGGAAGCTCTTAAGAGGAGAATCTTATGATTATGGGAAATCTCCATCTTCCGAGTAATTTAGAAAATGGTTTAAAGATTATTTTTGTCTGGTCCTACCCACTTAGTAATTTGCTTTCCCCATACTTTTATCTTCAGGCTTGGGTATGAACTCTAAAAAGACTTTTTTTTTCCTTCTTTTAAAATGGATTTGACTCAACTTTGCAAAAGGATGGTTTGTTTTCACTCGTCATGCTCTGAATCAAACCTTCATCCAGGTCTCTGGAGAACAGAGTAAGGCATTTTCCAGGGTTTATTTCCAGAATAAACAGGGCAGGGAGGGCCAGCTTCACTTAACACACTGCCCACAGGACAACTGACAGGCTCATTTTTCAGCTGCAGGTGGGAGGAAAAAAACCTTGCAAGTTTTTATAAATATTTCAACAGACCAGCTCTCTCCAGAAATTGGATCTGGATTTCTGAGTCAACTTTGAAGAATCTTTAAAAAAGAGACCCCTTTTTGGTGTGTGTGTGTGTGTGTGTGTGTGTGTGTGTGTGTGTATGTGTGTGTGTGTGTGTGTGTACAGTTTATTGTTACTGGAAATTATATGTTGACTTCTTCATTGTGGCTGGGGGGGGAGGAACATACTCTTTTATCCATCCTAGATTCAACAAGGACAAGAATCAGACTGGTCGAGGCAATTATTATATCAAGCAAAGTATTATGTCACTGGAAACACTGTCCATTTCATTTACCCATCAAAATATATGTTTTGTCCCCACTAAAGAATAATAACACCAATAAAATAATATTTCTGTTCAATGACAACGGACCTTGTCAATAGTGGTAGTCAAAAAGAATTTATTGGATTAAAAAAAAATTTATTGAATTTCTTCCTTTCTTCCTTCTATTCTCTGAATTCCAGTATCTTCCCTCTGTTGCTTATTTCCTATTTATCCTGCCAACAGTTTCTTTGTAAATAGTTGTTTGCATATCATTCTCCCCACATTGGATTGTAAGCTCCCCGAGGGCAGGGACTGTCTTTTGCCTTTCTTTGTATGTCCAGGGTTTGCCACAGAGCCTGTCATGCTGGAGGAGCTTAATAACTGTTTATCCTGTTGTAACACTACCTCAGTTTCCTCATCTCCGAAATGAGGATAATAGCAGCACCTACCCTTCAGGATTGAGATAATTGAGATAATATTTATAAAGTGCTTAGCTCAGTGTCTAGCATATAGTAGACGCCATTAAAATATCAGCTATTTTTATTGTTACTGTTATCTGTTATTATTATCTGAGCTACATGGAAGATGTAGATGGGAACTACCAAGATAGCCACACTGTTGTAGTTCTAATGTATTCTTCTTGGCTTTGCTTGCTTGCTTCCCTCTGCATCAGGACATCTTATTATGAGTTTAAGAATTGTCCCCCCAAACTCTAACCAGTCATCAATATTATGAAGGGAGATAATAGCAAAGGGGAGGACAGCTAGGGGGAGCATGGGGGGTAGGTATGGGGTGGGAGGAAAGGGACTTTGTGTCTCCTGACACTTCCAAGGATTGCTCTTTGAAATGCTAAGCAATTAGGTACTAATGATACCACTGTTTGGGTCAGTGATCTGGCCAATGTGATTAAAAAAAACCCACTCCCATAAATATCAGAAATAGAGGGAGCCATAGGGTTTCAGGGTGATTCTCTTTTCAAAGTTTTTATTTAATGTCTTTTTTTTCTATCTTTATAGTTTTCCCCAGTATCCCTCCATCTCTCCCTCTCAGGGAGTTATTCCATATAATAAAAAAGATTTTTTTAAAGGGAAAAGAGAGAAAAGGGAAAGAAAAGGAAAAACACAGTATAACTAATCAGGATACTAAAAAAAATCTGAAAATATGTGCAGCATTCACACTTGTGGGGTGGGAGTATCTTCTTGCCTCTCCTCTCTCTCTCTCTCTCTCTCTCTCTCTCTCTCTCTCTCTCTCTCTCGTGTGTGTGTGTGTGTGTGTGTGTGTGTGTGTGTGTGTGTGTGTGTGTGTGTGTGTATGATGAGCAGTTAGTTGTGTGGCACAGTGGATAGAGTGCTGGACCTGTAATCAGGAAGACCTGAGTTCAAATCCAGCCTCAGACACATACTAGCCATGTGAACCTGGTATTTGCCTCTGTTTTCTCAACTGCAAAAAATGAACTGGAGAAGGAAACAGCAAACTACTTCAGTATCTTTGCCAAGAAAATTCTAGTCGGTGCCATGAAGAATTGCTCATAACTGAACAACATGTGTGCTATTGCTGTAGTCATTGTCTGCATTGTTTCCTTGGTTTTCCTTACTTCCCTCTGCATCACTTCCCAGATTTCTTTGTTATTTTTACATGCATCATTTCTTACAAAACAGTCATATTCTATTCTATCTGTGTAGCATAATTTGTTTAGCCACTCCCCAATTGATGAGTGTCTACTTTTGTTTTCAATTCTTTGCTATCAGAAATTGCTGTTATAATATTGGGGGGGGTCATATGAGAACTTTCTTCTTATCAGGCCAGTACTTCTTTACACTGGTGTGATTCTCCTCTTGACATGGAAATCATTTTGTCACATTCTGGTATCTGGTAATACCTTAGAACAGGGGTTCTTCATGGGGGTGTCTGTGAACTTACTCTTTTTTTGAAGATATCATAACCATATTTCAATATAATTACTTTCCTTTTTAATTCCATGTAGTTTACTTTAAACATTTTTAAACATTAATAGTAACTAGTAATTATAGAATACTAAAATGATAACTAACATTTATATAGCACTCTATAATTTGTAAAACACTTCACATATATTATTTCCACTTTACGGACAAGGAAACTGAGGCTAGGAGAGATTAAATTATATGACCCAGGTAATGTGAACTATTATTGTCTGAGGCAGGATTTGAACTCTTGAGCACTGCATTCTATCCACTACCTTAATTAGCTTTATAATTCCAACAGACTTCCAAAGGGGTTCATGACATCCCCCCCAAAATAAAGAACCGGGGCAGCTAGGTGGTGCAGAGGATAGAGTACTGACGCTCGAGTCAGGAGGACCTGAGTTCAAATCCAGACTCAGACACTTAATACTTACTTAGCTATGTGACCTTGGGCAAGTCACCCTGTCAAAAATACTGCAAACAAACAAAGAGTAAAGAACCTCTAAAATAAGAGAAATCAGAAATACTAATATCCTATCTACCAGAAATACTTTGGTGTTGATGGTGCTGATCATGAAACCAGACCAAATTTATATGCAAAAACGGACTGAAGGGATGAATGCTTTACTGTGTGACAATTCTATCTCATAACAAAACTGAAAACATCTCACAAGTTCTAGGCAATTCCCAGATTCCTTTTTGTTCAGCAGTTGTCTCACTCCAAGTTACACAACTTATATAATTTCATTTAATATGAACCATCATTCAGAAAAAAAACTTAATACCTCAACCTAGACTGGAAAAAGGAAGATATGAAATTTGAAATGGCGTCACATAGAGTTGGATACGACTGAAAAATAACTGAACAACAATTTGTTTTTAAAAAACAAACAAATGAATAAAAAATAAATAATTGAATGAATAGATAAATGAATGGATGGATGGATGGATGGATGAATGAATGAGGGGATTTAAGCTAAGACTTGAAGAAGACCATGGGAGTCAGGAGTAGGAGATAAGGAAGGAGAAAGTTCCAGGCATCAGGGATGACCAGATCTAAAGCTCAGAATCTGGAGATGGATTGTCTTCTGACAGGAATGAGTAGCAAGGAAGTAAGTGCCACTGAAGGGGATTAAGGGATAAGAAGACTTGAAAGGCAGGAAGTGGCCAGGTTATGATGGACTTTAAATGCCAAACAGGATTTTAAACTCAATTCTGAAGGCAATAGGGAGTCATGGGTGGAGAGGAAATGACATGGTTAGTTAGATCAGTGCTTTAGGAAGGTCATTTGACAGCTGAGTGGAGGATGGACTGGAGTGGGGAAAGACTGGAGGCAGTCAGACCCACCAGTAGCTATTGCAACAGGTCAGGTGTGAAATGATGAGGGCTTGTACTTAAGTGGTGGCAGAGTCAGAGGAGAGGAGAGGGTGGTTATGAGGGATGATACTAAGGTTATCTTCTACTTTTCTTCCACTCCCAAGGCCTCAAGAAATATTCCTGAGGTTTATTCCCATCGGCATGAGATTTTAAGGGGCATTGTCTCTAGTCGTGTTGTTTCTCCACCCTGTGCTTCAATTTAAGGACCATAATTAGTACCTAGCAAACCCAGGTACTCAGTCTACATGGTACAACAGCAATCATCACCCTTGGGACCTAATCACTTTAAAGTAGTAACTACAGATTATGGTTTTCTCGTCTCATCTGGTACAATATGTAATTAGTCCCTGTTGCCAAGTATGTGAACTGCTGATGAGTGAGTAGCATTAGATCATTAAGGACACATGATAGCTAATTTATGGAAGCTGCAGAATATTAGATTGAAGAAAGCAAAAGAAAAGGTCCTGAATTCTGGACTAAAATCTTTTTGTAGCATCCACTTTCCTCATGTATGTGAGAAAGCTGCCTAACCTGGAGGGGTTGTTTTGTTTGCAAAGAGCTTTACAAACCTGTAAGCACTGTGGAAATGTCCCTTATGATGGGTGTTGCTTTTGTTTTTTAGATTATTCAATACTCAAAGACAGAAGAAAACAAGAATTTTACAAACAGAGATTAAAGGCTCAACCTGCTGAAATCACGGGGAGATGATAGCCATATATTTGTCACCAACCACACACAACAAAGGATTGAGAGAAGTATCTCCACCACCTATTTTCTCAACACTAGAGACCTCAAACAAAGTTATTTCTTTGTTAGGAGCAATTGAGGAGTTTAGGTCTTGGAATGGTTATAGGTAGCCATCAATTCAAACTGGAATTCTTAATTGTTTTTACTCAACAGTCTCGGCAATTCAAGTAATCCAAAGGAAGGCTAGACAGACCAAGAGAAATTCTCATCATACTATTAATGTCTGTGATTAACCCACCAGAACAGGCAGAAGGCTTCATTCTGGGGGTCAAAAATGATTTCTAAGAAAACAACTCTCCTAGTCTCACTCCAATTTCCAGGATTTAGTTGAATAAGCAATTATAAAACTTCTATTTTGGGTTAGGTCTTTGAGATTTTTTCCTAAAACCAGAAATGATTTAGGGAACTTCCAGTGAACACATCAGAGGAGCAACTGTTCTTAGTGTTAGAGAGCTATCTGTCACTTAGCCTTAATTTCTTCATCTGTAAAATGGGGATGATAATAATCCAGGATCACAGAGGGAGCAGGCCTCAGAAGTAAGTCCTGGACTAAGACTAGGCCTCTGGTGTTGGGTCTTGGGAATACAAAGACAACATTAAGATAACCCCTACCCTCAAAGAGTGCAAAATTTATTGTTCCCTCTGACAAGACTTTCCATCTTACCTTGTGTCTGTGGTGTGAATCTCCTTCCCACTAGATTGTGACTAGAGGACATCTAGGTGATGCAGTGGATAGAAGACCAGTCCTGAAGTCAGGAGGTTTTAAATTCAAACCCAACCTCAGACACTTAATAATTACCTAACTGTGTGACCTTGAGCAAGTCATTTAATCCCATTGCCTTGCAAAAAAAATTTAAAAAAAGAGTTCAGAGACTATTTTCCCCTTTTTTGTACCTTCAGAATTTAGCATAGGACCAAGTACACAGTTAGCACTTAATAAATGCTTGTGGACTGACTGACTACTGGGTTTCAACAAAATGAGTGAAGAACTTTTAGTGTGTATATATATATAATATATATCTACATATATTAACATAGCATAACAACATGTAATATGTCACTTATATATCAAATAATTTAATATATAAAACATAATAATATAATTAATTTAACATAGAATGATATGTCATGACCTATCATGATATAACATGTCATGACTTAATATGTGATATGGTGATATGGTATGTGATATGGTATGATATGATGTGATGTGGCATGATATGACTTGTATAATATAACAATAGTTTGACAAGACATAATATAACATAATGTATGATATGATATGATATAACATGATAAAAATTATGGGGCAGGAAGATGATGCAGTGGATAGAATGCTGGACCAAGAGCCAGGAAGATCTGAGTTTAAATTCAGCCTCAGACAATTACTAGCCATATGATTCTAGGCAAGTTACTTAATCCTATTTGCCTCAGTTTCCTCATCTATAAAAAGAGTTGGAGACAGACATGGCAAATTACTCCAACACCTTTGCTTAACCACTCCAAATGTAGTCATTAAGAATTGGACATTAATGAACAGCAATATATAACAGCATAATTAACAGGATACAATATAATTAATGAAATATCATATAATAAAATATAACAATATAATTAAAGTGGCATATAATAATATTGCATAATGTCAATATAACATGACAGTATAAGTTATGATAATATGAAATAATTAACTTAACATGAAATATATTGTAATAAATATCATGATATATTTAAATTATCATAAATAAAGGGACAAAAAAGCAAAGCCAATGGAATGAAACCTGGGTTAACTTTTTTTAAAAACTGTTTACTTTTAGTCTGCAAGAATTTATTTAATCTCCTTTGCTGGCAATTCAAATATCAAGGTGCGCAAGGAGCGCCAAGTGACTCCTGGGGTTCCCAGCTCCGGCAAGACTGCTGACTATCCCAGAGACAAGTCTCTATGTGTTGAATTGGGGTCCCAGGTCCTTAATGACTAACTTTTTTCTCCTAAGGACATAATAAGCACAAAAAAACCTCCATGCTTGACAAATGAAATCTCAAAACCTTGGGTCTAAAGTCAACAGATTGAAAATTAAAACTTGTTATCCCATTGACATATCATCATTTATTAGTGACTGTCGTTTGGCAGTGGTTTTTATAATACTAAAGCAAAACAAAACCCTGAGCTATTGAGAACCCTTCCAGAATGAGTCATCATGGTGAGTCAATCAGTTCTCCCAGGGTCTGCCCAGGGCTGTATCCATGGGGGAGGGTAGCACTGGCCCATTCCATGAAATTCAGGTAAATGGCTCCCACCCCCAACCTCAGCCCAACCTTGGAGCTACTTCCAAGACCACCAGTTCACAAAGTATCTAGTCTAATGTTATTCAGACATTTCCAAAAAAGCATGAAAACTTCTCCAGAAGAAAGGAAACTTCTAGAAGGCAGGGGCCATTTTATGTTTGTATCAGAAGAATCAATTATTGAATGCTTGCTGAATGAAAGATCAACTTAGCCATTCTACACCATCAACCACACCATCAAGTTTCAACTTCAGTCTCACCTTCTTTCTGCAAGAAAGTCCTCCTTAATTTTAGTGCTTTAAGACTATCTCCAATTCATCATGCATGTGTTTCTCCCATATATACAAATATAGACACATATATATGCACATTCTTTGAACATAGTTGTTTGTGTATAGTTAGATTAAAAGGTCCTTGAAAGAAGGGACTATGTATTTTACCTTTCTTTCCATCTGCAGCACTTAGCCCAGAGTCTGCAAATAGCTGTTTAATAAATGATAATTGATTTGACATGACCATTAACCTAAGGTAGTGCCCTCTTGCCTGGGGTATGGAACCAACTTCCTGTTTCTGGTCTCTGCCCCAAGTCCCTACACATATAATGTTTTCTGACCAGCCCCAGATGCTAATGTCTTCCACCTCATCCCAAATTAATTTGTATTTACTTTATATGTATTTGTATACAATTTATCTAGGTATATAATGTTCCTCCCCATAGAATGCAAACTCATTTATTCAGTCAGTCAATAAATGTTTATTAAGTCCCTTCTGGTGCCAATGCTAAGGGCTTGAGGGAAGCTACTATTTAATTTAATATTTCATTTAATTCAAATCCAACCTCAGATGCTCATTAGATGTGTGAATTTGGACAAGTCACTTCACTTCTAATTGCCTCTGTTTACACATCTATAAAACTGCACCTAACTCCTAAGATTGTCGTGAGAATCAAATGAGATAATATGTATGTATATATATATATATATATATATATATATGTAATGCTTAAGACTGTCTGTCTCATACCAAGCCCTAAAAAAATTAGCTGTTATTATCATCCTGAACTCATAGCACAGTATCTGACATTAGAAGGTGCTCGATAAATGTGTACTGATGGGTTGCTTGAACCCTCGATTTATTAGAGGTCTACTGGAGAATTGGCAGCCCAACACACAACACAAAGAATCCATCACTATGAGATAGCTAGCTCAGTTGGAAAATTATTCATGAGAGGATGTTAGAATTAAAGGTGTAGTGGAAGGGACACTGGATTTGGGTGAGAAGGGCTGAGTTTGAATCTTAACTCTTGTCTCTTACTACTTGTATGACCTCATGTGGGGTGCTCCAGCTGCCTGATCCCCAGTTTCCTCGTGGGCAGCTAGGTAGGGCAGTTGCTGGGTCTGGAGGCAGAAGACTCCTGAGAGAGAAGGTTCTTACTATCTGAGTGATCCTAGAACAGTCATTTAACCCTGCTTGCCTCAGTTTCCTCATCTGTAAAATGAACTGGAGAAGAAAATGGCTTTACCACACTAGTATCTTTGCCAAGAAAATCCCAAATGGAATCACAGAATCAGAAATGACTGAAATGACTAAACAACAACTTAATAGTATCATGAAAGTTTTTGTTCTTAAATTACTTTGAAATATTATCTTCTCTTAATAATAGCTATTATATAACATTTAAGATTTGCAAAATATTTTACATATATTTTCTCATTTAATACCATTATTATTTTTAAAATTGCTTTATTTTCAGTTTCAAATTTTCTCCCTCTCTTTTCTTCTCTCACATCCATTGAGAAAGCAAGAAAAACAAAATCCATTACACACACACACACAAACACACACATGAATATAGCTATGGAAAAAAAATGTTCAAATTGGCCATGAAAAGGAAGGAAGGAGGAAGACAAGAAAGAAGGAAAGAAGAAAGAAAGAAAAAAGGTTGGAAGGAAGAAAAGAGAGAAAGAAGGAGTAAAAGAAAGAAAGAAAGAAAGAAAGAAAGAAAGAAAGAAAGAAAAAGAAGGAAGGAAGGAAGGAAGGAAGGAAGGAAAGAAAGGAAGGAAGGAAGGAAGAAAGGAGAGGAGAGGAGAGGAGAGAGGAAGGGAGATAAAAGAGAAGAGAGAGGTGGTTCATCACTTTATTTGGAGGTAGTTAGTCTCAATTATTATTGATATTAATATCATTGACAGGGATAGAGCATTGCTTCTGGGTCAGGAAGACCTGAGTT
Source organism: Macrotis lagotis (assembly GCF_037893015.1). NCBI lineage: Eukaryota > Metazoa > Chordata > Mammalia > Peramelemorphia > Peramelidae > Macrotis > Macrotis lagotis. Next base: position 886,078,063 of record NC_133658.1, read on the forward strand.
CAAATTCAACTCCAGACATTTGCCAGCACTATGACCTTGAACAAGTCACTTAACTTTTGGCTGCCTTGGTTCCTCATCTGTTAGATGGGGATTAGAACAACACCTACCTCCCAGGGTCATTGTAATGATGAAATGAGGTAATATTTTTGAAACTCTTTGGACAGTACCAGAAATATCATAGATGATGCACTTGCTAGCTATTATTTTTGAGCCTCTCAATAATCTTGGGAAGTAAATGCCATTGTTTTCTCCAATTTATAGATGAGGTAACCCCAAGGTTCATACTGCTGGTGTTTGAGGCCAGATTTGAACTCCAGTCTTCTGCTCTTCCAATTTTTCCTCTCTATTCATCCCCCTACTTCCTTGGGGACATGTCCTTGGGAGTAGCCATGTTTCCTTTTGGGGTCTTCATTTCCCTGAGCCAGCCACAGTGAACAAGAGGCATTTAATTAATGTTTGTTGGCTCGAGATAAATCCAAACAGCTCAGAAGAGGGAGAGAAAGAAAGAACATGAGGCTCATTAGCCAACATCCTCCATTGTTCCTGTGTCCGGAGCTATTAATCAACTTCTACCAGAAGTGACAGGATAACAAACAATTAAAATCATTACTTGACTGGTCCAGGGCTTGGATCGACAATTGATTGACCTCAGGGGATTTATGCTGATGGAAAGCCAAGTCAGTACTTGAGAGTGGTGAAAGGAAAAGCCACAGGATTACTTACTGCCTACCAGTAAAAACCCAACCCAACCAGAAACCCAGAAAAAGGAGCAAAAGCTGTTATGTCCGGAGGGCAATCAGTCAATATAAATTTATTAAGCACCTACTATGAGTCAGGCATGGGGGGGGTACAAAAAGAGGTTAAACTTTATTAGATTGCTCTCTGTCAGGGGAGCAGGGAGGGAGAAAAATGTGAAATTCCAAACCTTGCAAAAAAAACATGACTGTTGAAAACTACTGATGCATATAGATGGGAAAATGAATAAATAAAATATCATAATAAAAAAAGAGGCTAAAGACAGTCCCTCCCCTCAAAGAGCTTACCATCTGATAGGGGAGACAACATGTAAACAAATATATTCCAACCATCTATAGACAGGCTAATTAATAATAACCAGATGGATGGTATGAGAATTAAGAGTGATGGGAAGAGGCTTCCTTTAGAAGGTGGGATTTACCTGAGCAAAGTGGGTAGATTTCATTATATAATTTAATTTTGACATATCATAGTTATTCATTTAATTTAACACTATTCTCTCTCTCTCTCTCTCTCTCTCTCTCTCTCTCTCTCTTTCTCTCTGTCTCTCCCTCTCTGCCTGTCTCCCTCTGTCACACACACACACACACACACACACACACACACACACACACACACACATAGAAACGGGGGGGGGGGTGCAGAGAACTTAGTGTCCAGGGAAGAATCTGGAGATCAATATCAGTGGCAAGTTAAGAATGATGTGGATTCCATGGGATGCTGGATCTTAAATTCAGAGACAGAAGGACCCTTAGAAGCCATATGCAATCTCCTCATTTTACAATTGAGAAACTGAAACCCAGAAAACATTGTGTCTCAAGGTCATACAGGGAGTAAATGCCCCAAGTAGGGACTGAGACTTGGTCCTCTTTAAGTCCAGTGCATCATCTATTGGACATACTACCTTTCCCAAATTTGCTTCTCCTAGTCACAAACAAGATGTTTACCCTAGAAATTAGCCATGAGGCTTAGCTAGAAGACCCCCCCCCCCCAAAAAAAAGAAGGCAACTGTCTAAGAATTTGATTTTACTCAAGTCTGAAGGGGAAAGATTTTTCAGTGACCTGCGAAGAACGGGCTAGATTTCTACTTCCCAGAATGCCTCCAGCAGCTTGATAGGTGAAATAGGTGCAAATTTACTGCCTTGGATCTCTACTCTTTGGGAAGGAAATAATTAGACTGAAGAAATGCATTTCAGCTCTACAGATTATGACAGGGGATAAAGTAGTTTTGATAAGACTAGAAGGGATTGAAGAAGGAAACTAGAAAGGGAAAGGATAAAAGAGTAAAAAAGGAAAATTCTCACCTATAACAAAAGGTTGGAGGGTGGAATAAAGGTATGGAAAGGAGGAAGGAAGCACTCCCTACTATTTAAATCACCTTCTCTCATTTGCCTCAAGTAGGATTTGAACTCTGATCTCTAAGTTCTGCCTTTTATCCAGATTGAGAGGAACTCATTTTTCATGGACTTTTAAAGTTTACAAAGCACTTTCTGTACACTATCCATACATTAAAATGTATATATGTACATACATACATTTAAAAGTCAGAATAATCCTGACAAGTGAGTAAGGGTCTCCCTTAGGGGATGGATGGTGGAGGGGCCATTCCCTTGGTCTCAGCCTCTGAGTAGATAAGCTATCCTCATATTGTTTCCTTATCTGCCTTAAAGATACTATTAATTAGCCACTGACCTTGAAGATACTAAATGAACAAACTGCTTCTTAAACCTTCCTCTGTGTTGGTTTTGGGGTATACAGAAGTCTGCTTGCTAAATTTTCGGGGTGAATGTTAATACCTTGGAAATTGGCAAACTGCCAATCAAGATGATTTTTTTTTATTGTTTAGACTTAAGAAAGCAATGGAGAAAATGTTAATGATGCATTTTAAACTTTAAATGTGTGTAATTTTTTTTTTGATAGAAGGTTGTTAAATATTTACTAGATTATCACTAAGTGAGACAAATTGAGCTTCTGCCCTTGGAGAGCTTCCTGCATCAGATTGGGGAAATGAATCATTGGTCTCCTGAGCAAGAAGATATCTGGAGTGGGTTTATTTCCTGTTTGTATTCCTTCATAGGTGTAGGAACAACCCATGAAACCTATAATATAATAAATGTAACAGCAGGGTATGAGCTCGAGACTCCAATGCAAAGTGGCAAATTGATTCCATTAGCATCAATGAGACTGAAAGAAATATGACCCTGAAAAACTATATTCTCTTTTAAAAGATCATAAACGATAAAGAGGTAGTAAAGTAGCATTGGACATTAAGAAATATGGAAGTCCAGGAATATGAGAAAGATAAAGAATAGTGGAGGGCATTGGGGTGAAAGACAAAGGAGGGAGAAGCATCAGCAAAATTTTCAGTGGAGTAGACAAGACCCCCTAAACAGAAGGAAGATAAACATGAGTGCAGGAGACAAATCATTTTTTTTAGGTTTTTGCAAGGCAAATGGTGTTAAAGTGGCTTGCCCAAGGCCACACAGCTAGGTCATTATTAAGTGTCTGAGGTCGGATTTGAACCCAGGCACTCCTGACTCCAGGGCCCGTGCTTTATCCACTGCGCCACCTAGCCGCCTGAGACAGATCATTTTCACAAATATTTATGTTTATATATAGACAGTTAAGCATGAGGATAATAATAGATGTATAGGATTTACTTTATAGTTATCTCGAGCCTCACTACATCCCTAGGAAGTAGGTGCTTTTATTATCCCCATTATGCCCCATTTGAGGAAAAAGGAGGCAAAATTACTTGCTTAGGGTCCTCCAGCTAGTGTCTGAGACTAGATTTGAATTCAGGTCTTCCTGTCTCCAGTCCAGGCACTGTATCACCTAGCTGCCCCCCCCCCCCCATATAACATTTAATAAAGAAGACAAATGATTTGTCAGTCACAAGCATTTTATTTAGTGTCTACTTTGAAGACATAAATAAGGGCAAAAACATAGTCCTTGTCCATTTGACTTCAAGAAGGTTTGAAGAATAAGGGGTCCCTTTTAAGAGAAAACTATATTTACATTTTCCAAAATACCTCTCAATCTGGCTAGCATGGAGGCATAGATGGGGGCTTCCATGATCCAATATCAAATAGAACTCTCCCTTCATCAAAAGCAGGACATTTAAGAATTTCTTGGTTCACTTTAATGGTAATTTTATCCTTTTGAAGGTGGGGGCAAGAGAAGTTTTTATCAACCAAGAGAGATACTTAGGAGAAGGCTTCCCATTTTCAAATCAGAGGTTAAGGAGAGAAAAGTCAGCAAAAAACTGAAAATGCAGCCTCAGTTTTCAGAGAGCAATTGAATGACTAGCAATAGGAGGCAGAATCCCATGGGCTAAAATTTCTACCAGGGAATTCAGCCTAGAAGAGAAAAGATAAAATTGGGAAATTGTAAAGATGCAGAGAAACAATTCCCAGGAAAGGAAAGGGGGAGAGAGGTCCAAAGAAGTTGAGGTGGACACTCAGGTTGCTCATTATGCAACATTTTTAGGTCATCCACAAGTTGGGGGGGGGGGTGCTGTATTCATTCAATGAACATTTATTGAGCTCAAGCCTGAGGTCAGATCAGACACTGGGATAGATACTGAAGAAACAGAAACACAAGTGAAACTAACCCCTCAGAGGAGACCAAGGAATGACGTGATCATTTCTTTTGCTTTAGAATAATTGATTTGGTAGCTATGTGGAGGATAGATTGGAGAAGAGGAAAGCATAGAGACAAATTAAGAGGAAACAGTGATTGCTCCCTGGAATTGGAGTGGATGATGACTGTAAGAATTCCATCAGAATGTAAAATGAGATGTACTGAGTACAAAGTCACAACAATATTGTGGAATGATCAGTCGTGAGTGACTTAGTATTATTATTATTATTATTATTTTAGTTTTTGCAAGGCAGTGGGGTTAAGTGGCTTGCTCAAGGCCTCACAGCTAGGTAATTATCAAATGTCCAAGGCCGCATTTGAACTCAGGTGAGTTCCTGACACCAGGGCCGGTGCTGTATCCACTGTGCCACCTAGACACCCCGTGACTTAGCTTTTCTCAGCAATGCAATGACTCAAGATAACTTTGAAGGACCTACAATAAAAGATGGTATCCATTCCCAGAGAAAGAACTGATGGAATCTGAATAAAGATTGAAACATACTTTTTTTAAGACTTTATTTTTATTTATTTATTTTTTATATAGAAATGTTTCGCTTGACTACATATGTATAACCTATATCGAATTGCTTGCTTTCTCAATGAGGGGAATGGAGAGGGAGTGAAGGAGAGAAATTTAAACTCAAAAAATTTGAAAATATTAAAAATACTAAATAAAAATGTAAATTTTAATTTTAATAAAACAATCCCATCTGATGCTAAGTGAAACAAACAGAAGCAGGAGAACATTGTACACAATAACAGTAACGTTGTATGATGATCAACTATGATAAACTGAGTTCTTCTCAGTATTGCAGTGATCAAAAGCAATTCAAAAGACTTGTGATGGAAAATACCACCCATATCCAGAGAAAGGACTCTAGAGTCTGAATGCAAATCAAAGCATACCATTTTCACTTTTAAATATTTATTTCTTGTTTTTTCTTTCTCATAGTTTTTTTCCCCCCCTTTTGTTTTGATTCTTCTTTCACAACAAATTAAATTTGGTGGGGGCTGATATAGAATCAGAAATAGAGGACTACCCCCTGAGCAGATAAAATAATGATAAGGGATGACCAACTTTAATGTTGCTTCCCTCTCTGCCAATGAGGACAGTATGTGGACTAGAGAAGACAGAACAAAAATGGCTCTTAGGGAATCAAAGTCCAAGAAAAGTTAGAAGGTCTTAAGAGATCACCTAGTAATGATACCTGAGGTATCACCTGAGTTCAAGTCATCAGATGCAGAAAAACTATATCTTAAGGCAGCAGGGGATAATGAAGGGAACTTAAAATCAGAAAAATCCAAGTTCAAATCCAACCCCAGACACTTACTAGTTATATGAAGCTGGCAAGTCACTTCACCTCTCAGTCTCCATATCCTCATCTGTGAAATGACGATAATAATAATACCTCCCAGATTTGCTACAGAGCTCATAAGAGATTTACTGAAAGTGCTTTGCAAATTTTAAATCATTATCCACTTGTTAGCTTTCGTTTTGAGTAGTTGCCTCTGGAAGCTGGAAAATGGTCAAAAAAGAGGTGTTACAGGACAGGGGAAGGACAAATGTCTTGATTTTTCTTTCAGGGAAAAAGACTAGAGCTAAAGGTCAATGAGTTTGACTTCAGTTTTCAGCAAAATTTTAGAACATATTATTTTTATTTTTTTGCAAGGCAATGGGGTTAAGTGGCTTGCCCAAGGTCACACAGCTAGGTCATTATTGAGTGTCTGAGGTCGGATTTGAACCCAGGTCCTCCTGATTCCAGGGCCGGAGCTCTATCCACCGCACCACCCAGTCGCCCCTTAGAACATGTTATTAAGGGACTAGATGGGAACATTTAGGAAGGTCATCAGTGATCAGTAAGAGCCTGACTGATTTCATTAAAAACAGGCCCTGCAAGATTAACCTCATTTCCTTTATTGAGAGACTGATTAAACAAGCAGGTCAGAAGAATACTGCAACCAAGGTTAACTGGATATTAGCAAAGCATGTGACAAAATCTCTCCTGCTGTTTTCATAGACTAGATGAGAGATATGGACCAGCTGACAGGAACTGGATGAATGGACAGTCCCAAAGAGGAGGAAAAGAATTTCAGAAGGAAAAAGGATCTCCCAGTCCCTTTGGTCCAAATCATAACATCTGAAGGGAAATCCCTGGGAATTCAACCATCAAAGACTTTTTTTTTTTTTTTTGCAAGGCAATGGGGTTAAGTGGCTTGCCCAAGGCCACACAGCTAGGTAATTATTAAGTGTCCGAGGTCGAATTTGAACTCAGGTACTCCTGACTCCAGGACCAGTGCTCTTATTCACTGTGCCACCTAGCCGCCCCCCATCAAAGATTTTTCAAGGGAGATAAAAATACGTACCACCTCCTCAGGGAGTATAGATTAGAGAGGAAGAGAGGGGAGAAGGAAACTAGGATTTCTAAAGCTCCCACTATGTGTCAGAAACTGTTAAGCACTTTTCAAATATTATCTCTTATGACTTTCTTAACAACCCGAAAATAGGTGCCATTATTACCCTCATTTTATAGTTGAGGAAACTGAAGCAGACAAAGGTTAAAGGATCACATGGCTAGAATGTGTCTGAAACTGGGTTTGAACCGATCTTTCTAACTCCAGGTCCAATGCGCTACAAAGTTCTACCTTTTGGCAGGCCTAAATTTACCACTTTGAAGCTCTAATGCTTTGCTCCTAGTTCTCTCCTCTGGAAATAATCACAACAAATCTAACCCCTTTTCCATATGACATTCTTTCAGATCTTTGAAGGCAGGCTATCATGTCTCTCATGAGTTTTCTCCAAGCTAAACATCCCTATTTCCTTACATTTATTTCCATGTCATATGAATTCAGAGTCCTTTATTGGGCTCTCCTGGGAACTCTCTAGTTTATCAATGTCCTTCCTAAAATGTGCTGCTCAGAATTAAAATCAGTGTGTCCCAGATACTGTGCTAAGTGCAAGAAGGACAAACAAGAGATATAGCCTGAACTAGGCAGATGACAGAGGGACTTTTTTATTTCTGGAAATCCTGTCTTTCTAAATGCCGTTCAAGATCAGATTAACTTTCCTGGCTGCCATATTGATTTTGATTCATATTGTGCTTGAAGTCTGATAAGACCTTCAGATCGTTTTCAGACAAATTGCACCAAGTGTAGAGTGATAGAAAAAGAATTGGGAAGACTTCACTTCAAATCCTTCCTCAAATTCTAACTATGGTGGCGCAGTGGATAAAGCACCGGCCCTGGAGTCAGGAGTACCTGGGTTCAAGTCCAGTCTCAGACACTTATTAATTACCTAGCTGTGTGGCCTTGGGCAAGCCACTTAACCCCATTTGCCTGGCAAAAACCTAAAAAAAAATTCTAATTATGTAAGCATGCAGAGCAGCTAAGTGGTACAGTGGATAGAGCAGTGAATTCAGGAGGACAAGAGTTTGAATCCAGTCACTTGCCAAGCACTAGCTGTGTGACTTTGGTCAAGTCACGTAACACCAATTGCCCTGCATCCAGGGTCGTCTCCAGTCATCCTGATTCATATTTGGCTCCTGGACCCAGTTGCCTCTGGAGGAGAAAGGTGACTTAGCACAGCACCTCCTCTCTCAAATCCAATTCATGTGCTTGTCAAGGCATCACCTCTCTTGATGTAGTGGTCTTCTTTGAAAACGAAGGACAGGGACAGCTAGGTGGTGCAATGGATAGAGCACTGGCCCTTGAGTCAGGAGGACCTGAATTCAAATCTGGCCTCAAACATATAATAATTGCCTAGCTCTGTGACCTTGGACAAGTCACTTAGCCCCATTGCCTTACACACACACACACACACACACACACACACACTCACTAAAAAAAAAAGAAAATGAAGGATAATCATTATGTGAACCTAAGCAAGTCTCCTGACATGTCAACCTCAGTTTCCTCATCTGTAGAATGGGAGCAACAATGGGTTCTATCTCATAAGGGAATCATAAAACAATGTTGGTACAGGGCTTTGTATACATTAAAGTCTATGTCAGGTATTTATTAAATCCCTATTATGTGCCAGACACTATGCTAGGATGCACTTTACATATTTCTCTTATTTGATACTCATAACAACCCCAGGAGGTGAGTGCTATTATTGTTCCCATTTTATAGTTGAGGAAATTGAGGCAGACAGAGATGAAATAACTCGCCCAGGGTCACACACAGCAAGGAAGCACCTGAGACTGGATTTGAACTCGTCTTCCTGACTATAGGCTCAATTCTACCCACTGTGCCACTCCAATAAAAAAAAAAGAATATCTTTGTAATAATATCTAGATTTATAGAATGCTTTAAGGTTGTCTAAGCCTTTTACAAATACTGTTTCATTTGATCCTCATAACAACTGGGAAGTAAGAGATATTATATCCCTACTTTACAATTAAGGAGGCAGACAGAAGTTAGTAATTTGCCTAGAGGTAGAAAACTCCCTCAACCAATTGTTAAATTTTCAACATTTACACAAATCCTCAAACACTCCAGATCAGGCTTGATTTATTGTTTTGTGGATTGCCTAAATTTAAGAAAGTGATGGAGAAAACGGCAAATAATGCAGACTTAACTTAAAAATGGGTTGCTTGTACTCCCACCTCCAAGAATCAGTTGTTAAATATTTACCAGCACCCCCTTGTTAATTCAAGGTAATTTGAGGAAGCATTAAAAACAGGGAGAGGGAGGGAATTCTGGGAAAGTTTCCCAGAGAAAGCACCACTGAGGCTGAGCCTTGAAGGCAGTAAAGGATTAGGAGAGGAAGGAATGCATTACAGGAAAGCGGCAAGGGGAGCAAGGAAGTTGTGAAAATGCCCTGGGGAAGAAGGAAAGGAGTTGTCACTCTAGGGACAGTCAAGTCATGCCTCTAGGTTGGAACATTGTGAATTCAACTCAACAAACACAATATCCAAGGAAGGTCCTGCATTAGGAATGGCAAAGATGAGTTCAAGGTTTAGGATTCGAATCCTCTCTCTGGAATTTATTACCAGGGTGACTTTGGGCAAGTCTCTACTGCTCTTGGAGTCACTTGTTAAAGACTCCTCTATGAGCCTATGAGAGTAAATTTGCTTAAGGAAGTTCCATTTTCCTTGCAGAATACACCATAAACTCAGATAAGCAAAGAAAGGTAATTCGACCAGAGAAAAGGTGCTAAAAGTTGGGTCTCTCTTTATTATGTATGTTTTTTGTTCAGTCATTTCATACCCATTTGAGGTTTTCTTGACAAAGATTCTGGCGTGTTTGGCAGCTTATTTTACAGTTAAGGAAATGAGACAAATAGGGTGAAGTTGTCTTACCCAGGGTCACATAGTTGGTGTCCAAGGTCAAATCTGAACTCAGTTCATCCTAAGTCCAAGCACTACACACAGTACTATTTTCCTCTTGAGAAAACCAACAGGTCAGATCCCTGTTCAGTCCTTTGATTTTCTTTGATTTTCTCCTGACTCTTCCCCCCCAATCATTTTCAACTTGATTTTATGTGCTATCTTCCCCATTCATATGAACATAAGTTCCTTGAGGGGTAGAGAATGTCTTCTTCAAAATTCGAGTTGATGTGATGGATTCAGCTCCTCTCAGAAGTTCAGTGATCAAGGACGATTCTAAAAGACTTGGTTTGGAAAATGGCATCTATAGTCAGAGAAAGAACTATGAAGTGTGAATGCAGAGTAAAGCCTACTGTGTTCACTTTTTAAAATTTGTTATGTTTTGTTTTTCTTTCCTATGGTTTTTCATCTCTAATTCTGTTGCTTCTTTCACAATGTGACTAAAATGGAAATATGTTAAATATGATTGTACATGTATGACCTATATCAGATTGTTCACTTCCATGCAGAGAGTGAAAGGAAGAGAGGGTGGCAGAAAAATGTGGAACTCAAAAGTTTACAAAAAAAGATGAATGTTGAAAACTATCTTTGCATGTAATTGGAAAAAAATAGAACAGAATTCAAAAAAAATTCTAGTTGAATGAGGTCTGAATCCCAAAGTGAACAAAGAAAAAAAAAACAAAAGGATATGTATATATATATATATATGTATGTATGTATGTATATCTCACTTATAGCAGCTCTCTCTCTCTCTCTCTCTCTCTCTCTCTCTCTCTCTCTCTCTCTCTCTCTCTCTCTCTCTCCCCCTCCCTCCCTCCCTTTCTTTTTTTTGTGGTGGCAAATAATTGGAAGTGGGGAGGATGCCCATCAATGGGGGAATGGTTGAATAAGCTGTAGTACATGATTGTGATGGAATATTATTTTGCTATAAGAAATGATGAACTGGTAAATTTCAAAAAAACCCTGCAAAGACTTAAATGAATTGATGCAAAATGGTGTAGAATTTGAAGAACACTGTACACAGTAAGCACAATATTGCATTTAGCTATTCTCAGCAATCTAAAATAATTCCAAAGTACTCATGATGAAAAGTGCTAACCATCTCTAGAAAAAGAAATGATGGAGATTTTCCCGCCCTTAATGCTATTTTATTTGATATTTTCTAATTATATAGATAGAGTTCCACATTTTTCTACCTCACTTTCCTCCTCCCTTCCCAAGACAGGGAACAATCTAATGATATAAGTTGTACAGTCATGCTTAACATCTTTTCATAATAGTCATGATGTGAAATAAGAATTACAACTAAAGGGGGGAAATATGGAAAAGAGAGAAAAAACCATAAAAGAATTTTTTTAAAATGAACACAGTATACTTTGGTCTGCATTCAGAAGTCAAAGCTTTTTTCTCTGGGATATGGATGATATTTTCCATCATAAATTTCTTAGGATTGTCCTTGACCACTGAACTTCTTTTTTTTTTTTTAGGTTTTTGCAAGGCAAATGGGGTTAAGTGACTTGCCTAAGGCCACACAGCTGATCACTGAACTGAGAGTAGCTGAGTTCATCATAATTGATCATCTTATAATGCTGCTGTTAAAGTGTACAATGTTCTCTGGGTCTACTCATTTCATTCAGCATCAGTTTATGCAAGTCATTCCAAGCTTTTCTGAAGTCCACCCGCTCATGATTTCTTTTTTTAAAAATTTATTAAATTTATTTTAAAATTTAAATTTATTTAAGGCAATGCCCAAGATCACACAGCTAGACAATTATTAAGTATCTGAGGTTGGATTTGAACTCAGCCCTCCTAGCTGTCCCACTCATGATTTCTTACAGAAATATAGTACGCCATCACATTCACATACCACAATTTGTTCAGTCATTTCCCAACTGATGGGCCTCCTCTCAGTTCCAAATTCTTTGCCTCTGCAAAAAAGAGTTGCCATAAGTGGATTCCCCCCCACTATTTTGTAATCTCTTTGGGATACAGACCTAGTAGTTGTATTGCCGGTTCAAAAGGTATGATCTGTTTTATTGCCCTGATGGAGGCTTACTGCATACTTTTTTAAATGTTATTTTTCTTGACTTTCTTTTTTTTTGGGGGGGGGTCTGCATTTTCTTTAGCAATATGGCTAATATAGAAATATGTTTTGCAAGATTGCACAAAAATATCAAATGCTTTGACTACTCAAGGAGGAAAGGAGAGAGGGACAGAATTATAAACTCAAAATTTGTTTTTGTTTTTGCAAGGCAATGGGGTTAAGTGGCTTGCCAAAGGTCACACAACTAGGTAATTATTAAGTGTCTGAGGTTGGATTTGAACTCAGGTCCTCCAGTTGGTGCTCTATCCACTGTGCTACCTAGCCACCCCTTAAACTCAAAATGAAAAAAAAAAACCACAAATGTTTAAAAACTTTACATAAAATTGGGAAATATTGAATGAAATAAATAAAAAATTGGATAGATAGCAAAATAAATTAAATAAATAAAAATAAATTAAATAAATTAATATATGAATTCTAGTTGACTTCTGAACAGGAGAGTGTCATACGATCATAGAATTAGAAGCTGCTAGGTCAATAGTTCTACATTCAATTCTTACCTCAGATAGTTATTAGCTATATGACCCACCCTGACCAAGTCACTTAACTTCTCTCTGCCTCAGTTTTCTTAAATGCTAAATAGACTTAGTAGCCTCTAAGATCCCTTCCAAATATAATCTATCATTCTTTGATTTTGATCTGGTCAAAAACTCTCATTTTGTCATTAAGGAGTCCAGAACATTTAATAGGCTTGTTCAAAGATTAAGATGTTGTAAGAATCAAAGCCAAGCTTCAAATACTCTGACTCCACTAATCATGCAACATACTATGGTCCAACCCATACCTTAGGAAGATTATTTCAGAACTTTGGGAAGGGAGAAGATTCTAAAAGTCTAAAAGAACAATTAGAAGGCTAAGACGATTGTCCAGGGGAGGGGTGGTGAGAGACTGAGCCAGAGTTGCTAACTCATGTGGGTAGAGAAAAGGTGATAGATGTAAGAAATATTATGTAAGTAGGCTGCCCAAAACTTGGCCACTGAGTAGATATGGCAGCTGAGAGAAAGGAAGGAATCAAGATCAGTTCAACTGTGAGCATATTAAATCATCAGGGATGTTTGGAGAAGAGGTAGTTGTAAGGTAATGGATAGAATCACTTCTATTTGGAGTATGTTGAGTTTGCAAGCCCTACAGACATTACAAGATATGGAAGTTGCTAACTTGGGATTGGAATCCAAAAGAGAAATTAAAAATATTCTAGTATGCAGAATTCTAACAGGTAAAATAAGGAGTCATCTGTGTAGTGATACTTGAACTCCTTCAAGCTAATGAGATCACCTAGGGAGAGAGTTTATAAATAGAGGAAAAGAGGACTAGGGTTGAGTTTTTGGAAATACCCATGCTCTAGGGGGAGGAAACGAATGAATGATTCACCAAAGGAAACTCATAAGGAGTGGTCTGACAGGTTGGAAGAGAATCATGCCCAAGAAGAGTCACAAAAGTCAAGGGAGGGGAGAGTATTCTGGAGATCGTGAAAGAAAATCTAGGCTAGGCAACCAAAAAGTCAAGGTCAAGAAGGGCAGAGGAAATGCCATTGGTTTAGCAGTTAAGCGATTTTTGATAATGATGGCAGTTTCAGTGAAGTGATGGTATCAGAAGCAAAGGGCTGAGAAAGGGTGGGAGGAGAGAAAATAGAGGCATCAGGTGAATGTGGAAATTTATTGGAATTTGTCAGTGAAAGGATAAGAAATAGAGAATGGTGTGGTCAAGCGAAAATGTGTAAATTGTAAATATGTGTTTCTTTATAAAGGATAGGGTAGAACTGAATGTGTTTGTAATCTAGAGGAATGAGTAATAGATATGGAGAGAATTGAATGGAAATGGGAATTCTATCAACCTATCTTTTAGCCATCTCTGGGTAGGGATGTATTTGTGTGTGTGTGTGTGTGTGTGTGTGTGTGTGTGTTGAGGGGATATTGAAAGAGAAGGAGTGTGGGATCAAGAGCCAGGTAAAGGGTCTCCTCTTTCTTGGAGACTGGAATAAAGAGAGAGGATCATAGCGGATTGTCTGTGTTTTAGGGATGAAGAGGATAGATGGGCTCAGTATTTTCAATTAAAATAATGAATCGTCTCCTGAGATATAGACCCTTCAGAAGAACAGAGTATGATGAGATGTTGGGTTGGGGGTGCAACATAGAAAGTCATTCTAGGAAGACCAAAAAGATTTCATCACAACAGCCAAGAAGCCCAACTGAAAATATAAAGGACAAATGTGGACCTGACTAACTCAGTTGACTAACAACTTCCTTCCATACCCCAAGAACAGAAGTAGGCAAGGACTCATGGTCAAAGACTGAAAGGGTTTTAGGTGCAGAAGGACAAGGGGGTCTGGGAGACAAGAAGGAAGACTGGAGGACTTGAATTGGTTGTCTCTATGATCAAATCTGTAATTGGAGGTAGGTCAGACCAGCACATGGAGCCCGTCTGGGAGAGCAGAAAAGGGGCTAGAAACTGGAAAGTGAGGTAAGAGGGGAAAAGAATTGGCTCAGGAGAAATGAAGCCAAGGGAGACAAGGAAAGGCAGGAGATTAGCATTGGAGACTAATATCAGTCAAGATCATGGAGGGGCCACCACCAAGTGAGATTTTAGGAGAACTATCTTTGAATGGGACTGAAGAGGAAGACAGCTGTAGATTGTGGGAGTTGGGAAGGTTGATAACATCAGGAGTTCAAGGGGAACTTTGCTGAATTTACTGAATCCCTTACACTGATTTATTGAATCCCTTAACAATGAGAAAAGTAGTTTGAATAAAGAGGAAGGTAATGAGCCAGGTCCTGAACTTTTAAATACTAGGAAATTATCAGGTCCTGGGAATATAAATATAGAAGGGAGTAAACTACAAAGAAGAGATAACTATGCAAAGGAGGCAAATGACAAATGCTCAGATTAAGATAATTCAACTATTTTCTCAGTCCTTTAATTTGGCTAAGATTTTTCAGTATTTTTTTATTTAACCAGCAAATTTTACCACACTGCCAATAAAGAAATTAGATGAAATGCAAAATTGTTACCTGAAACAGTGAGCATGGAATAGGCCTATATTGTTTTCAAATCAATTAAATAAAAGTAGACTCAAGAAAGGTCAGTAAGTAGTCTTTGTGAAACTTTGATTTGCTTTCACTGAAAATTCCGTGCAAAATGAATTTGGGAATTCTAAATCTTTTTGCTTTTAAATAGGGGCAAGTGGAAGAAAAATGAAATTATGTTTGAAGTTCAGTTGCAGAAATTTTACATTAAAAGTGTCCTTTTAAAAATTTTTTCTCGATTACATGCAAAGGTAGTTTTCTACAATCCATCCTTTTGCAAGCTTTTGAATAAAATGTCTTTAAGGGGAAAAAAAGGTGGCAAATGAAATTGTCCTGAAATCAAGAGACAGAGACAGACAGACAGACAGACAGACAGATAGCAACAGAGATAGAGACAGAGTATGTGAAAAGGCAACCAGAACCGAGTAAAGTGAGAAGGAACAGATTGGCATCTGAAAAGATCCAGGTTACCAGAAAAGCAAAAAGATGGGAAAAAACTGACAAGTTAATATCAAATTCCCATATATAGATCTGTGTTACACCTATCCCCACCCTCTTCTCCACTCTTCACCCCTACCTGTCTTTTTGATTAGAAATCTTTCTAAAATTTCTTACTTTTCTCCTTTCCTAAACCTAATTTAACCTTTTCTGAGGTTCTCATGAACATCAATTATTGCATTATGTTGTAATAGAGCCAGGCCCTTAGAATCTACTAAGATGTCTAGAGTTCTTTTTCTTATCCTAAGTGGTAATTTTTCTACATTCTTTCCTCAGTATTATCTGTCTCCTCCCTAATACCAGACTGTCAACCTGTCCTTTATTTCCATTTGCTTAGGTATTACCAGACCCTTGCCTCCCTTCCGAGATGCTGTTTCTAATCTTCTCTGGGTTTGGAAACCCAAGAACTAGGCTTATTGGGTTTATATATAAATTAAATCACTTGGTAAGTATTTTTTAAAGCTGTGCTTAAAACTGAGAACAGGATACAAAAATGAAATCATGTCTTACCTCAAGAAGTTTGCTGAGGAGTGTGTGTGTGTGTGTGGGGGGTGTATGTAGCAGTTGCTTAAAAAATGTTAGTTGATTTACCTTGACAGATTCAGCACCATTCACGGGTACAGTAAGTATGGGTTAATTAAAAAATAAATAGGGTAACTAGGTGGTGCAGTGGATAGAACACCGGCCCTGGAATCAGGAGTACCTGAGTTCAAATTCAACCTCAGACACTTAATCATTACCTAGCTGTGTGACCTTGGGCAAGTCACTTAACCCTATTGCCTTGCAAAACAAATAAATGAACAAATAGATAGATAAAGATAAATAGATAGATAGATAGATAGATAGATAGATAGATAGATAGATAGATAGATACAAAGCAATTTGTGGGTCTAAGAGGTAACAAAAGCTGGGAGAATCCAGAAGGGCCTCTTGAAGGAGATGATGATTGGGTTATGGAGGGAGCTGGAGTTCTCTCAGGAGGCAGAGGAGAAGAGGGAAAACATTTTACACATTTGCAAAGATATGGAGATGAGAGATGGGCTGTGTACAGGGGGAACAGCAAGTGGACCAGCTTGGTTGAAGAGAAGGGGGCGTGAAAGGGAGTAATGTGTAATCAGCCTGGAAAGATAGGCTAGATAGAAAAGTAAATAAAAATGGAACTCTGAGTCAGCGCCCTTCCTGGGACTAAAGTGCAAGAATTCGAAGGCCTAAGTAACGTGACAGCTTGTCAATTTCTTTCCTGGTTTCTAATCATATTTTAGCAAAGAGGAAATGGGAGATGACAGCTGGAGATATGAGGTGCCATATGTCCAGACAGCATACTGCCTACCATAGTTGATATTTAATAGATGTCTGCTGAGTGATTAACTATTTTCCATTAGATTTTTTCTCCTTTCTTGCTCTCATCATAGCAATTCTTTTCATAGGCAGTTTGGAGAGAAATTTCTGTCTGGTCCAAATGATCTTAAATTCTTAATCAATGGGATATGAATGTATGAGGTTTTGCTATTAATAAGCAAACTATTCATGATTTTGAAGAAAAAATGAAACCTAACCCTAATCCTGACCTAGCACCAAGAAAAGGAGAAAAAAAAAATTACTGTGCATAGTAATGGTTTCTAAAGAATAGATAATTTTAGCTTTTTAATATGACTGTACTTTGATTCTTTTCCTGACTAAAAGAAAATGGATTTTAATTCCTAGTAGTTATAATTCAATTTTCAATTAAAGATATATTTAAGGCTTTGGGAAAACCAGAGAGTTGGATGGAGATTTAATAATAGCAAACACTCAGAGCCACTGCTGATGGTTGCCTAACGTTAGCATTTTAGATTTTTTTGTAGTTTAGGATCAAGTGTAGAAATCGAAAGGAGGAAAGAAAGAAGAAAGGAAGAGAGACAGGCAGAAAGGAAAGAAAGAAGGGGGAAAAGAAGGATGGAAGGAAGAAGGAAAAGAAGACAAGGGAGAAGGGAAAGGAGAGAAGGAGGGGAAAGGAAGGAAAGAAAGGAAAGGAGGGAAAGGAAGAAGAAAGAGAAGGAAAGAGGGAAGAAAAGAATGAAGGAAGGAAGGACAGAGGGAAGGAAGGACAGAAGGAAGGAATAAGAATTTATATAATATCTCATAGGAGCCATTAGGTATTATAGTGGATAGACTATTCAGCCCTTGGAATCAGAAGGATCTGAGTTCATATCAAACCTTAGACACTTGACACTTATTAACTGGGCAACCCTAGGCAAGTCCCTTAACCTTGATTATCTTGCCAGAAAACCCCAAAATTCTACTCTGTGGTAGAAACTGTGTTAAACCATATGGTTAACATATGTAAACACTATGGTTATGATCATATTATCATTTGATCCCTATAACAGTCTTGTGAGGAAGATGTTATTAATTTCTCCATATTAAATATTTTTTAAATTAAAAGGAAACTGAGGCATCTAGTCTGACCCCATCATATTACAGATGAGGAACCAGAGACCAGATACATTAAGTGACTTGCTCATCATTACGCAGACAAGCTACCCTCAAGCCCTAGCTTTCCTTACATCCTCATCCAAGTCTGTCCCCACCTTATTCCCCTTCTGACTGTACTAAGGTATTCAAAAGACTATAAAACCACCTCCAATAACCTTAGATGGCCCCCTTCCACCCTGCTTGCCTTGCTGGGACTCACTGGTAAACTGAGACGTGTGCTTCTGGGGCTCAACCAGAGCTTGGTAAATAACATTAACACTGACTCACTTACAATTGAATGACACAGAATGAAAAATAAATGCCTTTCAGGCAGTTCTTATTGCCTAATATGGACTGAAAAATAGACATCGAAGGAGCCCCACCTGTGTCCCAGAATGAACCTTTCCTTATAAGGATCTGATTTCTTGATCAAAGAGAAGGAATCACAAGATTAAAATTAAAAAACCAAGAAAAAGAGACAGTTTTGGATCTGAAGTGCCCTTCTATACAATCTTCAACAGGAAACCCATTCCCTGGAGAACTGATTCCCAGTCTTTTCTAGCATAATCCAGTGAATAGAACACTAATTGGTAGATCTGAGATCAGATCTGTCACTTACTAACCATGTGACCCTAGACAAGTCATTTCACCTCCGTCTGTCTCAGTTTCTTCATTTGTGAAATATGGGTGATGATAGCACCTGCCTCCAAAGGTCCTTGTGAGGATCAAATGAGATACTAATGACAGAGTGCTTCACACAGTGTCTGGCATATAGGCTTGTTTTCTTCCTTCCGTTTTTTAAGTAACAGGAATCATTTATGTCATAAAAAGACATGATACTAAAAGTCAATTTGAATTGAGTAATGATTTTGATAGAATTTCTTTTTAAATTTTTTTATTGCAAGAATTTCCATCATGATTCTATACAGATGACTTAACCTCCCTTAGTCTCAGTTTCCTCATCTGTAAATTGGTGCTAATTACCTCCCAGAGCTGTGAAGACCAGAGGAGATGATAAATGTAAAGTGCTTTGCAAATCTTAAAGTGCTATAAAAATACTAGTTATCATTATTATTATTTATGATTATTATTATTACTGAGTATATCAGAGGAAGAATATAGATTACAATATTTGGAGAGAGGAAGTATCCCATTATGGATAGAGGAGTTAAGAATCATAGACTCGGGGCAGCTAGGTGGTGTAGTGGATAGAGCACTGGCCCTGGAGTCAGGAGTACCTGAGTTCAAATCCGGCCTCAGACACTTAATAATTACCTAGCTGTGTGGCCTTGGGCAAGCTACTTAACCCCACTGCCTTGCCAAAAAAAAACCCCAAACCTAAAAAAAAAAAAAAAGAATCATAGACTCTAAGAGTTGGCAGAGACTTATACCATCTTGCAAGCAAGGGGTTGTTTTCCCTCTGTTGAAAGACTTCTAAGGAAGGGACCCTTTTCTTCCTTTCCCTTCACCTCTCAAAGAAACTCATTCCATTTATGAATAGAATTCATAAGGTTATTAGGAAGGGGTGTATGTGTCTGTGTGTGTGTCTGTGTGTGTGTTTCTCCTGAACTCTTTATTTCTGATCCTGCATTTTGGGGTTGAACAGAAGAAGTGAGAAGTCTATTCCACATGACAGTTCTTCAAAGATGTGAAGACAGTTCTCAGGTCTCCCAAGACTCCTTGAGTCTTTTCTTTTCTTTTCCAGACTAAAAACATATACCATTGCTTTGATAGATTCTTACTTAACACGACCCAGTCACCATCTTGGTTGCTAGTCACAGTCAAGTCCAACTCTCCTATGTCATTTCTACTCTGGACAGGTTATTTGCCATCAATGCTCTACACAATTATATAAAAATAAATTCAATTCAAAAAGCATTTTTTAAGCCAGATGTGCTAAGCAGTGGCATTACAAAAAGAGGCAAAAAACAGTTTTTACCCTCAATGAGCTTACAGTCCAATGCAAATAAATATGTACAGATAAACTATATACTGGATAAATAGGAGGTAATTAACAAAGGAAAGGCATTGAAATTAGGAGGAATGAGGAAAAGCTTCCTATAGATGGGGGGGGCGAGTGGACTTCCCTTGAAATTCAAAGGAAATCAGAGAGGTTAATAGTTGGAGTAGAGAAAGGAGAGTGTTCTAGGAATGCTAGACAGTCAGAGAAATGCCCAGAGCCCAAAGATAGAGGGTCCTGTTTGTTAAACAGCCAAGAGGCCAGTGTGACTGGATGGAAGAGTCTGTGTGAGGCAATAAGGTGGAAGAAGACTAACTAGAAAAGTAGGAGGTGGCCCAGCCTCTTAATCACTTGACCCTTTCCAATCATTCTAGTCTTCATACACTTTATGACCCTCTAAACTGTTCTATTTGCTCATCCTCTAACATGGGGCTCCACCTTTGAATCTTTGCTGTTTGGAATGCCTGGAATGTTCTGCTGTTTTACTTCTATTTCTCAGTTTATTTATCTCATAGTTACCTAAGAATTTACACATTGCCTCCCCCCATTAGCATGCAAGGTCCTTGAGGGTGAGAACTGTTTTTGCCTTTCTTTATAGTCCTAATGTTTATAACCTGGTACTTGGACAACTGCGAACTTGGAATCAGGAAGACTGATCTTTATGAGTTCAAATCCAGCCAAAGATACTTACTAGCTATGTGACCCTGGACAAGTCACTTCACCCTGTTTGCCTCAATTTCCTCATTTGTAAAATGAGCTGGAGAAGGAAAGGCCAAACCACTCCAATACCTTTGCTAATAAAACCCCAAATGGGGTCATGAAGATTCAGGCAAGACTGAGCCAACTCAACAATAAAAACTTAGTAGAAGCTTAACAAATACTTGCTGATTGATTGATTGGGCAAGCCATTCTTTGTACCATTGAATTGTACCATTGTACCCAGGGTACTAATTCCTTATAAGATGCTGATCAGATTTCATACTATGGGTTCCCAACACTAATGAGATCACAATCCTGAAACAACACGCAAACACAGGCTCATGAGTAGACACATACAAGACCTTCAGTCTACCAGAAGGTAGGTTTGTGTATT
This sequence comes from Macrotis lagotis, assembly GCF_037893015.1. NCBI lineage: Eukaryota > Metazoa > Chordata > Mammalia > Peramelemorphia > Peramelidae > Macrotis > Macrotis lagotis. Next base: position 886,098,920 of record NC_133658.1, read on the forward strand.
TATGGTACTGAGTCATGCTGCATGTTTTAATTGTTAAATGCACATTTAATACTTGTCAAGTAAATAAACACTCACAGCATATGCCTCAGACCTCGGACTTTAAGCAGTAAGGGAGTTCAAAAGTAGTAAACAAACCAGGAAAAGTACTTTTGCTCTGTGTCTTCTTCCTGGACTGCCAGAAATTGGAATCTCCTTGGGCCTGTAACCTACATATTTTGTTGGAGATCAAAATGGAGATATTGGGGTGGGGGGAGCACATGGATGAAGTCTTGCAAGAATTCCTCAATCTCTTCCCAAACCCCTTCCTTTAGCTGCAGCTCTCAGGTTGGGAATCTGTCCTCTAGAGAATTTCACTAAATTTCTTTTTTTGCAAAAGGAGAATATTTGATCCATGTTACTCTTTCTTGACTAGGAAAAGGTACCCCTACACCAAACTAATCCAAATTATGTTTAGTACTGAGTAAAGCCTTGTGCATAGTAGGCATTTATTAAATACTTATTTCCTTCCCCTATTCCCTACACCCTAACCCCAAAGATATCTCAAATCCATTGAGCTCATGAGCAAGAAAATGACTAAAATAAAGGAATCCATAAAAATCTGAACTTGAAACAGAAACAGTTATTTTTACACGGCTTTCTGTTTCTTTCAAGTGCCAACAAAATTAATAGATCTGGGTTCAAATTCTCTCCTCGACAAGTGCTGCCTATGTGACTTTGTGCTAGGTGCTTAATGTCCATCAGGCCTCAGTTTCCTTGTCTGTAAAATGAGAGGGTTGGGTTAGATGAACTCTGGTTCCTTCCAGTCCTAGGTCTATGGTTCCCAAACTTCATTTCAACTCTGACCTCTCTGACCCTATGACAAAACTAGGATATGGTCATTTCTTTCCTTATTTAATCAATGTGACTCTTTATGTGGCACCCTAGGTGGGGCAAGGTACAAAAAAGGGGAAAAAATGGAAATTATTCTTGCCCTTGAGAAATTTACATTTTATCAATGGAGTTATTCCTAAACTTTCTTGTCTGAAGGTTTTCCTGAAGAAAGGGTTAAATTCAATGAGAACTTTTTTTCTGTTTTCTTTTGAACTTAGCAAAGTCCAAATAAATTGAGCATTTCCAAATGTGAAGCAGAATCAAAACAACAAATAATATATATGAAATTGTGACTCTAGTATGAAAAACTTTTAAATATGTAATAAATTCACTGTGGAAGTTTCAAGGCTATTCTACTAATCCCTCTTGCCTTTCTTCTGTGTAAAAATGAATCTATGACCCTTTTTTTCTTTTTCTTTCTCTGTTAGCAAACCCAATATTATCCCTCCTCTGCTTCTCACCTCCCCAACCCCTAATGGGAAAAAAAAGAAAAAATACCCTCTTGTAATAAATATGCATATTTAAGAAAAACAATTTGATCTCTGAAAATGAAGGTCTCATTCAGTATCTTGAATATATAACCTCTGTAAGAGAAAAATAAATCAATAAAGTTGCCCCAACCCAATTAAAGTGACAAGATGCTCAATCAGTCCCAGGTTTTAGAATAATTGTGGAAAATCCATTTGACTGGAGTAAATTGCAGAAGCTTTGCACAGGAATGGTTTTCCAAGACACCAAGGAAACTTGATCATTTATTGTCAAGCTAGTTAGAATTTTAGGCAGTCCCCAAACTGGAAGAAGTGTGACTTTTCAACTAACCTCCCTGATTTTACAACTAATCTTGCTTGGAGGAAAAAGCAAGCTCTTCCCTCTGGCTTTGATCTAGTTCTATCTCCCTTATTCTGCAAGGAGGAACCTGCAAGCTCTGAAGGGCCTGAAGAAATTGGGCCTTTCTATCTGATAAGCACCCTATAGTTGTCTCCATGGAATGGGAGAAGCTGGCAGGAATGTCTTCATCAAGAACCAAAGGCAACTTGATATTCATTCACTTGGACCCTGACTTATCCTTGAATTCTAAAAGGGAATTGGACCCTTTCTCTGTGACCCAAAATTTATTTGTGGATAATACTCAAGTTATATGGGCTGCACCTGTCAGGCAATGATGATATGCTTCATCAGCATCATCATCCTTCTGGAAATGTGATGGATCACTGTATTGATTAGAGTTCTTAAGTCTTTCAGAGTTGTTTGTCTCCTTGATATTATTGTAAAAATTGTACTCCTGGTCCTGTTTACCTCATTCTGAACCAGTGCAAAATTTCTCTTATGATGCAATATACTCTGTTATATTCAAACACCATAACTTGTTCAGTCATTTCCCAATAGATGGACATATTCTTGGTTTCCAGTTCTTTGCCACTATTCCCACCCACCCCCCAATTGTAATTAGTATTTATCATTTAACATTCTTTTTATTTATAAATTGAATGAACCATGTTTATTTTTCAAATTTACTTGTTTTACAAAGATTTATTTCTTCTCTCTTTTACTTCTCTGCACTTCACTGAACAACTCAAAAATTAATAAAACTTTCAGAACAAATGTGAATTGTCCACAATGTCCCAAAATGTCTCATTGTGCATGTAAATCTATCAGCTCCTCATGGCATGATTCATCTTCATTTCTCTCACTTATGTTTTATCATGGTATTGATTAGAGTTCTAAAGTCTTTTGAAGTTATTTGATTTTGCAATGTAATAGTCCTTGGGTAAACTGGTCTTCCTCATTCTGCATATTTCCCTCTGCATCAGCATCTGGAGCATTTCTTCATTGGAAATGGTACACTTCATTATTTTTTTTTTTTTGTTTTTGCAAGGCAAATAGGGTTAAGTGGCTTGCCCAGGGCCACACAGCTAGGTAATTATTAAGCGTCTGAGGCTGGATTTGAACTCAGGTACTCCTGACTCCAGGGCCAGTGCTCTATCCACTGTGCCACCTAGCCGCCCCCCAACTTCATTATTTCTTATGGAACAGAAATATTCCATTGCATTCATAGCCCATGAGTTGTTTATTTTTGTATTTCATTTTATTTCCCCCCACTTACATGCAAAGACAATAAAACCCTGACTTCCAAATTCTCACCCCTCTTCCCTACTCCCCCTCATTGAGCGAGCTAGTCATCTGATGCAGGTTAAAAATGTGTAGTCATGAAAAACATCACCACAAGAGTCATGTTGTAAGAGTAAACACAACCCCCCTCCCCCCCCAAAAAGAAATATCAAGAAACATGATTTGTTTAGTCATTCCTCAATAAGTGGGTATTCCATTCGTTTCCATTCTGAGAAATGTTAATTCCTTCCCTATGTGGACTATCTCCATTTTATCCCTCTAAGTCTGTTTATACTTAGCTGTTTGCATGTTGTCTCCTCTTTTAGTTTGTGAGCTCCTTGGGAACAAGGTCAGTATTTTTTGCCTTACTTTAAAAAGGCAGTCAATGGTGTATGGATAGAGTGCTAAACCTGAGTTCAAATCCAGCCTCAGATATTCACTCACTGTGTAACTCTGACTTTCCCAACTGTAAAACAAAACTCATAATAGCACTTACCTTGTGTAATTGTGGTGAGGATCAAATGAGATAATATAGTTATTATTAAGTGCTCATCATAGTACCTGGTTGCATAACAGTTGTTTAATAAATGCTTGTTTATAAATATTTTTGTTCACATGAATCTTTTTCCTCTTTTTTTCACAAATTCTCTTTTTTTCAGAATAATTTTTAATTATTTTTTAATAATTTTGATTATCTCCAGGAGGAAGACCAAAAGGACAGTTTGGGATTCTCTGGCTTGAGTTTCAGAGTCAACAGATAAGCAAACTCTTTCCTAAGGAAATGTAGGCAATAGAACCATTCACCAGTGATTCATGTACCACTCTTCAGACTGAAAAAAAAAAAGATGAATCATCAAAGAAATCGCCCAGATTCTGAGTCTTCTTCCTGGGATTCAACCAGAATAGATCCTAAAGTCTCTGTTGCTCATTAACATACTTACTCATTCATTTAAAATAACCTATCATAATAAGCACGGTTTTATTGTGTGTGGGTTTCTTTCCCCTTCCAAAATCTTGTTCTTGGAAATCTTTGTTTAAAAGCCAGATGCAGCTCCAAGTCACTGTGAGATGAATCATCCCCAAAAATTTAATGTTCACTGTAGCTGGACCAATTATGCTAAAAATCTATGCCTGGAGAAATAGGAATATAAACAGTGAGGTCTAACTAGGAGACGAGTATGCAGTCCAAATCTCCTCTCTAAGCAGAAACGTGTGTGAGTGTGTGTGCGTGTGTGTGTGTGTGTGTGCATATGCCTGGGTCTTACTCCAAAAAATAATGAGTCACCAACTTGAAAAGAGACCATCTGGTTTGAGTAGTAATTTGATCCAGGAAGCATTGACCCTGACATTCAACCCTATAGATATTTTAGAGGCATAAAACTCAAAAGAAGATAGCTACCATTGGTGGTTGGTTAGTTCAAATTGCTTGTGGTAGATTGGAAAACATGGAATAGAATTTTCTCTAGGTCAAGGACAGCATAATATTGTTCTATTCTAGGCCCTAAAGCTAATGGAAGTCCAATCTTATGTCCAAGAAATGAGTAACAGCAAATTGTAAAAGATTTCAATCACTGACTGTTCCTAACTCTACTCCCTCTCTACTTCTCAACAACAGTCAGGTCCTTTGTAGGGATGCTCACTACCCTCTTTCCAGATCCTCTTTGTATATTATCATCTCCCCAAGAAAATGTAAACTATCTAAGAGAAAGAATTCTATTATTTGCTTTTATTTGTAAATCAGCATTTAGCACAGTATGTGTCACATAGATTATTTTTTAAACCTTTAACATCTGTGTACCTATCAATCCATTCATTCAGCTATCATCCATCCATCTGTGATTTTTTTCCTTTGTTCTAGAAGAAGACCATGACATCAGGGAGGTGATGCCACGGCATACACATGAATTGGATTTGAGTGATAGGATGCTATATTAAGTCACTAGCTTCAGTTTCTTTTCCAGAGTCATCTGTGTCCAGGGGCCAGAAATGAATCAGAAGGTCTGGAGATGGCCCTGGATGTGAGACAGTTGGGATTAAATGACTTGAACAAGGTCATACAATTGGTATCTGAGGCATGATTTGATCTCAGATCCTCCTGACTTCAGAGTCAGTTCTCTACTCTGTGCCATCTAGTTGCTCTATTTATCTATCCATCCATCTATCATCTACCCATCCATTGGTCTATCCATTCATCAATCTATCAATCTATCTGCTTTAGTCCTTATTGATTTATACCTGTAGTATAGTGAGACAAAGATAAATTTTATTTTATTTTATTTGTATTGGATCTGTGATTTTAAATGGGTAAGTGCTTAGTTTGTATCTTTCTAACTTAGAAGCCAGAAAAGTCTCTTAGACAATTCCACAGGAACTGGCAACTTGTTGTAAAAAAGCTGTTGTGGTTAGCTTGGATTCAACTTTGGAAAAGCCTTCTTTCCAAAAAATTTCTCAATGAGGGAATTAGGTTCTCATTCTTACATTCATTGACTCATCACCCTTACCCCTGCTACTCTGTGGGCAATCCTATTCTTGGCTCTAATATTGAGTTTCTCTAAAAAAAGGGAAAGTTAAAAATATGTCTAGTGTACAATATGGATCAATTATAGGAGAGCTATTTATTCTTACATGGGAACTAATGATAAACATAAGAGAAAATAAATGTGTATTAAAATGATTTAAAGAAGATTCAGCATGTTATTGCTATTGACCCAATCAGCTGGGAGGCTAAATAATATTGAAGTCTCTTTAGGACATTAAATAGCTTTTGCAGCACTGCTAAGTATTCATCTCTGTACGCAATGAACCATCAAATAGTCTAGTCTGACCTCTTTTGGGTGACCCTCTCCAATTATATAACTCTACCACAATCTCTTCTCCCTCGGGCTATTGTATCAATCTTCATTGCTACTGATCTTTTGATGCTTAAGTTAACACAAAAGGAGGAAAGGCATCAGAGAGGCAAAGGTAGCTGGAAGCCCAGGTACCGACTTGAAATCATGTCTGGTGACGAAGGACCATCATATCTTGTCTCCTAGAGGACTTTGTCCAAGACAGACCATTATCCAGGGGCTTCCATTGTATGTCCATATCATCAGTTTTTCCCATCCAGCCACCAAATTATACATGGTCAGATGTAGGCTTCAAAAGTTCCTGTCTGTGAAGGAAAATCTGATCCCATATTTGTAAATGTGTTTTATAATATGCATTTATATATGCAGGTGGTCTCTCTTCCTTCCACCATTAGAGTATAAGCAGGGATTACATTTGGGTTTTGGGGGGAATTTTTTATGCCTAATGGGAACATATAGTAAACATTTAATAAATGAGTATTGGTTGATGTGAGAAAATGCCAAAGATCTTAGATCTAGAATGGGCCTCAGAGAGCAGCTAGTCCAATCTCCCCTGTTTTATAAATGAGGCAACTGAGGCCCAGGAAAGTAACATAATCTGATCAAAATCACACAAGATTTGAACCCTTGTCCTCTCCTTCTAAAGTCAACATGTTCTTTCTTCCCTGAATTTCAATGCTAACAACTATTTAGCAATTTATAACCTTAAAGATCTCCCTGAAACACTGAGTTATTAATCGACTTAACTGGTATATGTCAAAGGCAGGACTTGAACCCTGGGCTATCTGATTCTAAGATTGTTTCTTCATCCACTATTTTATTTTACATCCACAGAATCACAGTTTTGCGAGTTGGTTATGGTTGTTCAGTCATATCCCACTCTTCATGATTCCATTTTGGGCATTGTCTTGGCAAAGATACTGAAATGATTTGCTATTTCCTTCTCCAGATAATTTTATGGATGGGAAAATTGAGTCAAGCAGGGTAAAGTGACTTACCCAGGGTCAAACAGTTAGTTGGTATCTGAGGTCGAATTTGAACTCAGTTCTTTGTAACTCCAGACTTAATGCTTTATCCACTGCACCATCTAGCTGCCTCCCTTAAGAATTGGAAGGAGTTCCAAAAGTCCAATAAATGTTCAATGGGCTTTTTAACTTTATAGTTTGAATATAAAATAGTAAAGGTACATAAACATTGGAGCAGCATAAAAGTTTTTTTATTTTTAACTATAAGATAGATTTGGGATGGGTGCTTTGGAATTTTAAATATGAATATTTTCTTTTTTTAGTGTTCCCTGTGTGCTGTGAACCATGCAAATTACTGGGGATAAGAAGGTAAAAATAAAAACATTCCCTCCCCTTGAAAAGTTTATATTCTACTATGTGTGTTTGGGGGAGAGACAACATAGACAGAGATAAGTAAATTCAAAGTATGTACAAGATATTCTCCAAAGGGTGAGAGCAGTAAAAATTAGGAGATCAGGAAAGCTCTCCTTTAAGTGGTGGCCCTTGACTTGGCCTGGGAAGAAGCTATGGAGGGGAGGAGGCAGAAATGAGGAAAGAGGACACTTTGGATGGTGGGGGGAGAGAAAACCATTTATGCAAAGGAAGTATGAGAATGAAATTTCACATTTAGGGGGCAGCTAGTGGGTCAATTTAATAAGGTCAGAAAATGTTTGAAAGGGTATAAATATAAAATAAGATTGGGAAGTCGGATGGGTTCCATATACTGGAGAGAGCTTTGTACTTCATTCTAGATGTAATAAGGAACCAGGGAAATTTTACTAGGAGAGAAGGGGGTTGTTATTGTCATTTCACAGTTTAATAGTTGTATGGATGAATCACAAAGAGAAAAGAAACTGGAGTCGGGAAAAATTAATTAGAAGACTAATGTAACATATAGAAAACTTTTCTGGTCCAAGTTAATATTAAGGATATTATAATCTCTCCTAAGAATGGCTTCTCTTTCTACACCCTTGTTGCTGTCTAGCCCTGTATCATAATGGAGAATGGAAGCAATCCATGAAAGAATTTGCTTTATAACCTAAAACCTAGGAAAACTCCAAATTTGCCTTCAGGTTGTTGGTAGGAAACACACCAGTTTACTTAAACTTAAGGCTAAGTCAATCTTAGGCTTCTCTCTTTTTTTTAAACTTTCTTTTCTTTTTTAGAATTTGTACATTCTTTTCTTTTGAGCTTCTCTTAAAGTTTAATGGGAAGAATTATTTTGATTTCCTGCTATATGATGATTTAGAATATTTTCAAACCATAAATTCTTGGGAAGAAACCAAGTCAATAGAACTTGATGACTTGAGGAGCCTATATTCCAGTGCTAAATTGGTGAGACATACCCAGAAGCAGCAGTAACTAATTTTTAAAAATTTTTGCACTTTACAAAATACTCCTGGGACAAGTACAGAATTTACACAAGGTTGTTGTAGTTGGGAGGGAGACTGGGGAGGAGGAGTTCTCTTTGGGAGCAAGAAGAACCATCTGGTTGTTTTTTGTTCTAACAAGACTCATGGCCTTGGCTAACCGCGTGCTCTGTTGTTTCTCTGCTGCAGAAGGACTTAAATTAGTATCCTCTCAATTTTGGTCGCCTGGTAAAAGAGCCAGTAGCTATCTTCACTCTAGTTATGATTCTGGTCATATATGTATCCTGAAAGTAAAGAAATACAGGCTATAGTCTTCAGTTGCTTCTAGCCCTGTCATTGTCCTAATCAATAAACTTCAGTGTGTTGCCTCTAGGAGCAAATATAAATTCTTCTGTTTAGCTGTGAGAGCCCTTCCCAGCCTGGGCCCAGTGTCCACTTACATTGACCATCCCTTTGGCATATATTGTACTCTCTCCTATCCTCTTTGAAAACCCTTTCTTCACAATTCAGCTCAGACATCTCCTACCTGTGACCTTTTATTATCTCCTAGCTGCCAGAGCCCTTTCTCCCTATCTCCAACTGCTTTGTATTTATTTTTTCTTACTCTCCATATATACTCTGTACATACTTACATATGTATTTATTGTTTCCTCTATTAGGATGTCAACTCCTTGGGCCTAAGGATCCTCTCCTCCATGGTATCCTTGTTCGGCTAGAGGCAGCTAGGTGGAATAGAATTCTGGATTCAGAAAGACCCAATTCAAATCCATCCTCAGACATTTCCTTAGCTGTATGGCCCTGGGCAAGTCATTTAACATTTCTTTGCCTCAATTTCCTCAAACTGCAAAATGGGAAGAAGAATAATTGCATCTGCCTCTAAGGGTTGTGGTGAAGATCAAATGAGATAATATTGATAAGGTAAAATGTCTGGCATCATGCTTGTTTATTGCTTCCAGTGCCTGACAGTGACATTTATTAATAAATGAATGCATACTGATTAATTGTAAATTCTGTTGTGAAGTTTATACCTGGATTTTTATCTTATTCTTTCTTAGTTTATCCATACTAAGAAGACCTTCTGCTAACATCTACCATTAGGAGGACTAGAGACTGGCAGATTGGCAGAGATCCCAGTGTTTCTCTCTTAATTTCAAGCCACTTTCTTGTGAAAAATATTACTCACCTGGCCCAAAGAACAGAGAGACAGCTCTGAAAGACCTCCAACCTGTTCTTCTCAGGTAATTCCCTCAGGGTTGAAATAGGCTACTATACACCACCCCCCACACCTCCTGCCCATCTCTACTTGTTTGAGCTTCTTTCTCTAGCTGGAATTCTGATTCTCCTTAAGACTAAGAAAACAAAAATTTAGCCACTTCTTTTTTTTAACCCTGAGGTTAAAGTTCACTGTCTCAACCATACCACATCCAGACACTTTGCCCTTTACCTTTCCTAGGCTGCTGATGTGGAGGTAATCTCAAATGTCTTCCTTGGAAATGAATTCACCAATACCAACTTTGGAGAGATGGAGAGATCCTGGGATTCTGAGGTCTGTGCTTTTGTGTTGTGTTTAAAAGGTCTCTAGATTCAGTTTTACTCTGGGATACTTTTTTTTGGTCAAAAACTGAAAAGTGAAGGGGATGAGTTTCTCTGTTATTTTTTTTTAAATGGCAACTCAGGGTGGAGTTAATCAGGGTAAAGGTGAGTCACTGAGTCCAGCAAGGTGAATATAATTATCTTAAGCACGTAGTTGTGTGACCTTTATCCACCACCACAGAGATGCCCATTTCCATGTTGACACACGCATACCAAGGTATAGTAAATACGACAAAAGGCGGACACTTGACCAAGTAGTAAATGGTACCAAGGACATCGGTAGACCACTCCATCATAGGCACTAGTCTGCCATTTTGAATGCAGACCAAAGTTTCATATTTTTGCAGACCAAAATTTCAAAATGTCATTTTGAAAGGTTGAGTGCTTGATGCAAGTTAGCAAGTTAGCTAAGGCTTGTTAATGAGTGACCAGGTCATAGATAAAGGCTGCCCATTTCACCCTTCAGACCTTCCTTCTTCCTATCGCTAGTACTGTCATTCTTCCAGTCATCTAAGTTCAAAACCTGGGATCATGTTGAACTCACCAATTATCACTTTCTCTTCCCCCTCAGATTCAGTTAGTTCTCTCAAACCTAAACAGAAATCTGGAAAGTGACTGTTTCAACTTCATACCCAAGTCACAGGTTAAATAGTTCAAGACAAAAAAAGGAATATGAGGGACCATCTACTCTAATTTCCTTATTTTACAGATGAGGAAATTGAGACCCAATATCACTGATAGTAAGTGACAGAGGCAACATTTGAACATAGATCCTCTAACTTCAGATTCAGTATTCTTTCCACAAAGTCAAGCTTCCTTCTTTTGTTTTTAGGTTGTTGGTTTTGTTTTTGGGTTTGTTTTTTTTGCAAGGCAATGGGGTTACTTGTGGCTTGCCCAAGGCCACAACAACTAGGTAATTATTAAGTGTCTGATTCTGGATTTGAACTCAGGTCCTCCTGACTCCAGGGCTGGTGCTGTATCCACTGCACCACCTAGCTGCCTCACCAAGCTTCCTTCTTAATTCATTCCAATCCAACAAGAATTTGCTATGAGTCTATTGTATACAAAGCACTGTACTACATTCTGAGGATTTAAAGTCAAGTTGAAAACATCCCTGTCATCAAGAAGCTTAATTTAGATTGAATTCAATTCAGCAGCTACGGGACTTGGGTTCAGATTTCACCACCCTCCTCCCTTCCCCAACACAAAATAAGTGTTTCCTGGCAAATGGGTATGTGATTCCTAGCAAATCCTTGCAGGTTCTTGGATCTTAGTTTTTTCTTATCTATAAAATAAAAGGGGTCAGAGTGTGTGACAGGTGAATCGACTGGCCCCCAAGGTGTCTTCTAGTTGCAATTTTTTCGTCCTGAGCATTAGATTTTTTGTTTTTGTTTTGTTTTGTTTTTATCTTTAAAATGAGAGTGAGGAGAATAAGGGGCAGCTAAATGGTGCTCTAACCTGGAGTCAGAAAGACTCTCATCTCCTTGAGTTCAAATACAGCCTCTTATACTTACTAGCTGTGTGACCTTGGGTAAGTCACTTCATCTGTTTCCTCATCCGTAAAATGAGCTGGAGAAGGAAATGCCAAACCACTCTAACCAAATGGGGTCACAAAGAATAAGACATAATTGAAAAATTAAATAATAAAATTTAAACGATATATTCATGTGAGAAAATAAGGGCACCAGAAAAAGACAAGCATGATGCAAAGAAGAAACAGAATGATTGTCATTGACATCTGTAATGTGGAAATGTGTAATGAGGTAATGGAGGGGGAGATGCTGAGAAACAGATTTAGGCTTGGTGTCAGAAAAAACTTCAGTAGTCAAAGTTGTCCAAAACTGCAATAGATTGCTTTTGAGGCTTAGCCAACCAACAACCTTTATGAAGCATTTTAAAGATGAAGAAACTGAAGCTAGAAATGTTGGATGACCTGCCCAGGGTAATGCAACGAGCAAGTGTCATACAAAGAAAGGCTAAAAACAAAAACTGCACTGTCCCTGTTCTCAAGAAGCTTACATGTTAATGGAAGAAACATGGCAATAATTAGGTACATACAAGATATAAACAGACTAGGTAATATGAAAGAACATGTCTCTAGCAGCTGTGGCAAATAGGAAAGGCCTTCTGCAGAAGATGGTATTTGATCTGAGTCTTGAAAGAAGTTAAGAAATGAAGGGGCCAAGGTGAGAAGGAAGAATATTTCAGGCATGGGGGAAAACTGGACAAAAGGTGCAGAATTGGAAATTGGAGTGGTGGCTTCCTTTTTCATTCTTCTTTTAGGTTTTTTTTTTTTGCTAGGCAATGGGGTTATTATTAAGGTAATTATTAAGTGTCTGAGACCGGATTTGAACCCAGGTACTCCTGACTCTGGGGCCAGTGCTTTATCCACTGTGCCACCTAGCCGCCCCACCTTTTTCATTCTTCGAGCAAAAACTTATGGATGGAACATAGACGGGATATGTGGTTGGATTCACTGTAGCAATTTCTAACTCACGTCTTCTGTGATTCCTATTGGGATATGACATGGGTGAGATTTTTGCCTCAGACGGTGGTTAAACTAGATGATCTCCCAGGTCCATTACAATTCTGAATCTTTATGATGCCCCTGTGAAAATTTTAAAGCTCTAGACCCCAATTCCCTGTTGTATATATACATCAGCTATGCATTTGTAGACATCTTCCGTTCTCTCATCTAGCTAGCGTATTTCTTTAAGAGAGCCATAGCAACAATACCTCTTGACCACCCCTTTTTGCAGCTGAAGTCACATATCATTTCCCTAACTACTCATTTCTTCTCCAAGACCACAGCTGTATCCTCCCAAACACCCACAATCTTCCTACCCAAGGCCACTTGAGGTTTTGATGTTGTGTTCTTAGTAAATTTAACAATAAAACCAATGCCATAACCTTATTTCCTTTTTATTTGAATTTTAAAATTTAACAAAAATCTATTTCTCTCTCCCATCTCTACCTACTCCTTGAAAATGAAAATCAAGGCCTTGTAAAAATAGGCGTAGTCAAGCAAAAGAAAAAAATTCCCTCATTGGCCATGCCCAAACTTTATGTCTCAATTTGTACCAAAGCAGAGAACATGTTTTGTCATTGGTCATTGGTTGCTCATTACATGGGTCTTAAGTCTTTTAAAGTTTTTTGTCTTTTTAGTGTTGTTACTATTTTTGCTCACTTCATTTTGTATCATTTCATTCAAATCTTCCCAGATTTCTCTGAAATTATTCCCTTCATCATTCTTCATAATTACTCAATCAATAAACATGTATTAATTGGTCTTAAATACAATATTATTCCATTAAATTCATTTCAGTCATACTCCTACTGCTGAACATCCCCTTGGTTTCCAGTTCTTTGCTACCATAAAAAGAGCTGCTATTAAATATTTTTGTACTTAGGGGTCCTTTCCCTCTTTGATCTCTTTGGGGTATAAGTCTTGTCCTGTTAGCACGAGGTAAAAAAATATAGCAACAGAGAGCATAGTTCCAAATTACTTTCCAAAATAGCTATACCAAGCTACAGTTCTTCCAACAGTGTACTTGTGTGTGTAATTTTCCACAGCCCCTCCAATATTTCCCTTTATCAATTTGATAGGGGTCCCCAGAGTTGCCCTAATTTTCATTTCCTTAATTAATAGTGATTTGGAGTATTTTTACATGTGGTTATTGATAGATTAAGCTTTTCCCCTTAGAAAACTGCCTGTTCTTAACCTTTGACCATTTATCAATTGGGAAATGACTCTTATTCTTACAACATATCTATTTCGAAGAAGTTCAGGATACTCAGCAGACCTGAATTGATATGATAACCCCATGGGCCTGCTAGAATTATTCTCTTCAACCAGACTCAGGAAAACTGAAGCTAGTACCATATTACCTGCAAAGTCATCACCAAACCCACGTGCTCTCACTTCCAACAGGTGAAAATGGAGCTTATGGGATCTTGGATCTAGAGTCAAAAGGGTTCTCATATATTATCTAGGTCAATCCCTTCATCTTATTTTTTTTTTTAGATTTTTCAAGGCAATGGGGTTAAGTGACTTGCCCAAGGCCACATGGCTAGGTAAATATTAAGTGTCTGAGGCTGGATTTGAACTCAGGTACTCCTGACTCCAAGGCCAGTGCTCTATCCACTGTGCCACTTAGCCGCCCCTAATCCCTTCATCTTTACAAGTGAGGAAATGAGGCTCAAAGATGTCAAAAAACAAACCTGAATTAATGTAGTATAATGGAAAGAATGTTAGGCTTGGAATAGTAAATATCAGTTTTCTTTCCTCTGTAAAATAAGGGTGAGTAGATTAAATGGACACTAAGGTTCCTTCCATCCCTAAATCTATGATTCTTCTTGGCTAACTAGGCAATTTTTTTTTACTATAGCTATGTCAAGATCTAGCTATAAATGATGACTGTTATGAACAAGCTTTTCCTTATCCCTAAGAATTTCTGTTTACTAGTTGTGGGATTCTGGGCAGGTCATTTCACCTGTGTTTGCCTCAGTTTCCTCATCTATAACATGAAGATAATAATAGCATATATACTCTTTGATCCAGGAACACTGGCCTCCTGGCTATTCCACAAGCAAGATACTCCATCTCTCCCTTTCTCTGGAATGTTCTCCTTCATCCCTACATACAAAGCCTGTACAAAGACAGAGGGGCAGTCTATGCATACAGGGAACAGTTAACAGGCCAGCTGGGTTGGATTAAAGAGTGTGAGGGGGTGTACCATATAATAATAAGCATGGGTAGACAAGCCAACTCTCTTCAACTGTGCCTTTAGTTATTCTCTTAGTCAAAAGTAGTGGAGAGGGCATCCAACTCCCTCCTTGCCAACTGAGTCATTCAAGTACAGATTTAGAGCTGGAAGGGAACTTCGAGATCGTGTCTAGTCCAACTCTCTTATTTCATAGAAGAGGAATCAGAGGTTCAGGACATTAAGTGCCTTACCCAGATCATGCAGCTTAGTAAATTTCCAAAGAGAGATTTGAACCCACATCTTTCTGATTCTCAAGTTGAGCACTCTTTTGCCAAGCTGAGTCATATAGCAATATTTTCAAACTCCAACCTTCCATATTTTAATCAATCAACAAATATTTACAAAACACCTACTATGTGCCATAAGGGTGTGAGACCTTGGGCTGGGGGGGAACCACCATTTCCCTTTAGCCCAGAAAATGAGGGAGGCTCAGGTGGCCGGATGTATTAGGAACAATGACACACCTCCCAAGATGCTCTTGCCCAACCCGCACTTGGGAAGCCAGTGTGAATGTACAGTTTGTTACATGGTACTGCTGCCCACTGCAGAGATAAATGCTATGACCAACCACGATCAATCATTCCCGAGCCACCCTCCCAACAGAACAGCTGTTTGAGAACTGGCCAGGATCTGCATTCATTTTCAGCTCAAGATGCTCATTTCCGGGGAGCACTTCCAAGAAATCTGGTGCTTAGAGTGGGGTGAGGAAAGATGTTTTTGGAGGAATAAGACAAACTACATGATGTGGCTCCTCTGAGACAGGCGCCAAGCTGCTAAAGTAATTTTGCTGTTTAGTAAGCCACAACGGCAGTTTGGGAGATATTTTAAGATTTACTGTACTTTAATTTATTCAAAGTGAGATTCTACAGGCTAATAACATGTTTCTTTAAAGTGTTTTTTCAGGGGAAAGTAGCTTCTATTTCAGTTGTCCCTGTTAAGAGAGAAATTTTCTTTTAAATGATTAACATTTCAAAATTTTATTGTAAGTCAAGAAAGTGGGACCTAGAAGGAAAATGCCCCCCTCAAAATTCAGAACACTTGAATTTGCCTCAGTTTACCTTTAAATGAAAAAGACCAAGTAATCCAGCTCCTTTGTTTTACAAGTGAAGAAAATGAGACTTGGTGGAGGTTAGGTGATTTGCCCAGCTAGCAATTATGACTGTGTAGTGTACGCCTAACATGGAGGCTGGATTGATATGGGGATGAAGGAAAGTAGAATTATGCTCCCTTTGACATCTTGATAGAAGTTACCAAGCACCTGGAATGCTTCCTGTCCCTAAGTTAAAAATGGCCTTGGTCACCTTAAAGATTCCATTTTGTTCTGTCCTGTTACCTTTCACATTTCAACCCCCTCATTTCAAAATGCCCCACACCCCATTGATCTTACACCTATGAGAAATGATCATTCTATTGGTGGGATCAATCTTCACTGCAGGGCCTTTCCTGAGAGAGATTTTTTTTAAGGACAAATGAGAAAATGACTCAGATTTTTTCCCCCAGAAAATTTCAGAGGGAAGCAGCTTCCAGCAATAGTGACAATTCTATAAATGCTCATTCTAGTTTTTATTTTAATGAAAATCACAATAATTTCCAACATGCAGAATCAAGGTTTGTTTTATTTCCTAGCTTAGGAGATAGAAAAGAACCAAGAAAGAACCCTGGATCTATATCAAGAGACTTCAGATCCTACTTCTGATAATACCTGTGTAATCTTGGAAAAGTCCCACCATCTACCTCGGTTTCCTGATCTGTAAAACCAGTGGTTGGGCAAAATAACCTCTAAGGTTCAAGTTGCCTAACTTCCTGGGAACTGGCCTTAGTAAACCCTTAGTAAATGCCCTGAGAGGATTGAATTAAATAATCTCTGAGGTCCTTTCTAACATCAGATTCATGATGCAGGGACAAATCACTTTCTCTGGGCCTTAGATTATCCATTCACAAAAGGGGATTAGTTATATCACATTGTGAGGGAAGAACTTTGTCAAGTCATACATGTTTGTATACATACTATGTAATATATCATACATTAGTAAGATATATCATATATAATATGCACTCTCTATTACATTGTATATGTGCATATTTGTTCAGTTGTTTTCAATCATGTCTGACTTTTAGTGACCCCCCCATTTGGGGTTTTCTTTGAAGAGATGCTGGAATGGTTTACCATGTCCTTTAGGTAAGGAAACTGAGACAAGTAGGGTGAAGTGACTTGCCCAAGGTCACATAGCTAGTAAGTGAGACTGAATTTGAACTCAGGAAGATGAGTTCAAATATAAGAAGCAAATCTAATTATGCATAAATATAATGTAGTATGTCACACACTATATAGCAAATATTTTTATTTAAATATTAGAAACTCATGCTACATCTCTAATTCCAGTCCTGTCCTTAGGAGAGAAGATATCTGTTATCAGACTGCTGATTAAAAAAGGGAGGAGGAGATATAGCTAGCTAGGCCAGGGCTGGTGGAAGTTGGTACAGTTCCCTTATTTAATTGCTAAATAAACTGATCTAATGAGTCAGTCCCTCCAATAAAATGATGTAACCTGTCATAAATCTGAACTGGTAACCTTTGGTTTTCCATTGGAATGCATATACTGTAACCCCCATATTGACCATGAAGCTTGGGAAGCCATGGAGAATAATGAAATACACACATGTTCCTTGGAGATTAAGCATCAGGGGATGATGAAGGGAAGAACAAGTTCCTCCTGGTCTCAAGATTCCCAGATCAGGAAATGTCCTGTGAGATAATTCAGAAAGCTTATGGTTCCCTGTATAGAACAGGAAACACCAAGGGCCCCACTCTACCCTAGAAGGATAGACACTCAGGGTAAACTTCACAACCCAGACCTCCTGGGAAATGAAGACAGACTCCAACTCAGAAGTTGGAGAATCCATCTGCTTCTCTACTTAAATGGGCCCTGGATGTTTGAGGGAATTGTAATTTATGGAAAAATTTCCATTTGTAACGGAGCCAGTCTCTAAATGTCATCAGGGGTACTGGATGTTGAGCTTGGAATATTGACGTTGAATCTCAGAACTGGTAGGGACCTCAACAACCAAATAAGTTCAATTTGTATCTGAAAGAAAAATTCCTGTTCAATAAACCCAACAAGTGATTCTCCAGTTTTAACTAGAATGTCTCCGGCCAAGGAGAGAACCTACTACTTCCCAAGGCATCCTATTTTCCCATTACTAGGCTCTATACAGTTGGTTTCCCCCCCCCCCAATCATCAATGGTAGGTGACAAGTTGTAGAGTCATACACCTTTCTCCCCATAATAAAGCCCAGTTTCATAAAGTTCCAGAATAACCCAGGCTAAAATAAAAACAGAGAGTCCTTGGATATGAACTTAATTTTATTGGACACACATAATCCTGATGATTCTCCATGTAAATAAAAATGATGGCAATTTCCCCAAACCTTTTTTTTCAGAAATGGCCCATTTCTATCAACAACATTGTTAACAGTCTCATTTTCATCAATATAATAATTTTATAAGAAATAACGGAAATTAACGATAAATCCAGTAAATCGTAAGCTCCTTCAGGGCAGATTGATCTGTTTTTGTATCACTTGGACCACTATAGGCACTATATAAATGTTTACCCCAACAAGTTACAAATCCTAACTAGTACTAATCTCTTCTTCCTGGGGCGGGGGTGGGGGCGGGAATAGGAAGCAGAGATGACATGAACTATTGGGTGACAGCTCAAAGCCACCTCCACAGCATTCTATCCACTCAGAAGACTTGCCAAGGGTTGTCCTGAAAATGAATCCAGCTGCATGGATTTTGGTATTGCCAAGTGGCACTGGTCCTCCTACCAACACAGCATTATTAATTTATGATTTGCATGACCTGTTTCTACAACACATTCCCTCTGATACTTAGCGACCAGAGAACTATGGAGAGATTCGATTCAAAAACATA
The DNA here is from genome assembly GCF_037893015.1 of Macrotis lagotis. Taxonomy (NCBI): domain Eukaryota; kingdom Metazoa; phylum Chordata; class Mammalia; order Peramelemorphia; family Peramelidae; genus Macrotis; species Macrotis lagotis. The sequence goes on from NC_133658.1 coordinate 886,117,418, forward strand.
TCTTAAAAGTACCTACTTTGTGCTACGTGCAAGAATACAAAGAGTTACAAATAAGAAAGGCCCTGCCCTCAAAGAGCTTCCATTCTACTGGGGTGAAATGGAACGTTCACTGACAAGTAGATACCAAAAATCATATACAAGGTAAAATACAGACTAGGGCAGGTAAGGAGAGTGTCAACTGAAATGAATCTTCAAGGGAGGCGATACAAGCTGTTGAAGGAGGGGAATGTGTGGTCCAGATGGCACAGTTGAAAGAGCTCTGATGTGGAGTCAGGAAGAAGCCTCTTTCTGAGTTCAAATCTGACTCAGACACTTATCAATTGTGTGTCCCTGGGCAAGTTGCTTCATCCTATTTGCCTCAATTTCCTATTCTGTAAAATTAACTGGAGAAAAAATTGGTAAACCACTTTAGTGTCTTTGCCAAGACAACTCAACTGGGGTCATAGAGAGGCAGACACAACTAAAAAAAATAACTGAAGAACAACAAAGCAATCAAGTAATGAAAGACAGGCTAAGGGTTATGATGTGGGGGAATAGGAATTGTAAGTAGACCATTTGAACTGTGACATAGAATAGGTGAGGGAAAGTAATATGAAATAAGTCTGAGAGATTAGTTGGAAGCACAAGCTTTGGATGCCAGACAGAAGAATTTGTATTTTATCTTAGAGAAAATGGCGAGCCACTCAAGTTTTTTGAGTTAATTAAGGCTGGGATAAACCTATGTTAACACAGTTTAAACAGAAGCACAGCTCTCATAATAATAAATAGCTCTTCATAATAAATAGAAACTCATTCATAAATTTTATGACAGCAATTCAGTGTACCACTTCAGCCCTTTACTCAAAGACTTCACACTTTCTGGAGCCCCTCCATGGTAGAAGACTGTGTAGTATAGTGAAGAGAATGATTGATTTGGAGTTAAATGATTCCAGATATAAATTCTGACTCTAGTTTACTATCTGGGCCACCTTAGATAAGACCCTTCCTCTCTCAGCCTCAGTTTTCTTCTCTGTAAAAATGAGGCATTTGGGCTACATGGCCTAGATCTATGATCCCATGAGTCTCTCCTAGCTTCAGTTCCCTTCTCTGCAAAAGGAGAGTTGGAATATATGACTTCAGGGGCTCCTTCCAATCCTAGATCTATGATTCAAAGGAGGTTAGTTGCATTTTAGGCCTTTCCAGCTCTAAATCTAATGCATCTCTGAGCCCATGTTCCCTTGTCTCCTTTGTTCTTAATTAATTTGTCGATAATATTAGGCAAGCTAGTTTGGTAGCATTGGTGCCCCAGCTGAGCTGGGCTGCCTGATCAGCATGGAATGCCAATTATAATGGAAATTAGCATGCCATCTGCAATAGAGTGTAGGCAAAGGACTCCCACCTAGACTCCAGGAAAGCTAATTAGCCAGCTCTCCTGAGCCATCCGGGGAGCCTGGATACAGACCTCCTCCTCATCCTTCCAGGACCACCTTGCCAAGTCACAGTCTGAGAGCCAAGCAAGCTTGGCAGGCCACAGGGACCATCAGGGAAAAGGGCTTACCCAAATGCAACCATGATCCCTCCTTGGATGCTCCAGTTAAAAAACCCAACCAAACAAGCCAACTCTTTTGCTTCTATTTCCCCTCTGAAATAGTCTTAGATTCTTTGTAAGGCTGCTATGAGGAAGAGATATTGCTTACACACACACACACACACACACACACACACACACACACACACAGATTTGGGCACAAATAGAGACAGGTTTATGTGTACATTACAGAGACAAATAGATTGCCTTGAAAATGAGCATCCACCCACATTCCTAAAGTGACTCAGATGGTGGTAACTATGTCACCTGTCTACTACCTTCCCCCCCACCCCAAGCCTCCTGTTAGATGATGCTATCCTGCCTTGGACTCCAGTGCTCAGGAAACAGCTGTCATGGAAATCACTCAAACTCAGTCCTGGAAGAGACCTAGGCAGCCATTTAAGCCAATCCACAGTAGGAAAATATTCCCCTCTACCTTCAGCCTACTAAGTGGCCATCTGGTTGGTACAAAGGATAGAGTGCTGGACCCAGAGTCAGAAGGACCCAAGTTCAAATCTGTTTTCAGACTAACTGTATGACCCTGGCAAGTTACTTTACCTTCTTTGTCTCAGTTTCCTTATCTGTAAAAATGAGCTGGAGAGGGGGCAGCTAGGTAACTCAGTGGATAGAGCACTGTCCTGGAGTCAGGAGAACCTGAATTCAAATCCAGCCTCAAATGCTTAATAATTACCTAGCTTGTGTGACCTTGGGCAAGTTGCTTAACCCCATTGCCTTACAAAAACAAAAAATGAACTGGAGAAGGAAATAGCAAATCATTCTAATACCTCTGCCAAAAAAAAACCCCAAATGGGGTCACAAACAGTCAGATAGGAATGAAAAATGACTTAAAAACAATGACTTTTTATTTCAAGTTCTCTAGTGAGCATAGGAATGGGGACTAGGAGATAGGGTGGAGGGAGAGGAGGAAATGATGCCCCCTCTCTGCATTTTTGTTGTTCTATTATGTCCAACTCTTTGTGACCTGATTCGGGGTTTTCTTGGCAAAGATACTGGAGTGGTTTGTCATTTCCTTCTCCCACTCATTTGACAGGTGAGGAAACTGAGGCCAATAGGGTTAAGTGGCTTAGAGTCACACAGCTAGTAAGTGTCAGGTCACATTTGAACTCAGGTCTTCCTGACTCTAGGGCTGGCTCCCCACACACTGTACACTGGCCCTCCTTTAATTACCTCAGTCATAACTCATTAAGTTTGTAATTATTTTTTGCTTTCTTTGCCTTCCTTTTTATAGATTACTCTTGGAGAGAAGTCTTTTCCCCTCCAAAACAGACAAGGAGATCATAGAAATAAGAGTTAAAATGGATATCTATCAATCTACTAATTTTTTATTAAATTTATAAACACAGGATTACAGGAAGCTAGGTGGAATAAACAGCAAATAAGAGTTCTGGATTTTGAATCATGAGGACGAATTCAAGACAAATCTCAATCCCTTATTAGCCCTGTGATTCCGGGCAAGTTACACTGCCAGTTTCAGTTTCCCCATCTGTAAAATGGAGATAGTAATAGCACCTACCTCCTAGCATTGTCGTGAGGATCAAATGAGATAATTTTTGCGAAGCAGTTTTGCAAACAATAAAAGGGTTCTATAAATGCCAGTGACTTATTATTATCATATTACTTATTCAGCCAGCATCAGAAAACTCTCCAAGACTGCAAATTGCAGAGAAGATGTTTATTTCCCTTGTTAGAGGAAGTCCTGCACTGGAAGCTCCTTACCACAAAGAGATCCTAGGTCTGCTTTTTTTACTTTTTATTTTTTATGATATTATTTTATTTTTTCCAATTGTATGTAAAAATAATTTTTAGCATTAATTTTTCTCCCTCCTTTCCTCCCCTTCCTAAAAATGATAAGCAATTTGATATAGATTCTAAATGTGTAATCATGTAAAATATATCTCCATGTAAGTCATGGATGTAAAAGAAGAAACAGATCAAAAGAAAAAAACACAAAAAATAAAGTGACAATAGTATGCTTTGATTGGCATTTGGAGCCTGTCAGTTCTTTCTCTGGATGTAAATAACATTTTCTATCATGAGTCTTTTAATTGTCTTGAATCATTGTTTTGCTGAGAAGAGTGAAGTCGTTCAAAGATGATCATGATACAATGCTGCTATTACTGTGTCCAATGTTTTCCTGGTTCTGTTCCAATGTTTTCCTGGTTCTGTTCGTTTCACTTTGTATAAGTTCATACAAGTCTTTCCAGGTTTTTCAGAAATCTGCCTACTCATCATTTCTTATTGCACAATAATATTCCATTATATTCCTATACCACAACTTGTTCAATTGATGAGAATCAGCTTATCAATTGTTGAGAATCCCCTCAATTTTCCAATATTTTGCCAGGTCTGATTTAAAATAATCCGAAAAGTATTTTCTCTATTTCTTTTATTTTCTTGATACTTCTAGACTAAAAAAGAAATATTTGTCTTTCCTTGTGACCTACTTGTTATTTGGAGAAATGAGTCCTTCCCTAGATAAAAAAAAAAAGCCTACGCAACCATTAGCCCTATAAGTCACTATGCACCATAGACAATGATATCCATCATTAGGCAATCAGGTGGCAAGGTGGTTAGAATATGCTGCCTAATCAAATCCTGCCTCAATCATTGACTAGTTGCATAACCACTTCACTCCTATCTGCCTCAGATTCCTTCTATGTAAAATGGGGATAATAATGATACCTATCTCCCAACCCTAAAGCATTATCATAATGCTTACTATTAACTCTTGTAGGGAAGTTTCCCCCTTATTGGAGCAGCCATTACTGGAGACATTAAGAGGGATCACAAGATCAGAGCACAAAGGAAATTTAGAGATTATTAAGTCTAACCTCCTCATTATGTAAGTGGGAAAACTGAGATACAAACAGGTGAAGCAACTGGTCATGGGGCTAGTTAATATCGGAGACAAGGGCTGAACCCAAGTTTTCCTGACTCCAAGTTCAGGTCTCCAGCCATGGTACCAGACTTACTTGCAAAAGGGTCATTGACCTCCCTTGATGTGGATGCTCTGGGGTTAGTGAACAGAGCTCTGAGTCTGGAGTCAGATAATTGGGGTTGAATGTGTGACTCAGCCACTTAGCTGTGGGAGCTCCCCCATTACAGTGTAAGGTTCTTGATGGCAGAAGATAGCCTTTCTGTAGATACTTGAGAAATTGAAAGAATTAACAACTCCCTTAGACTTTCGATTTTCTTTTTGGTAAAATGGTACCACCCTATTAGTAATACCCTCTTTCTTTGTGCTTTTTAGTTAGTTTTATTGTAAGGGAGTACTGTTCTGTTATTATTGGTTTTGGGAATTCCTCCAGAGAAACTTCCTTCTTCCAATGAAATGAATGAACACCTCCAAGTGACAGTACCAGAGCTATGGCCTTATTGTTTCCTTAGATAATTAGAATGTAAACTTCTTGGAGGTAGGGATTGTGTTTTTTTTTCTATTACCAATACAGTAGAAACATAAAGATTTATAAATCTTTATTGATGGACCAATTGATTGAATAATATCATTATCCTGTGTAAGTTAGGATGGAAAATGAAGGGAATATAGGTAAAAAACAACTCCCTAACAATTAGACCTGTCCTGATTTCTGTGTAACTTTACAAGCCAGCGACTATGCTAAGCACTTTATAAATGTTATCTCATTTGTCCTCACAATAACCCTGGAAGGGAGGTGCTTCTGTCACTTCCATTTTACAGTTGAGGAAACTGAGGCAACAGAAATTCAGTAACATGCCCAAGGTAACAGAACCAGTATGTTTTGGAAGCAGAATTCAGGTTTCCTGACCCAAAATTGGTTCTCTGTGTACTACTCCCTGGAGTCATGGGATTATAAAAATCAAAATTGATAAGGCAAATAAAGAGTTTTTTGAACAGGAAATTCCTATATAAAATTCTTTTGTATTAATAACTGGTAAGGGGTGGCTAGATGGCACAGTGGATAGAATACCAGCATCGGAGACAGGAGGACCTGGGTTCAAATGTGACATAAGACAATAATTATTTAGCTGTGTGATCTTGGGCAAGTCACTTAACTCCATTGCCTTGCAAAAAAAAAATAATGATAACTAGTAAAAATGACTTTATTCGTCCTGACTTGTCATAGGGCCTTCTTACTGCCTTTCGTAATGATTACCAAAACACATAATATGCTTCTGATTTTGATTGAACTCACAATTCTTCATTGCCAATACTCCCATGACGTTAAGCAGTATCTTCTTCTTTGGAAAAGTGGAAATCAGTATCACGCAAACTTTCTTATTCTTAGAGTATCTTATTCACTAAATACTTATTAAGCCTTTTTCTCTCTTTCTTTGTATTCTTATGCCTAATTCTGGACCTGACACATAGTAGGTGTTTCGTAAATATTTGTGGATTACTGATTAAATACTCATCATATTCAAAGCCCACCACAGAAACTCCACTTCAATGCCTTTTCATGAAATAGAGGTGAAACTGGGTTCATTTATTATCTAAGTTTTTAAACAATATTTTATTGATTGTATTTTGTTCTTGCCCCACCTAATTCCTCCTTTATATGTCCCTCTCCCATCTCAAAAAGTTATCCCTTAAAACAAATAATTTTTTTGAATATGAAGAAAAGAAAACTCAATCCATTGATCACATCTGATGTTCTATATCATATTCCACAATCATGGACCCCCTCCATCTCCACAAAGAAGCAAGGAGAGGTGTCTTAGATTTCTTCCCTTGGTCATTATAAATTCACAGTATTCAGTCATTGTTGATCTTCCTATTTACAATGTTTCAGTCATTATATATACATTGTTTTCCTGATCCCACTTATTTCACATTGCATCAATTTATGTAGTTTGTTTCAGACTTCTCTTCATCCACCACATTCATTGTTTATCACAGCAAAGTAATATTTCATTACACCAATATATACTTCATTTTGTCAAGCTATTCCTCAGTCTGCTTTCTTACCAGCTCTTTGCTACCAGAGTGCTACTATAATAAATATTTTGATGTATATAAAACCTTTCTTTTTATGTAAAATTTCCTTCAGAAATGCTCTTAGTTATGGAATAGCCCAAAGGATATGGACTTTTTAATCACTTCATTTGCGTAATCTCAAATGACTTTTTGAAACACTTTGAAACAATTAACAGCAAACAAAAGTGCATCAATGTGCTCATCTTTCTATAGGTTCCTTCAATATTGATTATTCTCATCTTTTTCTCATCTTTTCTATTCTGGGCAAAGGTTAAACAGAGTTGTTTTGACTTTCATTTCTCTTGTTATTTGTGATTTGGAGTATTCTTTCATATAGTTGTTAATTCCATTCTTCCTTTGAGAATGTTTTATTCATAACATGTGACTACTCCATTGGGCAATGTCTTTGGTCCTACCTACATCTTTAATAGTTGTCCATTTATCTTGGATACTATGAAATCTTTAATAGAGATATTTGATGCAATTTTTTTTTGCCTGAATTCTTATAAGCTCTTTTCCTGGAGCATAAACTCCATAGGCTTCAATAACAGTCCTAGAAACAGGCTGTGTATCTGCAGTCAAAGGAGCCTAGTATAATTATTCAGGGTCATAAATTCTAGATCTAAAAGGGACCCTTGAGGCCATGTAGCCCAGTTCCCCTCATTTGGCAGGGAAGGAAACAGAGAGGGAATTTGACTTACCCTGGGTCACATCACAAAGAAATTTCAGAGTTAAGATTTGAATTCAGGTTCTCCTGATCCAAGTCTAACACTCTCTCTCTCTCTCTCTCTGTGTATTTCATTTATTGTTTTTGACCAAGGCTTAGAGGATGGTCATTTGATGATGAATAAGAAAAACCCCAAATGATCTTTAATCCTGTGCAACACCCTCTCCTTTCTTCAAAGATAGTGAAAAAGGGATGGTGGGCAGAGCCTCCTCTGAATCAGTTTAAAGACCATCTCTCAACAAAGAGACAGTGTGGCATAAGACAGAGAATTAACTATAGATTCTCTGAAAGAAATTAGCTGTGTGGTCATGGGCAAGTCATTTAATCTCAGAGTTCTCCCCAGTTATAAATTGCAGAATTGTTCAAGAGAATTTATTAAATCAATAAAATCACAGTCCTGGATTTTTTAAGACCAATACCTGGTGGTATTGTAAATATGAGAATTATGTCCAGTAGCCAATGAGCTGAAAGACTCCTAAAGGGATTAATTTAAAACTTATGTGGATATTCTCATTTCAAAAGAAAAAAGCTATAAAACTGAAGATCAATTCAACATTTATAATCAATCAATCAATCAATCAATATTATTGAGCATTCCCTATTTGCCAGCCACGGTGATATGCCCTAGAAATATAAAGAAAAACCAAAAATCAATCCCTATTCTCAAAGAGCTTATACTCCATGGGGGAGATGGCATGTATAAATCAGTTCATATGAAATATAGAGTAGATGAGGAAAAAGTACAAATAGCTGTACTAGGTGCTTGTGATAGATGGATAAACATGGGACGATCCTGGTCCTCAACTACATAATATTCTGGAGAAATATAGCATGCGTTCATTGGCATTAGTTTAGCACTTTAAGAGTTACATGCATTCTCTCATTTGATCCTCATAATTGTCCTGTGAAATAGACCAAAGATAAAGAGATATTATTGTTCTCATTTCACAGATGAGGAAACCAAAAGTAATAGAGGTGATGCGATTTGCTGGGGGGTCATACAGCTGGGAAATGTTCAAGGTGGGATTCCAACCCAAGTCTTTCCTGATGTCAGATCCAGCCTGTTTTCCTCTGTACCACACTGTAATTACAAAGGTAAACCCAAGGAAGGAGAGAGTAGTAACAGCTGGTGAGGGGGTGGTGTCAGATTCCTCAGATGAGGAAATTTTACAGGTGAGAAAGCATAGCTCACAGGTTCCCTCCTTGGAGAAACAAGGACAGGAGTAGACAGAGCTGGTTTCATCACACACCCAAGGGCAACATGAATTGTCATTTGATGGTTTGCTTGATCGCCTTGTTGCAATATATATTATCATGAAATCAAAGGTCTGAAGCTAGAAGGAACCTCAGAGGCTACTCACTGTGAATCAAAGTAAAGAGACCACCATGAAGACGGCTATGACTTATACACCAACATCTGGGGCCAGTGAATGGACCAGGAATAGAATGCTAGGCTTGGAGCCAGGAGGACCTGGGGTCAAATCCTGCTAAACTCAGAGGGTGGATTGAGACATATAGTTTTCTGGACATGTCCAATGTGGACATTTGTTTTTCTTGACTGTACATGTTTGTAATAGGATTTTTGTTTTTCTTTCTTGCTCAATAAAGGATCAGGGGAGGGGGGAAGGGGAGACAAGAAGGAAGGAATAGGTTTTAGTTGGCTGAAAAAAAAGATTTAAATATAAAAATAAGAGTTAATAGTTAATAAAGGACTCCTGCCTCAGTCACTTGCTAGCTTCGTAAGTCCTTAACCTCTTTCTGCCTTAGTTTCCTCTTCTGGAAAAAAGAAAGGATTGGATTCTATATCCTATAAAATCCTTGACAACTCTAATTTGTTATAGAGGATGAAAAGCTATGATTTGTTACAGAGGATGAAAAAGAAGACAAAGTCTATAAAGACTTGATAGGATCCTCCAAACTTACCAAACACACTTAGTAACTTCATTACAAAGACAGGAGGATACAGATTGGGGAGGGAAAAAAAGATGGTTTATAGGGAAAAAAAAGAAATTTACATGATGATTTTGTTATATATTTGAAAGGAATAGCAAGTTGTGCATAGTAGATTTGTAGTTTCATGTGCAATCATCTTTTTTATATTATGTTGAGGAAAGATTTTTTTTAGTTCATAAATTAAAATTTTTAAAAGATAATATTGTTTAGGATTTTTAAAGGAAATACAGCACAAAAATATAGATTACTCAGAAGTCTCTTGACTTTTTTCATGAATTCTTTCTTCAAGAGGAGAGTTGGAAGCCACTGAACATGATAAGCATCAAGCAATGTCACAATAAAATAAAAAAGAAAAGAAAAGGACAGCAGGAAGAAAAGAAATCAACTACATTATAATAGGCAGGAAATGACTAGCTACTGATGTGGGAGTTATTTCCAAATGGTGTAGCCAGACCATTGAATAGTTAAGAATGGTATCAAATCAGAAGACAGGAATAAGATGAAGAGACATTGGTCGTGACTATGATAGCTCCAATCCAAAGTAGTTAAATAAACTGCTGATTTTGAAAAATGGAAAGTGGAAAGAGAGAAAGACTAATTTCCTGATTGTCAGTATCTCCTAGGAAGTTAACTAATGTAAAGCAATCAACACATCAAGAATGACAAGGGAGTCCAAACCCTACACCTGCAAGCATGTTTGATCTCTTTGCCATTGAGATAGTTTAGTTTAACTTAAAAACCACTTGCAAACTTGGAGGAGAATGACATAATATTACAAGGAATATTATCACATAAAATAATGCAAATATGGAGAAAGCAAGACAAGTCTATGGAAAGCTTGCCATCAGACCCAACTAAAAGCATTTTCAGATAAAATTGGAAGGAGAAACTAAAAAGGGAGGACAATGAAAAATGGAACAGATTGCCAATATTTCTATAGAAGTCTATCCTTATCATTAGTGATAATGGAAATAACATATTCAAACTTTAATATCCTAGAAACTAATGTATAAGGAGAACATAAGATACAAAAGTTAGGAAGAGAGGGTAAATTGGGACAAGTGCGTTGAGAACAAATCTGTTCAGGAAGAAATATAATTTTGAAAAGAACTAAAAGACTAATTTTTATTTATCTTTTTGAATTAAAGATTTTATTTATTTTGAATTTTACAATTTTTCCCCTAATCTTACTTCCCCCCCCCCCACAGAAGGCAATTTGACAGTCTTGACATTGTTTCCATATTGTACATTGATCCAAATTGAGTGTGATGAGAGAAATCATATCCTTAAAGAAGAAACATAAAGTATAACAGATGGCAAGATCAGACAATAAGATATCAGTTTTTTTTTTCAATTTAAGTAATAGTCCTTGGTCTTTGTTCAAACTCCACAATTCTTTCTCTGGACACAGATGGTATTCTCCATCTCAGACAGTCCCAAATTGTCCCTGGTTGTTGCACTGATGGAATGAGCAAGTCCATCAAGGTTGATCATCACCCCCATGTTGCTGTTAGGGTGTACAGTGTTTTTCTGGTTCTGCTCATCTCACTCAGCATCAGTTCATACAATTCCCTCCAGACTTCCCTGAATTCCTGTCCCTCCTGGTTTCTAATAGAACAGTGTTCCATGACATACATATACCACAGTTTGCTAAGTCATTCCCCTATTAATTTCCAATTCTTTGCCACCACAAAAGACTAATTTTTAAAAGAAACTTCAAAGTAGAAGACACCAATATTATATAAGCTGTGTCCCCTCTCCTCCCAAAAAACTTATTATATAATTTCTTCTAAAAATTAGCAGTTACTTCCAGTTACCAGTTACCAGTAACTTCCAACCTGCTCGCTTGATTTCTTTTCACTATAAAATCTTTATGATATCAATCAAATAAGGTAATGATTGTAAAGTGCTTAATCTAGCACTTAGGAAATGCTACATAAATGATCACTTTTAGTTATCAGAACAATCTGTACACTTATCAAGGATAGGCGTTGAACACTTGAGAAACAGACAAGTTTTATATGTCAGACTGTATTTTCAGTCACAGGAAGAGAGAGGATAAGATTCTGTTGTGTTTCTCATTTGTTGGTTAATGTTTTTTTTCTTTCCATGGTATTTGGAATTAAGTGACTTGCCCAGGATCACACAACTAATAAGCATCTAAGGTCAAATTTGACCTCAGTCCTCCTTATTCAAGGGCTGGTGCTTTGGTATCTACTCCATCTAGCTGCCCCTGATTAATCTTTTTAAAAATTGACTACTTGTTTCATTGAAGAGTTGGAGGACTGAGTTTAGATTATTATATATGCTATCAGGCATAATCAGGGTTGACTTTACAGAGACTTTTCCCCCTTTTATCTTTAATCCTTGTTACAAGGGGAAACTATATTTTGAAATGAAGAATAATAATAAAACTAATAAAACATTAATAAAACAAAACAAAATTTGGCTGCAAAGAATAAAATGCAAGCTCAAAAGCTTTCCTTCAGCAAGTTAGTTCTGTTAAGTGTATTAAGAGTATACAAGATACAAACACAGAGATAAGTTGATTGATGACACACTGATTAGCAATCAATAGAGTACTGATTAAGCACCTTCTATGTGCCAGGAATTCCATTAGGCCCTAGGTATATAAGTAAAGAAAAGAAAAGAAATAATCCCTAAGGATGTAAGGAATATCAAATGAAACAAATCTGGGAGACTGATGTTCATCCAAGGGTTTAACTCTATCACAGACTCTGTCAGGATAATATTCAGTCAGAATGAAAGAGGGATTCTTTCATTATTTTATTCTTTCATGGATGGTGAGGTTGGTTTGCTGTCTCTTTTTTTTCAGATGATGTGTTGATTGTAACAAGTAAACCTTTCCCTCCCCACCCACCCCCAGCTACTAGTACCTTTCCTTCTGAGATTTCTTTCCATCTACTCTGTATGTATCTTGTATGTACCTAGTTATATACATGATGTCTCGTGCATTAGAATATAAGTTCCTTGAAGGCAAGGGAATATATATATATATATATATATATATATATATATATATATATTTACACATGCATATTCCTTTTTTTGGCATCCCTAGCACTTAGCAGAATACCTGCTTGGAATTCAGTAAGAGCCTAATAACTACATGTTACCTAACTGATTGATTATAGGGTCACTCAAAGAACTGCACACTCAAAAGAGAGGCAGCATAAAGCACACTGTAGTGAATAGAATTCTGGATTTGGAATTGGGAAGACCTAAATTCATATCTTACCTCAGACACTTTGCTAATTGCGTAATCCCAGGTAGGCCAATTTATTCTCTCAACCTCAGTTTCCTCAACTGCAAAAAGGAGAGGTTGGATTCAGTACCTTCTAAGGTCTCTTCCTTTCTAAATGTATGACCCTATGAACCATCCACATTAGAAGATATAAACAGATGAAGATTAATACCTGTTGTCCAGACTACAGCATGCAATTGGTCCGTTGAACTAATCCACCTGGAGGTGTAGCTTTGGTGTAGTATACAGAAAGATCATGCATAGGCTGGTCCCTGAGCTGGAGAGGAGGAAGAAAGGGAGGGGGATAAAATTCAGGAAACTGTTTAGGGTATCCAATTATCCTAAACTGCTCCCTGACCTCAAAACCAATCCTCTAAATTCTCTCAGTGATGCCACATGTCTGTGAATCATGGAAAACCATCATCTCTGAATAATCAAAATTGTAGGTGACTCAGAAACAGAAAGAAACATGGTGGGTGTAAGGAGGCTGCAGGATGTTATCAGCAAGAACTTATCTGATCCCCCAGCTGTTAGTTCTCTCCCCATCCTGAAATGACTCTGTATTTATTTTATTTTTAATTTTAAAATAAGTTGTCATTGATAGTTTTAGTTTTAATATAGTTGTCATTGTATTTTTCCCCTAACGCATCCCCTACCCTAAGAGACAGATCTCTGTCTCCTACCCCTAAGAATCATCTCTTGGAGGGGATAGGAATGGAATCTGTTATCCTCATTGACAGAAGAAACTTCCAAGCTTCAGAATGTCCCTCCACCAATGCAGGTTGCCATCTTCCTTTTAATATGCAGTCTTAAAGAACTGCCCAAAGCAGTCATGTTCAATTCAAATAAAAATCAGGGCCACTAATCTGTATATTACGATTCTTGTAGAATGTATATTGACTGAGTTTTAAAATGTAATATTTTCTTGTATTTTTATTTATTTTGTTAAATATTTTCCAATTACATTTGAAGTCAAGTCTTCCTGACTCCAGGCTCAACACTCTATTGTGCCACCTAGCTACCTCCTATCAAAAAGTCTGATTTCAAAAAAAAAAGTTATCTTATTATGTAATTTTGCTATCTCTTATACTTTATTTTTTCTTCCTTAAGGATATGATTTCTCTCTCATCACATTCAACTTAGATCAACGTATACTATGGAAACAATGTAAAGACTAACAGACTGTCTTCTGTGGGGGGTGGGGAGAGGGAAGCAAAATTAGGGGGAAAATTGTAAAATTCAAAATAAATAAAATTTTTCTAAAAAAAGTCTGATTTCAAATATCAAAAAGGTTTGATGTTATAATTCATAATTGTATATATTTTGTATTTATTTGTTCTTTCCTCCCCCATTGTAGAATGTAAGTTTTTTGAGGGTAGGCCCATTTTATTGTTTTCCTGTTATTTCTCACCCCTAGCAGAGGGAGACAGACAGAAAAGACAGACAGAGATGAAGACAGAGAACATTTATTAAGCAATTGAAGAAGAAAGGTTGATAGAGTAATCTGAGACATATTATGGAAGACAGGCTATGGAGACCTGACTTTGAGAAGACATTTATAAGAAGTGAAGAACCATGGGGCAGAGGCCAGTTTACTGATAATGATTGTGCCTCATTCTTGAAGAAGACCTCAGCATCAGAGAGGTGATAACATGACAAGCACTTGAATTGGATTTGAGTGAGGGGAGGCTGTGCTAAGTCACCAGTCTCACTTTCTCCTCCAGAGCCAACTGGGCCAGATAGGAATCGGTTGACTGGAGATGCTTCTGGATGCGAGGCAGTCAGGGTTAAGTGACTTGCCCAATGTCACACAGCTAGTAAGCGCCAAGTGTCTGAGGTTGAATTCAAACTCCCATCCTCCTGACTCCAAGGTCAGTGCTAGAAGTGGAGGTGATGGATGTTGCAAAGAGAGGCAGCTTGAATAGGAAGTGATCTGGAAACCTGTACCCTATACTAGAAGGCACTCCAAAATACTAAAAATAATCCCAAACCAACTAACAAACATTTATGAAGCACTTTCCTATGGGCAGGGCACTTTGATGAGTGGCAGGATTACCAAGGCAAAAATGAAATAGCTCCCAGTCTCAATGAGTTTCTATTCTCTCCAAGGATATAAGACATTCATATGTAATTATAAACAGAGCAAATATAAAGAAAATCAATACAAGCAATCAAGAAAGCCTTCATAACTTTGAGCTTCATTTTGATTTCAAGAAGGGACAGTTGAGTAGATTTGGTCTATTGGTCATGTGCCCAGGCTGGAGAATGATATCTGTTCTCACTGGTCACTCACTGTCCTCTAAATTTTGGCTTTCCAGGCAATCTGTTCTAGTTATCACTCTGCTACAATCAGAATGGTCCTCTAGGAAGATGTGGTTTTCCTTCATTCTCAAGGAGGACTATGACATCAGGGAGGTGATGCCATGACAAGCAAGTGAATTGTATTTAAGTGAGTGGAGGAGGGCTGTGCAAAGTCACAATCTCACTTTCTCCTCAGGAGCCACCTGGGTCCAGTGGCCAGATATGAATCAGATAATCTTAGAGAATTGTATATTATGATTTGCAAAATACAGTTTGGAGGTAAGGAGACCAGGTGCCTCCTGGGTCATGGGGAGGCTGAAAAACTATGGTGAACAAAGCAAAGGAGAGTAAAGGATGAATGCTGTAAGAGGTCTTTTGGGAATCTCTCTCTCTCTCTCTCTCTCTCTCTCTCTCTCTCTCTCTCTCTCACACACACACACACACACACACACACACACACACACCATGGCAAGAGAGACAATATGGTACAATAGGTGGAGCACTGGATTGGGATTTGAAGTATAGGGGTTCGGATGTACTACTTGTTCCCTGGGGAACTTTAAGTAAGTCTCTTGACCCCTCTAGGTCTCAAGTTCCTTGTCTTTATGGTGAGGGGCTTGAATTAAATGGCTTTTACACAAGGACTAGATTTCTAAGTGATCCTCTAACTTGAAATCTGTGGTCTTGGTGATCCAGAGAAATAAAGACTCATAAATAAAAAAAGATTTGCTAAGGGGGAACCAAAGACAAGAATGGGAGATATAAGAAAATGTAAAGTCAGTTTATTGATTCTTTTAAACTCTTCCCCCCAAGGCTGGCCTTATAGACCTCTGATATCAACTTCTATTTACAATGTAAATAGGGACATCTTCAAGGTCTGAGTAATTTTAAGCTTTAATGGCTAATACTATTTTTAAATTATCATTCAAACTTAATGGCTAAGGGGTGGCTAGGTGGCGCAGTGGATAAAGCACCAGCCCTGGAGTCAGGAGTACCTGGGTTCAAATCTTGTCTCAGACACTTAATAATTACCTAGCTGTGTGGCCTTGGGCAAGCCACTTAACCCCATTTGCCTTGCAAAAAACCTAAAAAAAAAGGATTAAAAAAAACTTAATGGCTGGGGGCAGCTAGGTGGCACACACTCCACCAGCCCTGGAATCAGGAAGACCTGAGTTCAAATTCGACCTTGGACACTTGATAGTTACTAGCTGTGTGACCTTGGACAAGTCACCTAACTCCATTGCCTTGCCAAAACCAACAGAAAAGGTTTTAATAACTTAAAATTTCACTCTCTTTTGAGACACCAGTTATATCTCACATGCAGAGTTGTTTGCGTGTTGTCTCATGTATTTCTGGGCCTCATTCTATCTATAAAATGAAGATGAAATAATAATAGTAATACCTAAGGTCTACGAGTGCTTACCTATATTATTCTGTTTATTCCTCACTACAGCTCTTCAAGGTAAGTGCTATTATTATTCTCAGTTTACAGAGGTGAGAAAACAGAGGCTTAGAGAGGTTCCACACGAGGGACACACGACTAGTCTACGTATGAGTCAGAATATGGACTCAGGTCTTCTTGACTCCGGGACCAGCTGCCTCTGGTGTTATTAGTCTATAAAGATTATGATACCCATTCTATAGATGATAAAACAGAGTCTGAAAGACAGTAGGTGACTTGCCCCGGGTTACATGACCAGTAAGTCTCTGAGGGAGCATTTGCACTCAGGTCTTCTCACCTCTGGGTCTAGTTTATCCACTCCTACACTTAGCTGATTATATAGAAGATAAGAGAAGACACCTCCCCGGATTTGTTGGCAGATACGGGGAAGTTTGAGTGTGGAACAAACATAGCAAGTAACATCAGGACTTTTTTTTTTTTAACATGTTGGTTAGTTTTGCTGGACAATTCATCTTTTGTTATTGTTCTCTTCGTTCTAAGGGATCTGGGAGGAGAAAGGAAGGAGATGTGGAGATGTGTAAGTGATGTCAAAATAGAACATAGCAACCCCATCTTACTTTAAATTTTTTTTTCAGCTTTGTTTCCACCATTCCCCTCCTTTTTCCTCCGGCCTGCTGCTATCTGAAGCTCCAGATGCTTCGATGTCCAGCCGATGGGCAGAGACATCTGGCCAGCTGTTACAGGAGGTGGTTCACTGTATCCTGCCTATGAGTCACCCATGAGCCAAGCTATGCAGTTGGGGAGCAGCGTTGTAGGCGCTGAGATCCGGTGTTAGCCATTAGACCGTGGGAGCAAAGACTAACAAAAATGAATAGAAAACAGCTGGGAAATAAATTCCCTCCTGACCAGCTCAGAAGGGGCTAGAGTCAAGACACTTCCCTTTCTGGAAAGATGGGAGGCCCAGGAAGAATGAAGAATGGAGGCTTTTCTTACCTCCAAATTCTTGCTTTTCCTATTCTCTTAACCCTTCAGAACCTCTGCAACCACCCATCTCTACCAAAAAAGAACAACAAAATTCTGACTTTTTAAAAGCATGTAGAATAAAAATATTTAGAAAAAAATCTTTTTTTTTAAAATGAATAGCTTGTCAAAAAATTTTAAAAATAAGATTTAAATGAATTCTTTATTCACATTTACAGAGATCAGATTCAGCTGATATGAGACCCAAGTAACACGCAGGAACGATGGGTTAACCTCTAGAGATGGAAGGAACCTCAGAGTGAAATCAAGGCAACAAATGTTTCTTACATACTTATGCAATGCCCAATATTGGAGCTTCAAAGAAGAAGAAGGAAAAACCTTTGCCCTCCAAGAATAATGGGGCTATGTGTGCAAATCTCTTTATTTTATATGTGAGAAGACCGAGTCCCCCTCCAAAAGTTAAATGACTTGCCCAAGGTCCTACAGAAATCCTATGATTTAGAATTGGAAGGGACCCCAGGGGTCATCCAGTCCAATTCGCTCCTTTTATAAATAAGGAAACTGAAACCTGCAGTGATAGCTGATAAGTGACTTGCCCAAAGTTATTCGGAGTTAGAAGCTGAATTTGACCCAGAGCCTCTGACTTCTGAGTCTGAGCTCTTCATCAATATTAACTTGTAAATTCCTGGATACAGAGTGTATATGCGTCTGGTTTTTCATTCTGTAGTAAAGTAGCTTCCTTCTGTGATTTCCCCATTTGCTAGGTTAGTTATCTCAAATTATCATGTCACCTGTGCAATGAGAATGAAATAATTGGTGGCACAGTGGAATCTTGGGAGAGTTCGAATCCAGCTTCAGTCCCTTACTAACTGTGTGACCCTGAGCAAATCACTTAATCCCCATTGCAGAGAGAGAGACAGAGAGACAGAGAGACGAGAGACAGAGAGACAGAGAGACAGAGAGACAGAGAGACAGAGAGACAGAGATTATTAACTTTTCTCATACTGTTGACTGGAGCTGTAATTCTATATATCTGGAAGATTGTCATCTAACACTTCCTGGTGGAGAGTGTGGACCAGGGAAAAGAGCTTTGGCTTAAGAGTCAAAGGACCTGGGTTCAAATTCTGTCTCAGTCTGCTCACATGGCCTCATCTGTACCTCAGTTTCCCTATCAGTAATGAGGAGGTTGTACTAGAGCACCTCTGAGGTTCATTCCAGCACTAGAACTTTGATCAAATAAGAAAGTGAGGAATGAGCAGGCTTCATTTGTATTTGATCCAAATCTGGATTGCTTTAGGAGAAAACAATCCACCTGGGTTAAGTGTCCTGGAAGTTGTTGTTGGTCACCATAGTTGGGGAATAAGGAAACACTTTTTTTCTCACTTGAATTTTCCACATTCTGACTATCAGAGTCAATCACTAGTGTCACCTTTGTTTATTGAAATGATGTGTGTGTGCACACAAACACTCATAATATACACACATACCTACACATACATATCCATGCACACACAGCCTTTCATTTTAATTCCAATCACACAAGAGCTGAGTTCAAAGGAGCCTACACCCAGGGCTGACCTCAGATGCCGTCTGTTCCAACCCTCTTATTTTTTAGATGAAAAAACTAAGACTCCCAGAGTGATTTTCCTCATTAGACAGTGAGCTTGAGGACTGGACTGTCTTGTTCTTTTTTTTTTCTTTATTTGCCCCTGTGCTTAGTACAGGGACTAGGAAACAGTAGGTGCTTAATAAATGGTATTGACTGGGGCAGCTAGATAGATGGCACAGTGAATAGAACACTGGCCCTGGAGTCAGGAGTTCAAATCCTGCCTTAGACACTTAATAATTGCCTAGCTTGTGTGACCTTCGCAAGTCACTTAACCCTATTGCCTTAAATAAATAAAATTTTAACACAAAAAGGGGGCAGTTAGATGGTATAGTGGATAGATCACAAGCCTTGGAGTCAGGAGGACCTGAGTTCAAATCCGGTTTCAGACACTTAATAATGACCTAGCTGTGTGACCTTGGGCAAGTCACTTAACCCCATTGCCTTGTAATAAAAACCCCAAATAAATGTTATTGACTGATTCTGACTTGACCAAGAACCCTGTTGGGGAATGAGAGAGTGAATTGCTTGAACAGTAATTTTCTCAGGGTCATACAATTAGCATGCATCAAAGGTGGGCCTGGAATCCTGTCCCTTTCTGATTATTCTATCACAGTCCTATTTGAAAAATTATTTGGTCTTCTTCAGTAACGAAAGATAAGAACCAGGATATTCAGAGCCCAGAGTACAATGCACAGCCCAGAGAGGAAGATACTGCAAAAAGTTATTATCCACATTTGAAAGATAAGGAAATTGAGTCTGAGAGAGGTGAAATGATTTGTGTATATTCATGAAACCAGGGTCTTCCGACTTTGTCCAGGGGCCCTTCCTCTTACCAAACTGTCTCCAAAAGATGAGTAAAAGATTTAAGAGCATTTACAATGCAATGAATAATGCCACATACTAGAGTACCCAAAAAGCAGCATGGAAGCCTTCTGACAGGTCTTGGAGTTTTCCATCTTGTATTTCCTCTCTGACCTTGGGCAAGCTCGTCTTCTCCCTGCTCTGCCTCTGACCCCAGGGACTTTGGATGCTATGCATCAGTTTCCTTCTCATTCTGGAAGATTCCTCTACCACTTTGGTCTCCTCTCATATTAGTGAATTTTCCTCAGTACTTCCATTTGTGGAAGTACTCAGGTCAACCATCCTTGCCATTCTTCACTGCTGTACCAGCTCTGCTCCCTCCTGGCAATCTGTAAGTATTCAGCAGGACTGTTCCAGTTGGGCACTGCCCTTCCTTTTTCCCTTCCTTCCTAACTTCCTTCCTTCTTCTCTTTCTCCTTCTTTCTCTCCCTTATCTTCTGTCCATATACAGAATCACATCCTTGCCCATAGATGCTCTGCCCAAAGAAATAAATATATATGTTAATTGCTGAGACATCACAAGATAGTTTGAAATTTATGGACTTAATTTCTTTTCTTTTCTTTTCTTTCTTTCTTTCTTTCTTTCTTTCTTTCTTTCTTTCTTTCTTTCTTTCTTTCTTTCTTTCTTTCTTTCTTTCTTTCTTTCGGCAAGGCAATGGGGTTAAGTGACTTGCCCAAGATTACATAGCTAGGTAATTATTGAGTGTCTGAGTTCAGATTTGAACTCAGGTTCTCCTGATTGACTCCAGGGCTGGCATTCTATCCACTGTGCCACCTAGCTGCCCCTGATTTCTTTTTAAAGGACCAAGCCTTAAACCCAAATCACTCTGGCTCTCATGAATAGGTAACAATAGGGCCCAGGCCAAGCTTCATTTGGTCATTGTATGGACCTGATTAACTTTAAGTAGCAATTGTTTCTGTGAACTCTGAGGAGGTGTCCCTCTTCAGATTTTTTTTAACTAGCTAAAAGATGCCATTCTTTGCCTCATTTTTACCTAGCCTTAATCATGGAATGAGTATTGTCTCAGACAAACTGAGACCAGGGTAAGACCTTAGCTTAAAATGTCCTGATACATATCTTGCTACAGGACCCAGATGACTCTGGAGTAGAAAGTGAGACTGGTGACTGCACAGTGCTACCTCACTAAAATCAGTTTACTTGCATGTTATGCAAGTAAGCTTCCCTAATATCATGATGCTCTTCCAGAAAGAAGGATAAATAACACTTCTGTTTCTGACTCTCAGACCAAGCTCAGGAAAGGTCTTCTTCCTCACCCCTTTTCAGATTTCTAAGTGTGTTCCCTCTCCATTAGAGTGTAAGCTCCTTGAGAGCAGGTACTGACTTTCCTTTTGCTTGTATTTCCAGCAATTGGCATATTGCCTGGCAGATATTAAAAAGTGCATTAACTTGTTTTAACTATTCAAAGCAAATTTATGAGCCTCTTAAGTCCCAGAATAAGTCCTGATCTGCATTGGTGGTGGAACTAAGACATGTGGATGATGGCATATCCTAGTATCACAAAGAAATTTGCTCTCAAATTAGCTACAAAAGACTATGAAGAAAATTAAAATTAAACTTTTTTTTAAAAGATCTTTGGGGACGGCTAAGTGGAGCAGTGGCTAGAGCACCAGCCCTGGAGTCAGGAGGACCTGAGTTCAAATCCGACCTCAGACACTTAATAATTACCTAGCTGTATGACCTTGGGCAAGCCACTTAACCCCATTGCCTTGCAAAAATCCTAAAAACTAAAAATAAAAATAGAAAATAAATAAAAGATCTTTGAAGGAAAATATCATCTGCAGTCAGAGATAGAATTGACAAATAGAAGTATGAATCAAATAATTTCATTCTCACATATATATATATATATACATATGTATGTTTAAAGTCATTCATTTTAATATCTAAACTTAGCTCAACATTAGCATCTTTAGCTTGTTGACTAAAAAGTGGTGAGTAAGTGTTACAGGCCTGGACTTGGTGTCCTCAAGTCAATCAGTAAGCTTCTATTAAGTTCCTACTATGTACCAAAGCTAGTGGGATTCAAGGTGTCTAAAACTAGAAAATCATCTAATCATAGAGCTATCGAGAGATAGAAGAGAAATCAAAGGCCACCATTTTACAGATGAGGAAACTGAGCAAAGAGGTGATAGAGACACTTGTCCAAGATAATAAAAGTATTACATGGCAAATTTACATTTTGAACACAGGTTTTCTAACTCCAGAACCCATGCCTTTTCCACTCTGACATACTTCTTAGCCCCTTTTTTACATGCATGGAAATCTTGGCCCCAAGAAAAATGACGTATCCAAGATCATGCTGATAGAACATGACGCAGTTAAAATTTAACTCTGATCTTCTGACTACAATGCCCTCCTAAAACTTATTCTGTCACAGAATAGGTTCTTAATAAATGTTTGCTGATCAATTAATTGTTATTAATGATTTGTCATAGAAGACTTCCTGAGGAAGTTTTTTTTTAAATAAATTTTTACTGTTATCTTTTGCTGTAAGAATGTAAGCATTTATTCTTCTGCTTCCCTCCTTCCATTTGTCAGATTGGAAAAGTAAAAAGAGAAGGGGCAAAAAGGTCAGCCAAAGAAATCAACATATCAAAAAAGTCTGATGTGACATGCAATGTTCCCCATCCATAGTTTGCATCTCTACAAGAAGGATCCAGAAGTGTCTGCTCATATCTCCTCAATGGCTAAAGATAATGGTTTTGAAAATTTTACGTTTGTTGTTCTTTTCATTCTCATTGTTGTAGTCATAATTTATTTTTTTTTTATTTTTTACGGGTTTTTTTTGCAAGGCAAATGGGGTTAAGTGGCTTGCCCAAAGCCACACAGCTAGGTAATTATTAAGTGTCTGAGGCTGAATTTGAACTCAGGTTTCCCGACTCCAGGGCAGGTGCTTTATCCACTACGCCACCTAGCCACTCCTCTAGTCATTATTTAGATTGTTTTCCTGGTTCTGCTCACCTCACTGTGCTTGAGTTCATGTACGTTTCCCAATGTTTCTCTGCATTTGTCATATTGGTCATTTTTTTACAACACAATACTATTTCATTAATAATAATGGTAATAATCACAATAGCTACTATTTATTAAGTGGTAAGCACTTAACAAAAATTATCTCATTTGATCCTCACTACAATGCTGGGGATTAGGATTCCCATTTTACAGATGAGGAAACAGATATACAGAGGTTAATTGATTTGCCCACATCTAGTAAGTAACTGAGTCTGGATCTGAATTCAAGTTTTCTTCATTCCAACTCTGTCCACTACCTATAGCCTCATTATATTCATGTATCACAATTTACTTAGTCATTGCCCCCACAAGATGCACATCAACTTTGTTTCTTTCTTTTTTTTAAAGTTTTTTTTTTTTTTTGCAAGGCAGTGGGGTTAAGTGGCTTGCCCAAGGCCACACAGCTAGGTAATAATTAAGTGTCTGAGACCGTATTTGAACCCAGGTCCTCCCGACTCCAGGGCCGGTGCTCTATCCACTGTGCCACCTAGCCACCCCTCAACTTTGTTTCTAATTCTTTGCTACCACACAAAGCCTTACTCCAAAGGGAGCCCTTCTTGTTGAGTTATGTGCCTTAACAGTGAGGCACTTTATTTTAACAGCTCCACCCAACAGTGCACTTGGATCTGTCAATCTTTCCATTGCCTAGTCAACATTGACTCTCTATTGACATCTTTGAACAATTTGCTGAGTAATTGGTGAAACTTCAGAGTTGTTTTAATGTTTGTTTCTTTTATTAATAGTGGCTAGGAATATTATTTCACATGATTACTAATTAATGTTTTAATTCTTTTGAAAATGATTCATATTGGGCGGCTAGGTGGCACAGTGGATAGAGCACCGGCCCTGGAGATGGGAGGACCTGGGTTCAAATAGGGTCTCAGACACTTAATAATTACCTAGCTGTGTGGCCTTGGGCAAGCCACTTAACCCCATTTGCCTTGCAAAAACCTAAAAAAAAAATTAAATTAAATTAGAAAATGGTTCATATCCTCTTGTCTACTTAACTATTCAAGCAAGGCTTGGATCACATATGCTTTTCTTAATTGTCTGCATATCTTGGATATTATCAAGTCCTTGTTATCATCGATATTTGATATGAGAATTTTTTCTGGTTGATCACTTAACCTTCTTATCCTAGTGCTTTTGTTCATAAAATGTTTTATAATTTCATGTCATTAAAATAACTTATTTTGTTGTCATCATATCTATCCCTTGTTTGATTATAAATTGACCCTTTAACCTTAATTGCAAAAGGCATATGATCTCCAACCTGGCATACAATTAGTACTATATAAATGTTAGCTATTTATTGTTTTGTGGTATAAGTTTTTAAAATTTTAATTTAATTTTTATTTTTAGTCCCAAGTTCTTTCCCTTCCTCTACCCCTGCCCTACTCATTGAAAGGGCAAGAAATGAGTATGATTTTAATATTTAGTTCACATACCCATCTTGAACTTATTATTATATGTGTCATAAAATATTGGCCTCAAACAGGGTTTTTTTTAAAACTTTTTAAACATTATTTTAAAATTTTGTCAATACTAAGCTCTCTTCCTTCCAGCCCTCCTAAGAAACATGATACTCATGATGTATATG
Organism: Macrotis lagotis; assembly: GCF_037893015.1. Classification (NCBI taxonomy): domain Eukaryota; kingdom Metazoa; phylum Chordata; class Mammalia; order Peramelemorphia; family Peramelidae; genus Macrotis; species Macrotis lagotis. The sequence goes on from NC_133658.1 coordinate 886,141,693, forward strand.
AAGTCTTTCAAAATACATCTCGCATTAACAATATTACAAAAAAAACGCAAGAAAAATTAAGAAAGTGAATAATACGCTTAAATCTGCACTCAGAGTTCATCAGTTCTTTCTCTGGAGGTAGAAAGCATTTTCATTTTGAACCTTTTAGACTTATGGATCATTGTAGCAATCAAAATAGTTAAGTCTTTCACAGTTGGTTATTGTTACAATATTGCTATTATTGTGTACAAGATTCTCCAGGTTCTTTTCACTTCAATGCATCAATTCATATAAGTCTTTCCAGGTTTTTCTGAAACTATCCTGCTCATTATTTCTTATAATACAATAGTATTCCATCCTAATCATTTAACACAAATTTCTCAAACATCCCCCAATTGTTTTTTTTTTTTAGGTTTTTGCAAGGCAAATGGAGTTAAGTGTCTTGCCCAAGGCGACACAGCTAGGTAATTATGAAGTGTCTGAGGTCACATTTGAACTCAGGTACTCCTGACTCCAGGCTGGTGCCCTATCCACTGTGCCACCTAGCCACCCCTCATCCCCCAATTGTTGGGTATTCCCTCAATTTTCAATTCTTTACCACCACAAAAGAGCTGTTATAAATATTTTTACATACATGGATCCTTTCCCTTTTTCTGTTGTAACTTTATTTCAATGTAATTAGTTTCCTTGAAAATCCACATGTATTTTATGTTATAAATTTAAAAATATTATTCTGAGAAGGGGTCAAGAGTTTCACCATATGATCAAAAGTGTCCTCCATACAAAAAAAGTTCAAGAAATTTTGGTAAAACTCATTTCTGCCTCACTACCTCCCAGTTTTACCAACAATTCTGGTCAAATAGAAAGTTCGTTCCTAGATAATTTGTGTTAGGAGGTTTATTGGACATTGATTATTGGATTCAATTACTTCTGATTTACATGCCCCAACTCCTCTCATCCATTCTTAATTTGGTTTTTAATAGTCAAATTCCAGGCATGAGTCTATCATGTCTAATCAAGTCTCTGAAATATCTATGAGGTAAAACTTTCTTCGATCCAGTTCATACCATCAATTACCCATACTTCATATATCAATATGGAGAAATCTCAGGCAACTAACTATATTTATTGCTCTTGACCATCTTAACTTTTGTTTCCCATGAGTGAATGGTAGGTCCTCTCTGCTTCCAGTCTTCTATGTGACTTATTAAATCAACATAGTTTTCTTTTTTTCCCTTCCCTTTTCTATTTAAAACTTCAAATATCCCCTTATCAGTCTGTGTTTGGTGAACTCCATATATTACCAAGAATAAAATATTCTCATAGTTTAAGCCATGGTCTAGAGACCCAGAGTCTGTCCTCAGACATCACCTTCTAAGCCAGCTATTTGTTTCTCACATTAGTCTTTCTGTTCTGAATTCCCTATCCTAAATTAGCACTGCAGATGAAAATACCATCTGGGCTCCCACGGTCCTCAGTCTTTGAGGACTTCATCATCCTTAGCAAGGCTAAATTTCTTCTGGTGGTATCATTTGTCCCCACATGAATCGGCCAAAGTGAACAGTCAGTAGCTATGTCAAGTTTGATGATTCCCAGGAAGCCCTCTTTTGCATCTCAGATCGTTTATTTTCTTGGCTTTATGAGAAGACTTGGGCTTAGATCCCACCCCTGACAAGTCCTGGCTGAGTGACCTTGGGCAAGTCACTTAATAGTTTCAGTGCCCTAGGCAATTCTCAAAGACTCTTAAGTTGTAGAGAAGGTACTGCCCGGAGTTTTTTCATCTGGTGACTCCTACAACCAATGAAGTCACAAGTCCACTCACTCACCCTGTCTCTGTGAGCTAGGATAAATGAGGTGTCACTGTACTATAAATTTCTCTAGATGAGTCACATATCCTCATCAAAATTTAATGCCTGTTTTTAATTTATCAAAAATAACATTTTCTGACTTTAACTTAAGAAACACAGTTCCTTCTTTATAAATGCTTCCCTGATAATTACGCTACAAAACATTAATTACTGAATCTGAGTTGTTTTTGAATCAAGATGTGAGAATCTTGTAATGCCCTGGCAGGGAATGGCTAAATTGTTGAATTTTCTCTGAAAGGCTGGCATTTTCCTTTGCTTTAGGGCTACACATTCTCACTAAATATTTTAGTTTTCATTAAAACACAAACATTTTTCACAAAATAGATGGATTAGCAAAAAGTAGCCTAGTAGAATTTCTTCTTATTTAAAATATTTATGAGACAGCCCCTAGAATAAATATGTCAAAGGACAGAACAGGAAGCATGCACAAAAAAATATATAGCTTCATGGGGAAGGAGCAGAAAGTGATGAATTTGGATACAAAGAGCTGGCATTAAATCCTGATTTTCCCATTAACTTCCCATATAACACAGGGCAAGTCACAACCTCCCAGGGGGTTTACACATCTGTAATGGGAGGTAGGAAGAAGGGATGGATGGCGTAAATGATCTCTGAAGGTCCTAACTGTTGTTAGGACTCTTTCCCCATGATCCTAGTTTTAAAAATCATGTTTTTCTTTGAGCAGGAGATGCTAAGTTGAAAGTAGTTTTTGAAAGCATTTGAAACAGATTTGATCTTATCTTTTTTTTTCTCAAACTTTCATGATTTAAAGCACCAAACATTATGGTCATATTTATGGTAAGAATAGAGATAAGAATTGTGCATGGTCATGGGAGTGAATTAGTCAAAGAAATGTGCCTTGGAGACATTATTTAAGTGGTATATACTGCTTAGAACTATGGACTTTGAGTCAGAAAGACCTGAATTTGAATGCTGCCACAGACATTTATTGGATCTGTGACCCACTTGGCAAGTGACTTAATTTTTATTTGCTTCAGTTACTTCATGTATAAAATGATAATAATAATAGTACCTACCTCCAAGGGTTATTGTGACGATCAAATGAGATCATGTTGGTAAAATACTTTGCAAGTGCTATAGAAATGCCAGCTATTAGTAGTAATATTTTGTAATTCACTTGTCAGACTCTTCATTATCCCATTTGGGGTTTTGTTGGTAAAGACACTGGAAGTAGTTTGCCATTTCCTCCTCCAGCTCAATTTATAGATGAGGAAACTGAGGCAAACAGGGTTCAGGGACTTGCCCAGGGTAATATAACTAGTGTCTGAGGCCAGATTTGAGTTGAGTTCTTCCTGATTCCAAGCCTGGTGCTCTATACATTGAGCCACCTAGTTGATTGTTGATTTGGAACTCCCTAAAATAGAAAGACTTTCCCCCCCTTACAGCTAGGAAGGTTTATTTAACAATGGATATGTTTGTGTGTGTGTGTGTGTGTGTGTGTGTGTGTGTGTGTGTGTGTGTGTCTGTGTCTGTGTCTGTGTGTCTGTGTGCACATAAAGAAAATAAATTCAAACCCATTGAACTAATGCTTTTGAATCCAATTGAATACAATAATCACATTTTAAAATCAAATTTTAAAATGTCCCATACTAGCTATGTTCCATAGGACTAGAGATATGGAGCTGGAAAGACCTTAGAGACCATTGGTCCCCTGCATCTACTCTGTAGATATCCCCTCCATAATTAATTATTTTCATGCTGCTCTGCATGGCCTTGGCTTCCCCATCTCTTTGCACGGTACCTAGAACACGGTGCTTAATAAATCCTTGGTGACTGATTTAGCCTACCCCCCCCCCTCCATTTTACAGATGAGGAAACTAGGGCCCTGCTAATGAGGGACAGAGACAATATTTAAACACAAGTACTCTGGCTTCAAATCCAGCAAATTTTCCCGTTTTAAGTTTTCTTCAGGTTCTGATTGATTCATGCCTCATTCACTGTTGCAAGTTTTTCTTCTTAGGATTAATTCATAGGAATAGTCAAAAGTTTAATTACGGGCAACTAGGTGGCACCATTGAGTCAGAAAGACATCATCCTGAGTTCAAATCCAGCCTCTGACATTTCCTAGCTAGGTGATCCTGGGCAAGTCACTTAACCTTGTTTGTCTCAGTCTCCTCATTTGTAAAATGAGCTGGAGAAGACAATGGAAAACCAGTATCTCTGCCAAGAAAACTCTAAACGGGATCACGTAGAGTCAGACACAATGGAAAAACAACTCAAAGATGGTGAATTGAATAAAAAAAACTGATACTGGAGTCAAGAAGAGCTGAGTTCAAATCTGACTTCAGACACTAGCTGTGTAACTCTGGGTAAGCCATTTAGCCACTGCTTGCCTCAGTTTCTTCATTTTTACAAATGGGAATAATTATAGCATCTGTATCCCAGGGTTATTGAAGGACAAAATGAGATAACATTTTTTGCAACTCTTTTTTTTTTAGATTTTTCAAGGCAAGTGGGGTTAAGTGGCTTGCCCAAGGCCACACAGCTAGGTCATTATTAAGTGTCTGAGGTCGGCTTTGAACCCAGGTATTCCTGACTCCAAGGCTGGTGCTCTATCCACTATGCCACCTAGCCGCCCCTGCAACTCTTAACACTTTATAAATGCTTGCTATTATTATATTTCATGATCAGTCCTGTGATGACATATGTATAGGGGATAACTTCCTCTAATGGGATAGATGAACCCCTTTTCAGTAACATAAAGTCTAAGAGAGTTGCAAGGGACACTGAGAACTTGTGATACAACTAGAATTGAGCAGTCAGCCTAGATCAGAGATGGTACTTGCAGCAAGGTGGCACCATAGTTGCTAGAGATCCAGTCCTGGAGTCAGGAGGATGAGTTCAAATCTGGCCTCAATCACTTACTAACTGATCTTAGGCAAATCCCTTAACCCTGATTGCCTCTCATCCAGGGCCATCTCTAGTCATCCTGATCCATATTTGGCCACTGGATCCAGATGACTCTAGAGGAGAAAGTGAGGACAGAGACTCACTCAGATCTAATTCAAATGCATGTCATAGTATCTCCTCCCTAAAGTCATGGTCTTCTTTGAGAAGGAAGGACAGACAACAACTTTCATCTAGGACTTCCTAACTTGGAGACTGGATGGCTATGTCAATGTGTATGTATGAATGAATAATTTAATAAGCTCTACTATGTTCTAAGAACAGTGTAATGCTGATATAAATATAAATTGGATAGTTGCAGCCCCTTAGGATTTTATATTCCAATGATGATGTCTGTCCTTCACTCTTAATTTTTTTTTTATTTTTAGGGTTTTTTGCAAGGCAGTGGGGTTAAGTGACTTGCTCAAGGCCACACAGCTAGGAGATTATTAAGTGTCTGAGGCTGGATTTGAACTCAGATCCTCCTGACTCCACGACCAGTGCTCTATCCACTGTGCCACCTAGCCTCCCCTGTCCTTCACTCTTGAAAAAGACCATGACATCAGGGAGATGATGCCATGACAATCACATGAATTGAATTTGAGTGAGGAGTTGTGCAAAGTCACCAGTCTCACTTTCTCCTCCAGAGCCATCTGGGTTCAGTGACCAGATATGGATCAGGATGCCTGGAGACGGTCCTGGACAGGAGGCAATCAGGATTAAGTGACTTGCCCAAGATCACACAGTTATTAAGTGTCAAGTGTCAGAAGTTGGATTCGAACTCCTGTCCTCCTGACTCCAAGGCCAGTGCTCTACCCACTGCTCCACAAGTGAAGATGAAAGATCAAAAAGAACTAAAAGAGGAAGATGACTTAAATTTCAGACAAGATTAGGCAAAGACCAACTATCAGCGTCATGTATTTTCCTTTAATGTTCCTCCATTACAATTCATTAAACTTGCAATGATTCTATGCCTTCACACCCTCCATCTCTCATCTCCAGGCTTTTGCACCCTTTGCCTTGGATGCCTTCCCTCCTCACTCCTGACTTGGTTTCCTCTAGCATTCTTCAAGAGCAAATTCAAACCCTCCATTATTCGGCTCTACCCCAGTCTCCCAGTCCCATTTCCCACACCTTAATTTCTTTCTCACTTTACCTTCCACTTAGATCTCATTTGCATTTAATTCCACAAAGTCTCTCCCTTAGATCTACATTTTCCGACTTTCTAAGTATCCTGGTAAACAGAAGGTCCTTATTCAATACTTGTTGACTGACTTTCCCTACCACTTTCCTTTTTATCAGATCAAGGTTCAATTGTATGAAATACTATTACAAAGGAGGCTCAAGAATGTAAATAACTGTGGAAAGTTCTTTAGGCAAGATTCAAACCCTGATCTTTCCCTTTGAGGATAGTGACTCTTACTGCTACCACAATAATGCAAAAAATACAAACTAAAAACCAAGAGGATTGAAGTGCTCCTGGTCTGGGTGTTCCCTGCCCCTATCTGGGGCACTTACTCATACAGATTTCCTATTCATTTACAATTATCTATCCTCCAGTGGTTACAAGACTTCCCTACAGTCAAATTTAAGGCTTTGCAGGAAGGGAGGGACAAAAAAAAAAAAAGCAGAAAGAAGGAGATTATTTTTCTGTTTTTTTCATGTAGATGGTGCACTGCAAGAATGTGTTAAGCACCAGGGTCCTTCTGTTACCTCCTCAGAGGTTACAGACAAAACAATTGTAGGAAATCCATTCCAAGGTACCTAACTGAGGGATGGAGATGAACTTCTGAGGTCCCCATGACTCCAAAACTGGCAATCATCACACTTGAAGTGCAACAAAGCCATCATCTCCTTGGAACCTCACTGCCTTGTGGAGTTTGTGCCATAGATATTCTTCCCCACTTTACAGATAAGGAAACTGCGGTACAGAGAGGTTAGGTAACCTACTCAGGGTTATAAGGAGTGTCTGAGGTTGGAGTCAAACCACACATCCTGTTGGCTTTCAAATGATATGAAAAAAAATTAATAGTCATCATCTGAAAGTTTTAAAAGACAATGTTGTCATTTTAATTTTTAAAATTCCTTTCTTGTTCTTTCCAGTTGTAAATGCCTTCCCTCTTCCAGTTAATGACTGATAGGAAGACCTCATTTAAAAGGGCCAAGGTCTCCCTCAGCATCCAGGACCATTTCCAGTCTCCTGATCCATATCTGACCACCGATGCCAAATGACTCTGGAGGAGAAAGTGAGGCTGGTGACTTTGCATAGCTCCCCCCCTCCACTGAAATTCAATTTACTGCTAGTCATGACTTCACCCTCTTGAAGTCATTGGGTGAACAACAGCAACAACATACCTTCCATCTGTGCTGTACCTTTTATATATTGTCTCCCCATTAGACAGTGAGCTCCTTGAGGGCAGGAAGTGGTTTTGCCTCTTTTTGTTTCACTAGCATATAATAATTCTTTAATAAATACAGGTTGATTGACTGATAGCCAATGGCCCCATGAGGAATGATGTAGATTGATTGCCCATTATTCCTATTCACAGACACTACCTTCCCAGTCAAAATGACCTTTCCAATCCTGCCTCCATGCTTTTCTCTACCTGTCTCTCCCTGCTCTATCCCATCCTCTATTCCCACCTTTCCTCTTCAGCCCGGCCTCTGGGGAAACTTTAGCTCCTATCAAGGCCCAGTTCAAATTCCAATTCCTTCCTACACCTGACTTTTCCTGATCCTCCTACTCCCTCTCCCTTACCTCCCAACCAAAAATATTTCAATTGGTTTTGGTTTTAGATTTTGCATGCATTTATCTCTGTATATTTTGCTTTAGTAGAAAGAAAGATTGTTCAGATGAAGCACTTTTTCATTTTTGACGATCAAAAATCTGATTTGCTCTGTGAGCAAGGCAGAATGGAAGCAGCTCAAAGGAAACACGAGACATGTAAATTTAGAATAACCACCCCCAAGTGCTCACATGGACTATCTGTGCCCAACCTGTGGGTAGACCATTCCAAGATTCTATTGATCTGATCAGCCACAGTTGGCCACACTTCAACTTGACTCTAATATAGTGATGTCTTTGATAATGGACAAGAACCACCAGAACAAATATTGATGAAGAACCTACTATATAGGTTCTAAGTAGGAAAGAAATATAACCGGTAATTCCTTTCCTCCAGGAGCTCCCAGTCTCAATCTTTGTAACCCTGTGTCTACTTGGAGAAAAGGGGTCACTGAGGCAGCTTGGTGGCTCAGTGGATAGAGTACTGGCCTTGGAGTCAGGAGGACCTGAGTTCAAATCTGACCTCAGATAATTAAAAACTTAACTGACCTTGAGCAAGTCACTTAACCCCATTGCCTTGCAAACCACCCCCACCCCCACCCCCACTAAAGGAAAAGAAAAAGGAGCACTGTGTATGGGAAGAGGACTTTCCTCACTTGGGAGTATCCAGTTCCAATGAGATCATACATGTCCAGGTCCATTGCCCTATCCCTATCCCCAAGGCCTAGCCCTGTAACTAGCACATAATAGGCACTTGAATAAATGAATAATAAGCATTTATTAGGCACTAAGCATTGTCCTCATGGAATGGAATAACGAAACAGATTTCTCATTGCCACCCTTCTGATTCCCATTCTGGAGGCTTCCCTGGGCACTCATGGTGCCAGGCCCTTCACTTTTCATGCCTGTAATTAGAAATAATCTCCTTAGGAAAACAGGAATCCTGTTGTCTTGGCCTCACAGGATGAAGTCTGTTCTAAGATTTGTGCCTCACTTTCCAGAGCTAAACAAAGTCGAGGGTTCATGTGCCACCCCAGGCCTGTCTGTGAGAAAGAGCAGGCTGATCTAAAGCCTTTTTTTTTTTTCTCTCTGGGGAGCAAAGAAGCAGCCAACCCCCAGGTCCAGCCCAACCTGAAAGACCAGATTTGCTAATTAGAAGTCAGCCAGGAGGTCCCATCACCCTCCCTCAGCTCCTGACTTTAACCTCTTCCTTCCCTCCAGTCCTGAGGGCTGCTAACCTGCAGTGCAAGGTAAAGATGGTTTGATTCCATCAAAAAAAAAAAAGCTTTCTCCCAACCCATCCCCCCTTTGGCATTCCCAAAGCTGACCTGTTTCTAGGTAGGAGCAGGTGAGGCTCTCCTTCATGCATGGGAACGAAAGCACTGAAGAGTCCCTAACAAGAAAAACATGGAAGGCAGTAACCAGTCTCATGATTCAGGGCCCTTTTGCTAGATGAACAGGACTATTTAAGGAGAGAGATAGGTGGTTCATTTAAAAAAATTTTTCTCATTTAAAAGTCAAACAATATTTCTCTATACAAAGAACTGAAAAGAGGATTAAAACTTTGTTATGAAACTATTTATTAAGCTTGGGATTTGGGGGGAATATATTACATCTCATATTGTAACTTCAACATTGCCCTGCTAATATCTGTCCCCTCCATTAAAAGAAAATTACTGATGTCTTTAAAAAAATTAAAACTTTCCTTTTTTTTCTTACTATCACCTCTCAATAATTCTCCTCTGCTACTCTCCAATTTCAAAGGAACCCCATTATAATATCAACTGTTATCAAGCACCACAAATTCACACATTGGTTGTGTCTGAAAGTATTTCTCTTGTTCTGCACCTCTGGATTATCACCTCTCTTTCAAGAGGTAACACACATGATTCACCATCACTCTCCAGGACTCATGATTGGTTATTTATTGATGATAAGAGAGGAACGTCCAGCAAGAGGAACCCACCACACCCAAAGGTTTCCCATTAAACCTTGCAACACCTTTGATTGACAGCTGGATGGATGGATCCTTGATAGATAAATAGATGGATTAGATTAGATTGGGAGCTCCTTGAGGGAAGGGACTGCTTTTTGCCTTTTTTTATATCCCCAGTGAGAAGCAAAGTGTCTGATACAAAGTGCTTAATGCCTATTGAACTGATGAGACAGAACAAATGTATTTAGAATGTGCCAGATGAAATATAATATAAGCACCTATATAATACATTAGAACTTATATAAGGGGACATATATTATATAAGTAAGATACTGTATTTAAGTACACACACACACACACACACATATATATATATATATATATATATATATATATATACTTATATATGTAAGCAAGACTGCCCTCCAAAAGCTTATATTCTAATGGAAAAAGACCATGTCCCTTTCTATAAAGGAGGGATAAGAAGGGGGACATACCCATTGTAGCATGGCATGATGATGATCATGAGGTTAGATGGAGACTGGAATCCAGGCAAGGTGAGGCTAAAACTGACTAATCAGAATATGGGGTGGTTCCAGGAGCAGAGTTCAATGTTTTGATGGAGCAGAGGTGGAGTTGAAGGCCAATGAAGGAAAATCATGAGGCTGTATTTGCTGTTTTGCTCTACTCATTGTTCTTAGTTCAATTTCCTGGCCTGAACATCACCACCATAACACAAATTTATAGAGTGCTTTAAAGTTTGCAAATCACTTTAGATAGGTCATCTCATTTTAGTCTCTCACAAGAACCTCAGAAGGTAAATCCTATCATGATTTTCCCCTGTTTTATAGATGAGGAAACTGGGGTCAACAGAGGTTAAGTGACTTGCCTAGAGTCACACAGTTAGGAAGTATCTGAAGTCAGATTTGAACTTAGATCCCCCAAGTCCTGTGCATTATCTCCCAGGATATCTAGCTGCATCATCATCTTCCACATGATGGCTCTTTCAACAATTGAACACAGGTATCTTCCACCCTCCTCTTTTCCCACATTCTTTTCTTCCTTACGATAAACACTCCCAGTTCCTCAAGTGGATTTTCCTATGTTAAGGGCTAGAAGTCATTCAGTCTTTTACCATTCTACTCACTCTTCTTTAAGACATTTTCTATCTCCGTCAATAATTGTAGGGGCAGCTAGGTGACATAGTGGATAGAGCACTGGCCCTGCAGTCAGGAGTACCTGAGTTCAAATCCAGTTTCAGACACCTGTTAATTGTCTAGCTGTGTGGCCTTGGACATTGTCTTAAATTTTAAAAAAATAGATTAAAAAATAATTGTAAACACTGATTAAATGATTGTTATGTTCTAGATACTGTATTTATCATTCAGGATACAAATATGAAAAAAAGAAAGGCATCTCTGCCCTCTTGGAGCTTACAATCTAATGAGGAAGATAACACACACAAAATGGAGAGACAGGGAGCATAGTGGAGTCCAGTGCAAGGACAGCAGCTGATGGCAAATGAAGAGATGTCCACCCTTGGAGCCCTCTTTAATGGAGTCTTTGGTGGAAGATTTTAGCTCTGCCTTCCATCCATTCAATCAGAGGGACAGAGGTGACTGAGAGGACTGCTGAGGTGTGAGTATCAAGCTTATGTAGTCTCCAAGGATGATGAGGGTCCAAGAAATGCAGCTGACAGGTGCTCAGAGCAATACTTCAGATAAAGTTTGACCCAGGAGAGGCCAGAAGGACTGTTCTCATCTCCTTATTCCTGGAAGCTAAACCTCCCTTGAGGTATCTCTAGATCTCAGTGGGGTTTTTTTGCTTGTCACATGAGACTGATGACTCATATTGAGCTTGCATGTTCTATAAACCTGAGATCTTTTTTCAAACAAACTTTTGTGTAACCATGCCGCCAACATCTTGTAGTTGTGATGATTTCTTTGAACTCAAATATAAGACCATCGATAGGGGATTTCCTCCTTTACATTCAACCCAATGCTTTAGACTGCCAAGGTTTTTTTGGATGATATTTTTTTGGATGTATGTTTGCTATTTCTCCTAGCCTTGTGTCATCTGCCAATTTGGTGAGCACACCATCCAAACCTTTATCCAAGTGGTTGAAAAAAGATTTCTTGATCCATTGACACTGAACCATTAGCAACTTCTCTTAGAACCAGGTTTTTTAGCCAGTCCCAAATTCATCAATTGTTTTGTTATCCAGTCCACATTTCTCCATCTTCTCCACCTACCCTATTCTTCTCCCCTACCCTATTCTTCTACCCTCAGCCAGTAATCTCAAACTTCTGGTGTTTATAGATTGGGCAAAATTGTTTGGAAATGATCTTCCCCAATGGATTGTAAGTTCTTTGAGAGCAGGGACTATAATTTTTCCTTTCTTTGTATCCCCAGAACTTAGTATAGTGTCTGGTATATTGTAAGCTCTTAACTTAATTACTGACTTTGCCAGGTTCTAGGATAATTGCATCCATGTATCTATTAGTCAACTATCAATGAACAGGAATAAAGTGAGCCAGCTCTGACCTGTCCTTAAGCTATGTGGGTCTTTGTAATTACTGTTTCCTTTCCTAATGTTCTCTCATACCAATTAGAGAATTTTTCCAGGAATAGAAGTTAAGTTCACTGGCCTATAGTTTGCTATTTTCTTTCTTTCTTTCTTTCTTTCTTTCTTTCTTTCTTTCTTTCTTTCTTTCTTTCTTTCTTTCTTTCTTTCTTTCTTTCTTTCTTTTTGATAATAAGGATACTGATTGGTTTTCTCCCATTCTCTACAATCTCACTTTTAAAAATAGCATTTATTTAAATATTTTCATAGCTATTTTTGGCTTTTTCATAACCTTCATTTCTACCTACTCCTCCCTAGTTGACAAAGGAAAGAGAAAAGAATCAATTCCTCAAAACCAATCAACCTCTTGGGAAGCCATAAGCAATATATTTTTTTTTAAGGCAATGGGGTTTAAGACAATAATTAAGTGTCTGAGTTCAGATTTGAACTAAAGTCCTCCTGACTCCAGGGCTGGTGCTCTATCCACTGCACCGTGTAGCTGCCCCAATAAACAATATTGTATGTCCATAATTCCATCCCACTCTAAAGAAGGAAACGAGGCAAATATCTTTAACTCTTCTTCAAGGTTGTTAAATATTACTAAAGGTGACTCAGTTATGACATCTCATTCTTTTGGAAACTGAGGATGAATTTCATTTGGATCTGTTCTCAGGTAGCAAAATGGCACCATGAATAGATAAGACTGCTGGACCAGAAGTCAGGAAGTAATCAAATATCCAGATAGTTAAATGTTCAGACACTCAGTAATTGTTTGACCCTAGGCAAGACACTTCTCCTCTCCCTTGGTTTTCTCAACTGTAAAATGGGAATGATAACAATATCTACTTCTCAGAGTTGTTACTGGTTTTTGTTTTGTTGTTGGCAATCGGGGTTAAGGGGCTTTTCCAGAGTCAAACAGCTCTAAGTAGCTGAAGCTGGATTTGAAATTAGGCCTCCTGACTTCAGAGCCACCTAGTTGCCCCCCCCCCCCACCCAGGGGTTGTTGTAAGGATCAAGTGACATAATAATTATACAGTACTTAGAAGAGAATTTGGAATATAGTGGGTGCTGAATAAATGCTTATTCCCTTCCTTATTCCCATGTGGCCTGAATGCGCTGAGGGTAGCTAGGAACTTTCTTATGATCTTCTTTCTTATCTCAGACAACAGCCCTTTGTTTGTCATCACTGGTTTCTTGTTTCCAGTGCAGTGGTCTTTCTCCTTTGGAGAGAAAAATGAAGGAAAATAACAAGTGAAATGGATAGCCATTGATGTTATATGACTTAATTGGTAAAAAACCATTTACTTTGCAACTTTTGCGAGCTTTTTGAAATTACAAATTAATAAATTATGTTTTGGCATAAAATGTTGTTGTAGGAGTTCAAGGAATTATGAGGAGAAAATAGGCTATAACCTATTGATCTTTCAAAATCAAATTTGACTCCTAGAATGTTGGAACTTTAAGAGATCCTAAAGATAGTTTATTTATATTATATATTATATTATATATTGATTATTTATATTATTTCACAGATTATGAGCCTGAGGTCCAGAGAGGTTGTGATAAACCAAAAGTCACACAGCTAGAATTCAGTTACAGGACTGGAATGTGGTTTCTACCGAGCAGCAGTCCAGTATGCTTATGGCTATCGTACTGATTCTAAATCTCTATTAAATATCTACATTATCCATAGTAATGAGTGACCGGATGGATTGTGTCTTTGAGATAAGAGTACAGTCAGGAGGACCAAAAATCATAAATCTTGTACTTTATCAGTTTCTGGAACGAAGTTAATTTAACTTCAGATGACACATTTAACATCTTCAGTCCTGAGAGTCTTTAGAAGCTAATTACTAGCAAAGATTTTGAAATTTTGGGGCTCCCTCTCAAGCTCTCACACTAAAATTTGATAAATTGTGGATGTCTCTTTCTTCCCTACCATGATCCTTTAATTCCTTTTTTCTAAAAGTTCTCGACTTCTAAAGTAAATCCTACAATAAGTAATTGTCAGTTCTTTCAAAACGTTGTGTTTAAAATGACAGTTAAATCATTCCACAGAAGCACAACTAAGGTGAGGTAACTGGAGCTTTGGATCAGTTTGCTGAAATTTAGAAGGCACCAACAACACTGTTCTGGGATTTACTTTTTCCCCTAAGAGGCTTCCCATGAGATTCCCTTTCCCTCTGTCCTTAATGCTACCCTTTTCCCTTACTCCAAGCAAAAAAGTTTCCAGTTGCACACCTGTATTTCCTCAAATGAATGCAGACTTTTGCCTGACAGAACATTTTAGTTTTAACTTAATAACACAACTGTGCCAGTCAGGAAGTTTTTTCATCCTTAATTACCTTCTAACCATCCTTTTACTTTGACAAAAGTTTATTAATTGTTAACTGTATGTAAAGCCTTCCAATAAAAGACCTACCTACTCCAATGGCTCATCTCAGTGGAGAAAATGACTCTGGGTTCTAAAAATCAATGCCAACAGAAGACTTAGATCCCAACTTCCTTAAAGAGAAGAACTAGGACATTTTGTTTTTCATCCCTAACTATTAGCATGACACCTTTCACATTTGAATGCTTTATAATGGTCAGTGAGTTGAAGGGAGGCTTTGGCATATGAAAGCTTTCAGGGTTTTATAGAGAATAAGAAAGGCAGCTGAGCGTCATAGTTAGTAGAACACTAAACTTGAAATCAGAGAGACCTGAGTTCAAATTCTACTTCAGACACTTAACTAGCTATATAAGACCCTGGACAGATTGCTTGACTTCTCTCACCCTCAATTTCCTTATCTATAAAATGAGGTTAATAATAGTCCCTACTTTCCAGAATCAAATGAGATCACATATGTAAAACACTTTGCACACCTTAAAGTGTTAATTTTATATAATATATAACATAATTATATGTGTATATATATAATATTAACTATTAACTATATATATAATATGAACTATAATATTAACCACCACCATAAGTAGAAATGTTTGTAACTGGAATAACTGGCATAAAATACAAGCTTGATTCAGTTGAGGGGTAGGATAAGATTACTGGGGACACCCCTTCTCCAGCCCAGTCTCTGAAGTTGTTCTCCTTAGTGGAAAGGAGAGCTAGTTTTGGGAATCATCATTAGCAAATTTCTTCTTTTAACTAATTATTCTAAGTAGGTACTAAACTCCATTTTTTTCCTGAGCTGCTTAAGAACTGAAAGTACTGTCAGCACCCTCTAAATTTCAGTGCCCTGAAGCAAAATGCCAATCACCTGTCCTAGTTACAGCTCTGCCTGGAGCAAATTGTCTATTTGTAATTTGGGGAAGCAGTCTAGATAAGTGCAGAGAGACTCAGCCACAAAGGGCTGGCTACAGGGTTTTAAAACTGGTTCTAGTCCCTCGTTATCGGAGAAGACCAAAATAATGGATGAACTTTTGGGACTACAATTTTTTGATTTAGAAAGATCAATAAGTTATAGCCTATTTTCTTCTCATAATTCCTTAAACTCCTACAACATTTTATGCCAAAACAATTTATAAATTTTTAATTTCAAAAAAGCCAGTAAAAGTTGCAAAGTAAATGGTTTTTGCCAACTAAGTCATATAACATCAATGGATATCCATCTCACTTGTTATTTTCTTCATTTTTCTCTCCAAAGGAGAAAGACCAGGGGCGGCTAGGTGGTGTAGTGGATAAAGCACCAGTCTTGGAGTCAGGAGTACCTGGGTTCAAATCCAGTCTCAGACACTTAATAATTACCTAGCTGTGTGGCCTTGGGCAAGCCACTTAATCCCATTTGCCTTGCAAAAACCTAAAAAAAAAAAACCCAAAGGAGAAAGACCACTGCATTGGAAAAAAGAAATCAGTTATGACTTTTGGGTTGCAATATGTGTTGGTAGAGAGAGTAGGGGATACCTCTTCCTGTAGGACTGAAATAAGGGTGTACAGAGCAATGTTCAACACACTGAAGGCTATATTTAAAGCTTCAAAGAATCTGGGAGGTGAACATTTCTTCCAATGATACAGATTGCAATTCCTCTGTGCCCATCCGTCTTGTATGACTCATTTCTTTGTCCTCCCATTTTGTTTGCCCTACAGGGTCTATCTAGTGTGTGTTGGGCCCTTTCCCACCTTCCTCTCAGCTTCCCCCAAAATACCATATGGACACACTTGTCTACTATTGCACATGAGCAGTCCCTCTTCTTCTTGGATTATGTATTTCTTCAATGCCTTCCTTAGCTTTTAGTTCTTTTTCATATTTCTTTATTTGTTATATATGACCTCCAGTGCCTGCTTATCATATATCTATCCTTGGTTCTCCAACAGATCCTTGGAAGATTTTCCATTCTTCAGAAGCTTTCATATTATATAACTCACAGCCTCCCTTATCACCTGTACCAAGCAATCTTTTGTATTATCCCTTAAATGATGGCTTTTTGGTATTGTTAAAACTTGGACACACCCCAAACCACTGTTGTCCTGACTTCCTAACTACAGTTACCAATCACATCCAGACAAAAGGGTACAGTAATGAGCATAAGATTCTAAATTTCCTGAGTATCATGTACCTTTTGTCATTCTCTCTGGTTTTGTAGGCCTCTTTTTCCTAATCTGACAAAAGAAGGGGATTGTATTAGATGAATGCCCTGGATCTATTATTTTGTAAACAGTTGTGTTTTGTTTTCTGTCCTGGATGCAACAGGGAACCATGGAGGTTTCTTGGACAAGAGAATCACAGGCCCATTTTTTAAAGAAACTATTTAAAGAACTATTTTAAACTATTTAAGAAACTATTTTAAGAAACTATTTAAAACATAAATTCTAGAATAATAAAAATCTATACTTCAAGCACTAATTTATATCACTTTTTGAAACCATTAACTCCCTTTTTACCCTGTCATTGCAGCAAGGGTTAGGTTACAGTACTTCCCATGAAGTTAGGGATGGATATATACATAGTCCCCTTCCTTTAGAACATGCATGGTAAGATGATGTGTCTTTCTCCACCAAGCAGAAGCATATATACTTCCCAAGAGGGAAGGGTCCTCCCCTCCAACTATAAAGGGGTCAAAATGAAGACTGTTTTTAAAGAAATGAAATTACCTAAGTTTTCACAAGAAATATGGATCCTTCAGGGGTGCAGTGGATAAAGTACCTGCCCAAAGTTAGGAGGACCTGGATTGAACTCTTGCCTTAGACATCTACTACTGGGTAACCTTGAGCAAGTCACTTAACCTCACTCAGCCTCAGTTTCCTCACCTGTAAAATGAGGAGGTCAGCCTCAATAGTCTCTAATATACCTTTCAACTCTATATCTATGATTCTGTGAAAATAATTTATCTTCCTATGGCTTCTTTCATTCTCAAATTTAAATCTGATGGTGTCATTCTCTTGTTCAAGAAACTTCTATGACTCCCTATGATCTCTAGGATAAAAGGTAAATTAGGTTTATGAATAGAATGCTAGAATCAGAACCAAAAGTAAATTTAGAAGTCATTTTGTACAATTTTATATTTACAGATAAAAAATAACAGAATGCTACAAATTACTCTATCAAAATTTTATTTGAATGGCAATGGATAGGGAGGGACAGGGGAAGTTGGATTCAGTTATACTTAATTTTTAAAAAATTAAATCCATGAAATAAATTTTCTTATCTGGTAATAATATCTGTTACTATGATCTGAAATTAGTGCTCTCTTAGATATAGTGGCACAATGGATAGAATGCCAGACATAGAGTCAGGAAGAATTATCTTCCTGAGTTCAAATCTGCCTCAGACACTTACTATCTGTGTGATCCTGGGCAAGTCATTTAACCTTGTTTGGCTCCATTTCCTCATTTGTGAAATGAGCTGGAGAAGGAAATGACAGATCACTCCAGTATCTTTGCCAAGAAAACCCCAAATGGGATCATGAAGAGTTGACCAGGACTAAACAAAAACCAGACATGATGGAGAGATTTTTATACTTTTTTCATCTCTACAGGATTAAATACTAATTTTAAATCCAGGAAGATAAATCAATAACTTGCTTAAATAGTTTGAGAGATAATGAATGCACTTTTTCCTCATTTAAATTGTAACGGGTTCCAATTTGAGGTTAAAGAGTCAGAATACTTTTCAAAGATTGGTTACATTATGGAACCAATAAATATGTATTTAAAATCAATCATGAGGGTCTTTGAAAAGAAAAGATACCCTTGGAGAGAGAGAAAAAGCAGCATCTGAAATCTCCATATTAATTACAACTGCCCACTGGAGAGTCATGTGACATTCTCCAGTTCTCCAAAGACAGAATACAGAACCCAGTTGAAATTGTATGTCCCGGCCTCCCCAGCCATAAGGCTGAATTATAGTCCAATTAGCTGGAGAGAATGGGGTTTTGTCTCCATCTCCTCCCCAGAGAGGCAAAGGTAAAGCTGGAATTATAATTTTCTGGACAACCCTGTCTGACAGTGTCTCTCCCACCAGTCCCTGAAGCAAATACTCTGTATGTAAAGAATTACCTTGGATCGAAATGTAAGATGTCAAAGCAGAAAATACAAAGAGCCCCTTTTTTTCCCAAGCTAAACTGTTGAGATGCTTCTTCAGTAACACCATGATCCCAATAACATATCCTCACTGGAGTAAACGTGGTTATAAAAGTCTTACATCCTGCCTAGAAAGGCTTCCTGTCTGAATATTTTGACAAGAGAGACCTTTGTATTCCTAAGGATCACTTTTCTCTCATTTTAGCACTGGCCATCAAAGACATAGCAAAGCATTATAATGGAAAGAACATTGGAAATGCAGTCAGAGGCCCCAGGTTAGAACCTTCAGTCTCTTGAGTGTCTGATCTCCTTAGCTTCTCACCTGTAAAAAAGAAGGGTGATGGTCCAGGTGAGCTCAAAGTTCACTCCTAGTTCTGAATCTGTGGTCTATGTGGATTTGTTGGAGTGCTTCATTTTTCAAGAGTATTGAAAAATGATATAATTATGTTAGAAAGTAGAAAGAACAGTTCATCCAGAATTAGAACTTTAAATCCTGGGGTGGCTAGATGGCACAGTGGATAGAGTACTGGCTCTGGAGTCAGGAGGACCTGAATTCAAATTCAGCCTCAGACACTTAATAATTACCTAGCTGTATGGCCTTGGGCAAGCCAATCAACCCCATTGCCTTGCAAAAACCTAAAGAAAAGAAAAAAAAAGAAAAAAAGAAAGAACTTTAAATCCTGTCTTAGATGTTTACTCTTCATCGTGACCTTGTTGTACTAGTCAGCTAACCTCAAGTCTCAGTTTCCTTATTAGTAACATCATGGAGTTGAACAAGGTGGTCTTTGAGGTCCCTTTCTTCTCTCTACCTCTAATCCTGTCCTATGATTTTATGACCTTTTCCCAGGTCCCTCATCTTGTCTGTCTCCTTTCCACTCCAGGGGTTCTAAACCACTTTTGTATCTCAAGAACCACAGATTGAAGGTTTTTAACCATATTTGTATTTCAGGGACCACAAATTTAGGGTTTTATGAACTTGGATGGGGGAAAAAGATGTCTTTTTTTTACTACCCTTCAATTTATTTCATAATTTTCATATGTTTCATAAATTTCATATCTTTAACATGTATAAACTATTGAAACATTTTTAAAATTTTATTTTCTATATTTTAAAACTTTATTCTGTAAAGATATTCACCAGTTCGCAAATAGATTAAGGACTGCTCCCCCCATGTCATAAGTCCTTTGGCAGTCTGACAAAGCCAATAGGCTCCTCAGAATGTTTTAAAATAATTTAAGGAAATGCTAAATTTCAATTAAAGGTTTCTGAAAATAAAGATATTTTCCCCATCCAAATTCATGTTTTTAATGCATAAAATAAACTACATAGCATTACAAAATATAGAGTGTCATCTAGGTGGCATAGAGTTCAAATCCAGTCCCAGACATATACTAGCTGTATGACCCTGGACAAATCAATTCATCATTTTAAAAACTGATGATAATAATATTTACACAATTTACCTTAGAGAGTCACTGTGAGCCACATACTTTATAGCCATATTAAAGACTCTTTCTCCCTCTCTCTCTTCTTCCCTTCCTTCCTTTTTATCTTCTTCCTTCTTCCCTTCCTCTTTCACCCTCCCTCCCTCTCTTTCTTTTTTCTTTCATTCATTTATTCTTTCTTTCTCTCTCTTTATTCTCTCCTTCCTTCCTAACTTTATCCCTTCTCTCTTTCTTACTTTCTCTTTCACTCTTTCTTTTTCTTTCTCTCTTCTTTCCTTCATGTCTTCCTTTCTTTCATTTTCTTTCCTTTTTTCTTCTTAGCTTTCTTTCTTTTCCACTTTCTCCCTTTCCTTCTTTCCTCTTTCTCCTTTCCTCTTTCTTTTTCTTTCTTCCTCCTTCCTTCTTTCTTTCTTTTCTTCTTTCCTTCCTTCGCTGCATGATTCATTCATTTGCAGAGACATCATTGAACAGTAAAAAGAACACTCACTGTTGTGGGAGAAGGAGAATCTGGGGTCAAGTCCCACTCTTTTCATCTGTGTGACCTTGGACAAATCATTTCACCTTCCTCTGTTTTCTATGTGAAAGGAGGGGGTTGAACCAGGTGGTCTCGAGGAACTCCTCCATCCCTAGATATATGTTTCTAGGATCTTCCTGCTCATAAATGTCTTTGACACATTCTTTATACCTTTTTGCTTGTGCAAATAATTCTTCAGCAGGAATATGTTAGAGCTTCTCTGTTGTCCATGAATCTCTCCACTGACCCTTGAGTGACTTTCAGCTTTACTACTTTGGAAATTGTTATATTCTCACAATCATGCAACAGTTCAAACATATCAACTGAGTACCTACTATTTACAAGACTATATATAAGTTACTGTCACATCTTCTGAACCTCGGTTTTATGATCCATAAAAATGGGAACGATAATATTTCCATAATTCCCTCCACTAGGCTTGCTATGAGAAGAGAGCTTTGAAACCCCGAAAGAGGTCTAGAAATGTGTTTTTATTGCTTTTCCTTTCACTTCCATCTTCATAAAGAAGTCAAATCACTGGTGGGGCAGCTAGATGGTGCAGTGGATAGGGCACTGTCCCTGGAGTCAGGAGAACCTGAGTTCAAATTTGACCTCAGACACTTGATAATTGCCTAGCTGTGTGACCTTGGGCAAGTCTTAACCCTATTGCCTTAAGTAAAAAAAAAAATTTAAAGTCAAATCATTTAGTCTCATTTTTTAATGTACTAGAAAAATAACAAACCATTAAACATCCATAAAATGAGAAGATAATAGCTGGATCTTTGTTCTAAGTTATAATTTGGGTTTTGTATGTGTGTATGTGTGAAAACATATGTACATATATATGACTATATGTATGTATGTCTATCTTATCTCTCCTGATTTACTATAAGGGCAAGAACTGTTTCACTTCTATCTTTACATTCTTACTTTTTAATAGAATGTCAGGTCACATAGTAGGTGCTTAAATACTTTTTGATTTTGATTAATCATTGGGGGAAAATAAATCTAGATTTGCAATTTGAGGGCCTGGGCTCCAATCTTGGGTCTGTCACTTCCATCCTTCTCTAAAATGGTAGGACTGGACTAAAACGTCTTTAAGTTTCTTTCTAGATGCGTCAATCAGAAAGTACCCACTATGTGTCAGACACTGAGCTAGTGGGGATACAAAGGCCTCTTCAGGGAACTTCCAGTCTATTAGAAGATACAAACATCCACCTCTAGATACATACAAAATAGATATCGGGATAGGGGAAGGCAAAAGGTATTATGATTCTATTCTTTTAAATACTTATTTTTAAAAAGTGGCCTCTAAAGTAAAGATTTTTAAATAAAATTTAAAATGGCAGAAAATCCATTTTAACTGAAACTCAGATCCTGAGTCCCAAGTTGAGAACAAGTGGGTGTTTGGCAGAGGTTGGGATTTCCTGCCTCATCCCTGTTTGATGAAACCTCAAGTTATAACATTCTGTTATGTCACTAAGATTCACAGGCTGCCAAACCTCATCCTAGACATTTATGTGGGTTTTCCCGAATACCCCTCAGCAACTTAAATTCTAGATGTTATTGCCAGAGAAAAGGAATAGGGAGGACAGGAAATGTAATGTGACTAACTGCTAGCAATTGCAAAACTTTTTTTCAAGGGTATTTTCCACATCTGGGAACTGTACATTAGTTGGGATCCATGATGTGTACATAGGCATCCTAAGAGTGGTGACTTATAGATGAGAGGAGAATTACAGTCGTCATGGTAAATGAACTTTTTAGCCATGGCCTTTATACTTTTTTTAATTTTTGCCACACAAAATAGAAATCTTGTGTTAGTTAAGGTCAGAGTTAAGTTATGTGTTTTACTGGTAGACCAGTCATCCAGTCCAAGAAAAATGTTTAGCCTTTAGCTATTTGGAAAAATCAAAGAAGGAAGAATCATGGTGAGTTGTGAAAACCATTTGAGGTGGCATGACGTAGCAGATAGAAGAAAGCCCTCAAAGCCAGGAAGACCTGGGTTCAAGTCCCATCTCTGACATATACTGACTGTATGACCCTGAGCAAATCTCTTATTTTCTCTTGGATCCAGACCACTCTCTGGAACTCTGGAGCTATTAATCTGTATCAGGGAAGAGAATTTCCATACTGAGAACTTTGTTATAATGATAAAGGCACAAATATGGATAAAAAGAGAAGAGAAGAAAAAAGGAAAAGAAGAAAACAGAAAACTGGGCTAAAGAATTTTAAAATAGCTGAAATTCGGAGGTATTGAAATAATAAAAACAATATAAATACAGGTTAATAATTGACATTTATATAGAGCTTTAGGATTTGTAAAGTGTTTTACGCCCATGATCTCAACAACCTTATGAGGTGGACTCTACAAATATTACTATCCCCATTTGACCAACAAGGAATGAGACACAGAGCTCCTCCCAATTCCAAGACCACCCACACTAAACAGATCTTTAGGGAAAATGCCCTCATTTTAAACACAGTGTATAAGGTGATTGTATCTGAGAGCTAAAGCTGAAAGAGAACATAGTAGTCATGTGATCTATCTCGTTTCCCGAATCTTTTCTTGGAGTTTTTCATGACAGATCAATTTCTCTATTAATTTTTTAGATAAGTAATATAAGAATGCATGTCAAGGAGTGGAGAGTAGGAAGTTTTCAAAGCTGAATATCATGTTGTATGAATTTGCAAATAAAAATAATGCTAATAATGAAACTAACAATAACTCCTTTAGAAAATTAAGTAAGACTTAATTCTCTTTAGTTATTTGGAAAATCAAAGAAGAATCACTGTGAGTTTTGTGTGTGTGTGTGTGTGTGTGTGTGTGTGTGTGTGTGTGTGTGTGTGTATAATAAGCATATCTTATCAACCATGGATCGCTGGGTGTGATTTGTAAAATCAATCAGAAAGCTTTTATTAACTGCTTACTATGTACCAGGAACCCACTAGACACTGAGCATGAAAAGAGAGAAATGAAAGTCTCTATCTAGGAGATGATACATATGCATATAGCTATATGTAGGTATATATGTATATATATATATACATATATCTGTATATGTATATATATATATATATATATATATATATATATATATATATATATATAATATCTATAATATAAACCCCAAAGGAGTATAGTGGAAATAATCAGGAAGGTGATCCTGTGAGAGGGGTTGTTTGAGCTGGGCTTTGAAGGAAACCAAGGATTCCGTGAGGAGGTGGTGAGGGAGGGCGTTCTAGGCAGCAGGAAAAGCCCATACGAAGGCATAGAGGTGGGAGATGAAGAGCAAGGAATGCCTTGTAAAGGGGAGTAGTGTGTGATAATCCTGGAAAGAGAGGTTGGAATGAGGTTTTGAAGAGTTTTAAATATCTTTTTTTAAATAATCAGGTAAATTTACCTTTGTGCCGCTTTCACAGAAAGTCATAGCTTGTGATAGCTTTAAACCCAAGAATACAAAAGTAAGATAAATCCATTGGCTTTCTTGAGAACTATGGAAACAGCCAATGTGGTTCAGCAGAAAGACCACTGGAATTATAGGTTCAAATCCTACCCTGCCTCTTAATACCTGTGTTATCCTGGACAAGTCGCTTAGCTATATCTCTGGGCCTCAGTTCCCTTATCTGTAAAATGAAGGGAGGGAACTAAATAGTCTTAGCAGCATTCAGAACCTGTGAAATGCCATCTTTTTGTACCCTAATTTGACTTGGGGCCCCAACATTCAAAACTCAAATATTTCCCTCAGTCCTATGCCACCAGCTTCCAGAAGCCATGAGGGAGCCAGATGGAAATTCCACCGACAAGTCTCCGATTAAAACGTACTAATTGGGCATCAAGTTTCCCCTGCAAATGTTCCTTCCCAGCATCACAAATGAGGTATCATGTGGGCGGCGGATGTGAGACCAGGAGGAAACTCATTCCTTCTGCACAAATAAATCATTAAGATTCACTTCTTATTGGTTCCTGGAAATTATAAAATGTGGGATATGGAAAATTAAACTGAGCAACTGTTCAAAAAATCTGATGCAGCTAATTGGAACGAGGACATCAGCATCATGAGACAGACGTGTCATTTCAGCACAGCTTTGGGAAATTATTCCAGAAAATTAAGAGCTCCATCTCTGTCACTAAGACATATATATCCTCATAGGTACTTAATAAATATTTACTCAATAGATTTTTAAGTAAGAAATTAGAAGGATATAAGACCATTCTGATTTATATAGTAAACAACCAGGCCAAAATCATAATATAAAATGCTGGAAGAAGTCTTCTGGAGTCCAAACTCCTGAATTTGTCCTGACTAGGCTATGCCATTTTACAAATGGAGAAACTGAGGCACATTGAAAAGCAGTCTTGCAGAAACAAATCTGTGCCTCAGAAAAATGCTAAGAATTTTGGATGATCCTCCTAGCAATATTTTCCTAGTATGACTTTACCTGACTTCTATATGCATTTCTGAGAAGTTCATAAATTATAAATTTATATAAATATAAACTTTTCATAAATTAAATCTAATTGAGCAAACATTTCTTAAAGGCCTATCTAGATAAGATAATTGGAGATCCAAAGATGCAAAAATACATAGTACCTGCCCCTGAGGACAAATGATCACATTCTGAATTAGAAAATTAAGTTTAAATTTCTGCATCTTAAGAGATTAAATACTTAAGGTCAAAAACAACTATATATATATATATATATAGCCTGTTTGTATACTTTTGTCATCCCCCCATTACAGTGTAAGCTCCTGGAAGACAAGGACTATCTTTTGCCTCTTTTGTATCCCAGCACTTAGCATAATACCTTAGTAGATGCTTAATAAATATTTATTGATTGATTGAAACTATTTTAAGAAGGAGAAGTCTTAACTGGACTACAAAAATCTCTTCCTTTTTGACCCCAGTCTCCCATCCATATGTTTCACCTATAAATTTATTAGAAATTCATTGTTCTAGTTTATGACTAAGGAAGAGCTGGAGAACATCACCAAAAATCAATTAGATGATTTCGATTATATTAAATTAAAAAGCTTTTGCACAGATAAAACCAATGTAACCAAGATCAAAAGAAATTTAGTAAATTGGGAAACAATCTTTACAACTAATGATTCTGACAAAGAACTCATTTCTAAAATATACAGAGAACTGAGTCATATTTTTAAAACAGAAAGCCATTCCCCAACTGACAAATGGTCAAAGGATATGCAAAGGCAATTTACAGATGAGGAGATCAAAGTAATCCATAGCCATATGAAAAAATGCTCTGAATCATTAATTATTAGAGAAATGCAAATTAAAGCTTCTCTGAGGTACCACTTCACACCTCTCAGATTGGTCAGTATGACCAGGAAGGATAATGATCATTGTTGGAAGGGATATGGGAAATCTGGGACACTATTACACTGTTGGTGGAGCTGTGAACTCATCCAACCCTTCTGGAGAGCTATTTGGAACTATGCCCAAAGGGCAACAAAAATGTGCATACCCTTTGACCCAGCAATACCACTACTGGGTCTATACCCTGAAGAGATGATGAAAAAGGGTAAAAACATTACTTGTACAAAAGTATTTATAGCAGCCCTATTTTTGGTGGCAAAGAATTGGAAATCCAGTAAATGTCCTTCAATTGGGGAATGGCTTAGCAAACTGTGGTATATGAATGTCATGGAACACTATTGTTCTATTAGAAACCAGGAGGGACAGGATTTCAGGGAAACCTGGAGGGATTTGCATGAACTGATGCTGAGTGAGATGAGCAGAACCAGAAAAACACTGTACACCCTAACAGCAATATGGGAGTGATGTTCAACCTTGAAGGACTTGCTCATTCCATCAGTGCAACAATCGGGAACAATTTTTGGCTGTCTGCAAAGGAGAGCACCATCTGTATCCAGATAAGGAGCTGTGGAGTTTGAACAAAGTGCAAGGACTATTCCCTTTAATTTAGAAAAGAAAAACAGATAGCTTATTGTCTGATCTTGCTACCTCTGAGAATTCTGTTCTCTTTAAGGATATGATTTCTCTCTCATCACACCCAATTTGGATCAAGGTATAACATGGAAACAAAGTAAAGACTGACGGAGTGCTTTCTGTGGGGGGGGGAGGGGGAGGGAAGTAAGATTGGGGGAAAATTGTAAAACTCAAATAATATCTTTAATAAAAATAAATTTAACCACCCCCCCCAAAAGAAATTCATTGTTCTAACTTAAAGTTTCATTCTCAAAAACTCTAGTAGATATGTGTCCTCATCGATGCAGGGGTTTTCTCCAATAATACAAATCCCAACTCAAAATGTTCATCCAACCTGGGGACTCTTCCATTAGGGGTTTGACTCAGTGAGTTGTAGGTCTTCCTCAAACCTCTTGACCTCTGAAGGATAAGCAGTGGAGCACACAGGGCATAACATATAAACAAGGAGATGCTCTACTTCAGTTACTTCAGAGCTCATCTGTGGTGCCCCACCCTTCAGAAACCTCTCCTGATTTAACTAGTTTTTAATTTTCTACCCATTATTCTATTTAATTTGTATATGTGGTTTTTTTGTAAAATTGACTTTCTGGGGGCAGCTAGGTGGCGCAGTGGACAGAGCACTGGCCCTTGGAGTCAGGAGGACCTGAGTTCAAATTTGACCTCAGACACTTAATAATTACCTAGCTGTGTGGCCTTGGGCAAGCCACTTAGCCCCATTGCCTTGCAAAAAGAACCCCCCAAAACAAACAAACCTAAACTGACTTTCTGCATATAAGATGTTTACCTTTGGTAGAATGTAAACCCCTTGAGCTCAGGGTCTGCTTCACTTTTGTCTTTGTATCCCACAGTGCCTGATCCATAGTAGGTATCTAGTAAATACTTGATGTACTTGCAATCTTTAAAGTGCTGTATAATTGGGAGCTATGACTATAATTAATCTGTTTTCTAACATTTCAAAGTGCACCTGAGAAATCCTCCATGTAGCTGCCAAAAGCTCCTACTCTTCTTGCAGTTTTCATCCTCCTCAGGCTCAGATATGACTATACTACTTCCCAGCTCAAAAAGTCTCAAAATCAAATACAAACTCTTAAAGCTAGTAGTATAACCGTAGTCATTCTGTAGATTGTCTTCCTGTTTCTGCTTACCTCAAACTACATTTTTTATTCTTCTTTCATATTAGCCTTCTTTTACATGCTGTTTTCTAACCAAGCTATTCTCTAAAAGTGATATTCTATTTGCTACCTCCATCTGCCATCTTTACATTTGCACGAATCATTCCCAGTAACTGAAATAATGTCACTGATTTCTCTCTGCCAGAATTGTTTTCATCCATTCATCAACTTATCCCTTTCTCTCCCCTTCCTCAAATTGCTTTTTATTTACTTGTCCTACGTAAACTGATTAGAATATAATCTCTTTTTAAAAAAGAATATAATCTCTGAGATTAGAGATTTTTCTTTTTTTGTCACAATATCTCTAGAGCCTAACACATGTTGAATTAAATTGGCTGTCTATAGAGGGCAACTTCCATTTAAATTTTTTCAATAAGTTGTTACCACTCTGAGCCTTCACTTTGTAATTCTTTTTTTATTTTAGGTTTTTTAGATTTTTTTTTCAAGGCCACACAGCTAGGCAATTAAGTGTCTGAGGCTGGATTTGAACTCAGGTACTCCTGACTCCAAGGCCAGGCTCTATCCACTGTGCCACCTAACCGCTCTCTACTTTGTAGTTCTTAAGAGTGAGATGAGAATTCAGAGAAATATGAGAAAACTTAAATTAATTGTGTAGAGTGAGGTAAACCGAACCAGGAAGACAATCTACACGAGGATTATGATTAAAAGCAATGACTAGGGAGTGAAAATAAACATTGAATAATTAGAATGACCAAGCTTGACCAGAAGAAAAATTGAGCAATTATACCTGCCTTCCCCACTTTGCACAGATGAAAACTAATATTACGGAATATTGCACAAACTCCTAGACAACTGAAATGATGCTTGGATTTACTGAACTGTTTTTTTTTCTTTTTCTTTGTTATAAAGGATAGCTGACTATGAGAAGAGGGGAAAAATATATTTAAAATATATTTAATATATTTAAATAAATTTTAAAAATTTTAAGTTAAAAAGAAATTATTATTATTCTAAGATCTTGAACTTTAAAAACTACAATGTTCTCTTATTCATAGATATTAGAAAATAAAAGATGCCTTGGGGCCATTTTTTTTACTATCTCCCCACATCCCATCAGTTATCAGATATTATATATTCTACTTACTCAGTAGGATATATAATATCCTTCTTTTCCCCAAACTTCATCAACTCTCACCTGGATGATTTAACCACCTTTATCTAGTCTCTCTGCTTCAAGTCTTTCCCTTTTCTAATTTTGAGGCTTCACAGTTGCCATAATAATCTTTCTAAGGCACAGGTCTGATCATGTCACTCCTCCACTCAAACGTCTTCAATGACTCCCTATTGCCTCACAAATTAAATCTTAACTGGCATATAAGGTCTTCTACATACTGACTCCTATCTAGCCTTTCTAGCCTTATTTTCCATTCTCTTTTGACCATTCCACATTCTGCCCTGGTTGATCAAGTAGCTGTTTCTTAAAGAATCTGTTGTATCAGAAATCCCCTATGCCTGGAATATTCAGCCACCTGATTTCTGCCTGCCAAAAATACTCTCCCTTCAAGGCCTCGTTAGGGACTTGCTATCTTCTCCATGAAGCACCAATAAGTTCCATTATTCTTGGTGTTGATTGTGTTCTCCCCTCCCTCAAATTTCCCAGACTACTATGTCCAGTTTTCTCCTTTGCTCCCCTCTTTGTCCTATATTATTCTTATTGGTATATATACATATATTCCTAGGAGACCATAGAAGTTCCATAAAGGGCAGAGACAACATAGGTGTCTGGCTTATAATAGGCACTGAACAAATATTTGTTGAATTGATGATGCCTTAAATATAGAGATTTATAATAAAAGGAATCCAGAATAACTTACCTTGAATAAGTCCTCATTTTTTTCCTCTGCAAAATAAGAGGGTTGAATAAAAGTGAGATTGGGGTCCCTTGAAGTTCTAGCTTTATGATCATATGACCTCCCTAGGTCTCAGTTCCCTTGTCTGTAAAATGAGAGGGCCTCCTTACAGCTCCAAACCTCTGATTCTATGAACTTAGTATTCATTATAAAGCTATTTTCTTATTTGCAGAATTGTAGTACTACTGACCATATCCAAAAAGGGAAATGAGGCAAGGTCACACATACTCAAATGATTGTTAAAATATAGAATTAATGTTGCAATATATAAAATTGGCTTCTGACATATTTTTCTTCAAGTCATTTTGTAGCTGTTTTGAATTTCTAAAAAATGATGTAGTTTATTTAAAATTTTTCTTCTTAAAGAACTGTCTACCTTCATACTTTCCCAAGATTTAAGAATGTACCTGCATTAAGAGAACATTGAATTCAGGATAAAGTCAAAGGGAGAGAGGACATAGCATTATAGTATTCTACACCGGATGGTTTGACTTTTCTTATATTTTGTGTGCATGTGTCTATATCTATGGATGCTATATTTTGATTTACCTTCTCTATGGTGCTGAAACTTCTAATTACAAAAATCCCTTAATGAAAAATTCAACTACAACTTTTTTTTTCCTTTTTTGTGGCAAGGGGAGAGAGCACACCCTACTGGTCAGCTAATAGGAAATATGGAATTGAATTGGGGAAAATTCATAAAAATATTAAAATTCAAGACAAATGAAGGTTAACATTGAAAAGAGACTTGGCACAAATTAGGCTTTAAGAAATTTCTTCATGTTAAGTAATTCTGTCTATGACAGTTTTGCCTCTCTCAGTTGGTTAGAAGTTTGGGTCATGCCAGAGGAGGAAGGAACATAGGATTGTGAGTCAATGGAACTTGAAGGTCAAATAGTCTTAACTCCTCATTTTACAGAGGAGGAAATAGAGTCCCATGGAGGTGAAGTAACTTGTCCAAAGTCACCAAGCAAATGGCAGAAAAAGGATATGAACATATCCTTGAACATATCCTCTGCTTTCAAAGTCAGCACCTTTCTCACTATAACATGTGACCTCTAATGTAAAACACATTGCAAAATGGAAGAGAACTTTGAAATGGTCTGTTGGAGCCCCCTCATTCTGTAGAGGAAAAAGATGCGGGTCAGAGAGTTAAAACAACAGTCCTAAGGATTGTTGTTGTTATTCAGTTGTGTTCAATTCTTTGTGACTCCATTTGGGTTGGTTTTTTTTTTGGCAAAGACACTGGAGTGATTTGTCATTTCCTTCTCTAGCTCATTTTACAAATGAGGACACAGAGGCAAACAGGGTGAAGTGACTTTCCCAGGGTCACACAGCCAGTAAGGAATCAAGATCATATTTGACTCAGGATCTTGGAGTCTTCCTGACTTCAGGTCCACTGTTCTATCCACTGTGCTACTCAGCTGTCCCCATCCCTAAGGAAAGAGAGGTGGTAAACAATGGAGCCAAGATCTATTTCTAGTTCTTATGTTAACATGTTGGGCGATCTTAGGTAAGTTGCTGCTTTTCAGGCCTGTTTCTTTATCTGTAAAATGAAAAGATTGGACCAATAGGTCACTTCCTATTTATGTGTCTCAATTTTCTTATCTCTAAAATGAGGAAGTGGAAACTGATGATCTCTTAAGGGCCCTTCCAACTCTCCACCCATGATCCTAGCTATATGGTCTTGGTCAGGTTTCTACCTTCTCTGGGGTTCCATGAAATGGGGTGTTTGGAGCAGACAATCTCTGAGGTTCCCTCCAGTTTTTGACTCAATGAACTATGGAGAAGACATATCTCCTATGAGAGTAACTGTCTTTATGGGATTCACAAAGATTTAGAGCTATCAGAGAATCTGAGGTCATCATAGTTTTAGAGTAGGAGGGGACTTCAGATGTAATCTAATCCAACCTCCTCATTTTACTTGATTAGGAAATTATGTCTCAAAAAAGGGAAGTGATTGGGTCAAGGTCACACAGCTAGTAAGCATCAGAGCCAGAATCTAAAACCAGATGCTCTGACTCTAAACCTAAGAGATTTTACCACTATACCACAACTTCTCAGAGTCACACCATGTAGAAGATATAGGGAAATTCACCTAGGAATGTACTATCTCTTTCAGCTCAAATTCCTAAATCTTAAGGCCTGGACTGTTCTATGAGATGCTTGAGGTTTTGGAAATAAAGACCAACAAAGAGTTTGCCAGTGATGAATCTGTGATGAATGACTAGTGACAGCTATCTTTGGTCCTTCTTTTTGATCCTTCTCTCCTATGTCAGAAATGGGGGAACCACTGAAGTCAGAAACCTTGGGTCTCTAGTGAATTCCCTTCTTCTTAATTTTCCTGTTTCTTTCATGAGTATTACCACTCCATCAGTCATCTAGGGCCCCAAATCTTGGCAGCATCTTTGATATTTCCTTTCCCTGGCCTCTTCTATCCAGTCATCATTAAGTCCTGCTGACTAATACTGCCTCCAAATTGGTCCCTTCCTTTCCATTTCCAAACCACCACCCTAGTTCTGTTCTCTATTACCACACTTGCCTAGACTATTTTATTAATATTCTAACTGGTCTTCCACTTTCATTCTTTCCGCTACTTTCTATTCCTTATCATGTCATTCCCCTTCTCAAAAAACCCTTCAATAACTCTCGACTAGCTCCAGAATGAAGGTTGAGCTATGAAAGCTAGATTGGTCAGTGTTCCCCAAACACACCCTATGTTTTCATCCTCACTGATCTTTCCTCCTAGAAAGGTTTCCAAGTTCAACTTAACCATTAGAATAAGATTCATCTGTCCAAGCTCAATTCAGATGGCATCTCCTTCATGAAGCCTTTCTTAATTCCACTTCCTTCCCCTTAATCCAGATATGACATCCACACATCTTAAGTCCCCACAGCCTTTTGTTTACTCCTCTATTCTAATCTTTCTTTATAAGTATTTCATTCCTGCCTCATAACATCCTTGGCTTCCTTTAGAA
The DNA here is from genome assembly GCF_037893015.1 of Macrotis lagotis. Classification (NCBI taxonomy): domain Eukaryota; kingdom Metazoa; phylum Chordata; class Mammalia; order Peramelemorphia; family Peramelidae; genus Macrotis; species Macrotis lagotis. Next base: position 886,174,208 of record NC_133658.1, read on the forward strand.
CCCAGCTGATCCCATCACTTATCAATGCTCTCAATCTCCTGAAAAACTGTTAATTACCTTGAATACTTATGATCATAGCTCTGATCATGGCATATTAGAGACCATGTAGTCTAACCCCTTTATTTTACAGGTAGAGAAATTGAGGCACAGAGAAGGGAAAGGACTTACTCCATGATTGCATAACAAGCTAGTGAAGGAACTAGGAGTAGATCACACCTGCTCCTTCTTCCATTTACTGGGTAGATATTTAATCCTAAGTCTCCTGATTCCAACTTTTTAGAATTTGAGCTCTCAGATGCCTGGCCCAGATCTTTGAATTTATTAGGTGCTTAATATATATTAGTTAAATTGAATTTCTATACATGTCTTTTCCCCCTTCCTGAATACAATAAACTTCTGGAACAAATTGGGCAATAACACCTTGGAGCCCAGAAGATGCTTTGAGCATAGTAGGTATACTACAACTATTTGATGAATTCAATTGTGACTTTCTATAACCAGTATATAATATGTAATGTAAAAATAAGTTTTACATGCTCTAATGCAGCCTTAACACCAGTGTGAAATGATATATTTTAAAATTTATGATAAAGATCCATGGAACTAATTTTGAAAAGACAACAAAAGAGGTTCAATGTCCTTTCTTTGCCAAGGGTTAGATTCTCATCCCTGTCCTGACTCCAAGGGCAGCCTCCCTTAGATGGCTTCTTTTGATTTCAAAGAGGCTTCAGTAAGTAGGGTAAGGGCAAAAGTAGAAATCTGGTTCATTATCATGGAAATTAAGTATTTTAGAAGCTATTTTTAGTTTTCTGTGTTCAAATGGGAAAAAAAAAGCTCAGCTAATATTGTTTTTGTCTTGGAAACAGACCTCCAGGCATAGAGAAACTTTTTTTTAATCCGAATTTAATCCCCTTTTAAAGATCCTGAACCAAATTAGAAATAGGAAAATAAGAACATTTCCCCCAAACTTCCAGCCTGGCCTCTTCCTCTTTGTTCCTGAGCAGTTTTTGTTCTGAATTGCTAAAGCAAGGAGGGAAGTCTCCATAAAATCCATTGGTACTTGTATAAAAATCAGAGATTTAGATCTGGAAGACACTACTTCAAATGAAGTATTTTCCTTATGAATTCAACACAAGATATCCCATAGAGCTAAATATTAGCACAATATTGTATTTAAAAAATATACAGAATATGCCTTCAGAATATTCTCCTCAGACCACTTAAATATATTATTTACCTACCTGGTCACTGGTGTATCTAGGTGGTGCAGTGGATAGAGCCTGGAGTCAGAAAGACCTAAGTTCAGATCCAGACTTTGACATTAGCTAAGTGACCCTGGGCAAGTCACTTCACCCTCAATTTCCTCATCTGTATAATGAGCTGAAGAAGGAAATGGCAAACCACTCCTCTGCCTTTGCCAAGAAAACTCCAAATAGGATCACCAAGATGTGGATATGACTGAAAAAGAAACAGTATCTAATCATTTGCCATTACTGATGAAATACTAATTAAAGTATGATACCATGAGAAGAGTATTATCTCTGCAGTTCATAGACCTGGGTTCAAATCTTGTCTTTGATGTTGCGTAGGTGACTTTAGGTGAAGGGAAGTGAACAAGTATTTATGTAGCATCTGCTATGAGCCAAGCATCTTACAAAGATCATCTCATTTGATCCTCACAACACCCCTTTGAAGTAGAAGCTAGTATTATCTGCACTTTATAGTGGAGAAAATTCATGGCAAAAATAGATTGCCTTGCCCAGGATCACACAAGTTGGAAGTATTTGAGGCCAGTTCTGGATTCAGGTCTTCTTGACTCTAGGTCCGGCACTCTATTCTACCTGGCTGCATCTTAGATAATTTTGAGCCTCAGTTTCCTTATCTGTAAAATGAAGGAAGCTAGGTGGCACAGTGGGTACAGTGCCAGGTTCTGGAGTCAGAAAGATGCTGTTATTTTTCAGTCATGTCTGACCTTCCATGAATCTATATGGGATTTTCTTGGCAAAGATACTCGAGTGGTTTGCCATTTCCTTCACCAATTCATTTTACAGAAGATGAAACTAATGCAAACAGGGTCACACAGTTTGCCAAGGGTCACACAGCTATCTGAGGGTAGATTTGAATTGAAATCCAGCACTCTGTGATCCCTAGGCTCCCCCTTGGACAATTTATTTCTCTTTGGCCTGAGCTTCCTCATCTGTAAAATGAGAAGGTTAAACTAGATAACCTTTGAGATCCTTTCCAACTCTGTCTCTATGAGTATGAAAGCCATGGGCCACAGTGCATTTCCAAGAACCCTATCTTGAAACTAGCACCAATGAACCCGTGGGCTGATTTGTTGTCGTTGCCTTTGCAAGTTAGAAATGGATGAGAGGGAAGACATCAAGTTTATTGAGTATGGCTCTTTTCACTCCTGTAATTTTCTACTGGATTTTCAGTGGCTTACCAAGACATTGCAGCTTCCAACTGTATGTATGGCAAATATCCCGTCCATCTTCTTTCTGTGAAGAAGGGGCGTGTTTGAAGGTTGCTCTGGTGATTATCATTGTGTTGTGAATAGGGGAGAATAAAATCCTGCCAATGAGGCCAAATCACAAGTTACAACAGCATCGAAGAGACTTGGAAGAGCTCAAGTTTCCTGCTGAAACTTGAGGTTTCCTCTATGTCCCCATTCAGTAAAAGATATACTTGTATGGGCTGAAAAGGTGTTCCCTGGCAGGTCCTGAATTGGATCTCTTTTTTTGTCCATTGAGAATAGTATGGGTATACAGTAAGCATGGAAGACAAAAGCTATTCAAGGAATTTTTTTTTTTAAATAAATGGAGGAAGGGACAGAAATTGGACAGAGCTTCTGTCTTCATTTCAAGTTATTTGATAAGAAAACTACTAGCGGTAATATCAGTTTTTACAAAAAGAAGGGCAGCATCTTGCTGGGGAGAGAAGGCCTACCTACCTCAAGTCAGGAATAGGCTTGGGTTCAAGTCCTATTCAAGCAGGCCTGGATGAATCCTCTAACATTTCATTTCTCTAGACCTGCTATAATCTCAATTCTCTTAACAAGTCCTTTATTAACTAGCCCTCTTCTGCCTTTGTTGTGCCTTGCTTCCCAGACCATATTCGTAGATCTAGTAACAATGATCTCTTGGCTCTTTCATAAACAAGACCCTCCATCTCTCAACCAGGACCATTTTCTCTGACTCTTTCCCCAAGCCTGGAATATTTGTCCTCCTTCACTCTGATTACAGACTTCCCTGGCTTCCTTTAAGTTCTAACTATACCTAGCTGTGTGGCCTTGGGCAAGCCACTTAACCCCATTTGCCTTGCAAAAAAAAGAAAAACCTAAAAAAAAAAAAGTTCTAACTAATATAGCCTTTCCCAATCCTTTTTCATTTCAGTACCTTCCCTCTGTTATTTTCTATTTATCATGTATATAGATTGCTTTGTATCTATTTATTTAAATGCTGTCTCCCCATTAGATAGTAAGCTTCTTGAGGGAAGGGACTCTTTTGCCTCTTTTTGTATCCCCAGCACAACATAAATGTTTATTGGATTGAATGAAATTGAACTTCTCTCTGGGTCTCAGTTTCCCCTTCTGTAAAATGAAGGGATTGGATTGGATGCTCTCTAAAGTAAGTCCTTTTCAGCTCAAAATTTACAATGCTAACAAGATCTGGACCGTGCTCCAGGTACTATGCTCAACTCATACAAATCATCTTATTTGATTTGAGGAATAGAAGGAGTTTCTTAAGGGAGAATTGCTGGTACCAATGAAAGTACTGCTCTGGGCCAGAAAGGAATAGGGATCAAGGAATGACTAAATGTCAGCAAAGAGGTAAATCTCAAGTATTCTACTTTTCTGTAGTATTCTATTTAGCGTTCAGTTATGAATCATTCTCAGTAGAATAAAAACTCCTTGAAGGTAGGCATTGATTGGGGATTTTTCCTCAGGGCTTCTTCTTTCCAGGCACCTCCTCCTAGAATTTCTTTTTCCTGATCCCATTAAGTTGAATTCTTTTACTCTCCAATTTATACTTATTTGCTGTATCTCCCCAGCCCAGCCCAGAATTCGAGCTCCTAGAAATTAGGTCTATTTCCTTTTATGGCCTTGAATCAGCTAAATAAATATTTGTTCAATTGATCAGGTTAGAAGGGGAGAGTGGAGAAGGAGTTGAGTTCAAGTCCTCCCACTGACTTGTGTGATCCAGGGAAGATCACAGAGCTCAGTGCTTCTGACAAATCTCCTGGGGCTATAAATTGGCAGAGAAAGTGCTGACCTTCCTCAGGTATTAGAAATAGTTTGTTCATCCAGAACTTCCCCGGACCAGTCTCTATACAAGCATAAGACCTTTTGAATTCAAGTTTTGGAACCGAAGAGGGAGAGACCAGAAATTTAGAGATAGAAGAGACTTTTAACAACATCTAATCCACTCCTCACATTTTTTTTTGAGACAAGGAAACTGAGACTTTCAAAGGGTCACATAGGTCATAGTAGCAGATAAGAAACTTGAACTCAGGCCCTCTGACTCAATGATAGCAGCCAGACCCCTTTCTGGCTGAATATTTTATACTGCTGACATTGGTTCAAAAATTACAGGACACCTAAACTAAGGACTGAGAATATGAATTAATTAAATGTAAACCTCTAAGAGTCGGTAAATAGATAAAGGTGGAAACAAATGACAGTGATGATACTATTGAATGGAAAGTTAACATTTCAATGATAATCTCAGGAGAATTACACTCTCTATAGAGAAAGACGAAGAAATTGTGCCATGTTAAATTCTTCATTTCCTTCGTCCACTTGGATCTGGGCATCATTCAGGTCAAGGAGGGAGATTGTCTAGGGCCTTGAATGCGGTCCAACATGCTGTTCATGTGTATTTCAGAGAATTTTATCTACTCAAAACAGGAGGGAATTTAGTCTGTTTTCCTTTTCCCCACTCTGCCCTTACTTTTTGATTCTCTTGATTTGTTATCAAGGGTGCTATTTATTTTATGGTTAAACAATAAGCTTCTGTTGCATCATCAGAGGACAGAGAATGTAACCAAACATGGACTGACTTCAGTTGCCTTACCACACTCCATATCAAGATTCCTGGCATCTCTCAGGCTATCTCTTCCCCACCCCCACCCCCCCTCAGCCCCACTCTCATCCCCCTGAGTTTGGAATGGTCTGTCTTCATCTCTGCCTCCTGGCTTCCCAAGCTTCCTTCAAGTCCCAGCTAAAATCCCATCTTCTGCAAGAAACCCTTTGCTCTGCTTTTTCTTTGCAAAAGAAGCCTATGCTCTGCTGCTGATCCCCAATTTATCCTGTCATTAAACATTCTCTCCTTCAGGGCTCCTTCAGGATAAGAAGCGTCTTTTGATTTTTCTTAGTGTCTCCCCAGAGTTTAGGCACTTAATACTTTTGTCTTTCCATTGGACTTTGATAATTCTTCTCCAGCTCATGTTACTGATGAGGAAACTGAGGCAAACAGAATTAAGTGATTTTTTTCTGAGATTTATTTAATATAGGAAAGAGATCCTTCTTGTGGAATCAAAGCAAATCAATATAGTTTATCATAGGTGCTAGAACTCATTGAAATCCAAGTAATTAATAATAAATGAGTACAACACTGAGGATTTGGGTAAGAAGCATTTCTGGAGTCAAATGATGTATTCAAATCCAATGCCCTCTGGACCTCAGTTTTTTCATTTGCAAAATGGGAATGACAGTTATAGAAGCTGCCTCTTGGATACCATAGTGGGGTTCTGATGAAATAATGCATGTAAATGCCTTGTAAACTTTAAAGAGCTATAAAAATGTCAAATGTGATTCTCTTGTCTCTGGTCAAAATGATTGATTATAGTTGTGCCTCCGATTCATATAGCAATTTCAATTTGCAAAGGAGTTCCCTTTACAAGACCATTGTGAGAAAGGTCTTCTGCCTAGGTAATGGATAAGGAACTGGGTCTCCAACTCAAGAAGAATTGGGTTCATATCTGGCCCTCATGTATTGGTTATGTGACTCTGGTGCAGTCTGCTTGACCTCTAATGGACTCAGTTTCCCCATCTATAACCTGAATGGGTTTTTCCCATTGGCATCCAAGGTACTGATGATGAAACAATCCATTTTATAGATAGAACTAGCTGTTGGGGATAAAAATACAATAAAGGGAAAACTCTTCATTCAAGAGTTGCCTCTCTTCTAATGGGAAAGAAAACAAGGACATACAGAGACATACAGAGATCATAGGACATACAGAGACATACAGAGATCAACATGAAGTATTCCTGATCCCCCAACTTCTCTCACAAAAATTATCTTATATCTGTTATGTCTTAGTATAAGAATTGTCTCCTCTGACTGAAAGGTCCTTGAGGGCAAAGATTGCTTCATTTTTGTCATTTACATGCCCTTTCTGTGTCTACCACATGGCCTAGCACCTAGTTAGTGATTCTGAAATGCCTTAGGATTGACTGAATGATAAGGAAACCCAGATTAAGGGACTTTATTCATGATCATATGAGTCTCAGATGCTAAGGAGTATCTGAGGCTAGTCCCAGGTTTACTCACCCCAAATCCCAAGCTCTTGAATTTAATTAATTAATTACGTATGCAACTCATTATATCCCCCAGTAGAATAGAAGCTCCTTGAGGGCAGGGACCTTTAAACGAAAAGATTTTTTCTTTTTTTTTAATTTAAGGAAATGGGGTTAAGTGACTCGCCCAAGGTCACAGAGCTAGGCAATTATTAAGGGTCTGAGGTCAGCTTTGAACTCAGGTGCTCCTGACTCCAGGGCCTATCCACTGCACCTTTAAAAAGAACTCTGCTAACCCAGGCCTAGCCCAAGACCTTGCTCATAGTGGGTGCATCATGAATGTTTTTCAAATGAAAAAATCCTCATAAAGTTCCTAGCATCTCCATCACCGGGTGAATGTCATTGGAGTGAGTGAGTGAATGGATCACAGGCTCCCCAGCCTGGGCTGAGGTTCAGCCGAGCTGGGAACCTCAAAGTTGGGTGGGTGGGGGCTTCACTCACTCACCACTTCCTTCTGCCTCCACCACATCTGGAAGGACCAGAACTCCTTTTCCAAGGGGAAGAATCTTTTTTTTTTTTTTTTTGGTAAAGGGAATTAGTGACTGTGAGGTGGGAAAAGAGGGGGAGAGGGTGCTGTTGCCTTATTGCGTCTGGACCAGAGTCACCCATGAAGAAGACTGTCTGGCTGCCCCCTCCCAGAATCCCAGTGGGTCTGCGGGTCTTCCTTGCAAAGGACCCATTTAGATGAAGACAAGAAGCGGGGATCGAGTCACTGTTACACATCGAGCATCCTGGTGATAGAAAGACTGAAAACAGAAGTCGTTCTTCATCTCAGGAAGCTCACCCTGTGAGGCAAGATACAGATAGAATGCAACGTTGTGGAGGTGGCAGGGCAGGGGACTGGGCAGAATGGCAACACCTCTGAGAGTCTAAGACATCTGGGCAGAGCCTGGACGTGAGAGGGGCAGAGGCAGGAAAGCTGTCCACTCGGCGCGGTGGACAGCTCCTTGGAGGGAGGGGACGCCTGGTCGAGGGGGCCGGCTGCCAGAAGGCTGGGGTTCAAATCCTGCCGCAGGGGGTGAGCCCGAGCAGGTCATGAGCTCCCCCGCCCGGGGGGCGCCTCCCACTAACGCTGCCCGAGGCCACGGCCCCAGGCGTCCCCTTGGGCTCTGTCCCGGGCCCGGCCCGCGCCCTCTCCTCTGTGCCCTCGCGCTTGGGGGTCCCCCATTCGAGCTGAAGCCCCTGGAGGGCGGGGCTGTGTTTTGGCTCCTGCCGGACGCGGGGACTGAATAGGCGTCTATGGGGGTCAAGGCTGTGTGACCTTGGCCGAGTCCCTTGAGCTGGCGCCTGACCCCTCCCCCCTCGCATCCGTGCAGGTGACGTCACGGCATCCTCCTCCCCGCCGCCTGGGGCGGGGGGGGGCGGGGGGCCGCGCGGGCCCCGCCGCATCGCCGCTTTAAGCCGCGGCGCCGGCGAGGGGGAGGAGCCGGGCCGCGCGCGGACGTCACGGCCCCGCCCCCGCCCCGCCCCCGCCCCGCCCCCCGCCGGCCGCTACATAAGGCGCGCGGCGGCGCCGGCGCCCCGGAGCCGACCAGCCGCGGGCACTCGGGCTGCGCACGGGCCGCGGCGTCTGCGCTTGCGCAATGTCCCTGCCCTCCTGTCCGCGGCGCTGAGCCAGCCGGGACGGACATGCGCGGGACGGAGGCTGGCGGCCGGGGGGCGGCGGCGGCCGCCGCGCGGCGCTGAGGTGAGGGGCCGGCGGGGGAGGGGCGCGCCGGGCCGCGGCCCTTTGTTCTGCGGCGCCGCGGCCGGGGGGGGGGGGGGGGGGGGCGGAGCCGCGCGCGCCGGCCGCCCCCGAGCCCCCTCCGCGCCCCCGGCCCCGGCCCCGAGGGCGCCGGGGCGGCGGGGGCAGCGGCACCTGCGGCGCGGGCGGGAGGCCGGGGCCCGGCCCTTCCCTTTGTGGGCCGGGATGCCGTGCCCCGTGCCCGCTCCGGCGCGTCCCCACGCGAGAGCGGACGCGGCGCGGGCGGGCGCGGGCCTGGGCGCGGGGCCGGGGGCACGTCGGCGGCCGCGCGCGGACCCCGCCACAGCATGACCCGGTGGGCAGGCATGTGGGAGGTGTCTGGCCAGCCTCCGCTCCTTAGCGAGCGGCGTGCCAGGGGGCACGCGCTGCCCCCACACGCGCGGCGCTCCGGAGTGGCAGGCTGAGCGCGTGCCGCGGGTGGGAAGAAGTCTGCGGAGATTTCTGCCCTGGCCGGCCGCCCCCGTCACGGCGCCGGCCGCCCGAGCGGAGGTCGCTTGTGGGTGCTGGACTGAAGAAATCTGAAGAGATTTCTGCCCGCGCCCCCCCGTGAGCAGGTAGGGGGCACCACCTGGCATGCCTTCGGATCGCAAGGACTCCGCATCCCTCGAGCCAAGGGCCATCGTTTTTATTTAATTGGAAGAAACCTTAAGGAATTTCTGACCTTTCTTCAGTATTTAGCAAGTCCACAAAGCCGCTTGGCACGCTTTCTGATCACAGGTACGGATCGCTTGAGTGAAAGGTGATCCTATTTATTTGATTGGAAGAAATCTGAAGAGATTTCTGACCTTTCTTCACTAGGTAGCAGGTAGGTCAACACCACCGGGCATGTTTTCTGATCACTTGAGTGAAGGCTAATCGTGTCTTGACTTTTGTGTGAAAACGCTGTTACTATTTCAGAGAAGTTAAAACTGGGTTGATGCTTCCTTCCTTTCTGGTCACACTAATAGTAGCTTTAAAGGCAAGTTACCTGAAATTACAGGTGCGCATTAACATGCTTGAAATGGACTTGATCGTCGACATGCCGCAGGTTGCTATGGAGGGTGAACCTGAGCTGAGGGGAGGAAAGGCGGTGCCAAGGGTAATTCCAGGAATTGGAATGTCATCGGCTTAGTATCTACACTAAGGAAACAACACTTCTGTTCATCCAGATCATTTGGAAGGATGCTCCATCGTTGGAATTAGCTTAACACACTTCGGCAGGGAGGTTTGGCAGGCTTTCACAAAAGCTAATGAATAACTCCCTAGATAAACACAGTCTCCTTGTGTTCTTCTGGCATTATTCACATAACATAAATATAGGCTTTTAGCAGCAGGTCAAGCAGGTGACTTTTAGGAGCCTGAATGTAAGTTATTGGCCTAGGCCAGATGGACCTAGAAATGTTATGGAAGAGTGAGTGCCGGACTGGGGGCAGAAGACCTGGGATTTGAATCCCAGGTCCGCTTCAGTTTCCTTTGGGTCAGGCTCCACCGCCAACTCTGAAATCTATTATGACCCTGTGATCACAGGGGGAAGGAAATAGTATGAGCAGCACTCCAGATTTCCAGAGGAAAATAGTAGAAAAAGAAAGGTTTTACAATTTGGGGGGCAGGTATAACTCTGAAATAGCTCTTGTGACTTGGATTAGAGTTTAGTTAAGTTTGGGTTTGGATGTTAAATTTTTTATTTTGTCATGATCAGATGTCATGGTTGTCATCATTGTTTTTCACCATAGGACCACAAAGCTGATCTGAATGAAAGGGATGCATTTAGTATCAGTGGAGGAATTGCCTCCATCATCTAATCCTTGGAGCATTAAAAAAAAATAAAATTTAGAGCAAAATTTATGTACTTGGGAATGATAGTCACAAAAAAGGTTTTATTATATCCTCAACATATCCTTCTACAGGAAAGAGAAGGGAAGAAGCATTCTGTTCCAGGCCCTTGATAATTTTTGTCTCATCTCATCCTCACAGCTGTCCTGGGAAGTAGGTACTGTGATTATTCTCATTTTAAGAAAGGAAACTAAGGCAAATAGAATGAAGTTGACTTGTCCAGGAAGTGTCTGAGGATGGTCTTCCTGGCTTGGGACAGCCATGTGAGACAGTAGATAGTGCCCTGGGCCCTCCAGTATCTTTCCCAGGAAAACCCTAGATGGGGTCACAAAGAGTCAGACACAACTGAAAGGACTGAACAAGTTCCTGACTCCAGGCCCAGCACAGGATCCTCTGCCTTCTAGCTGTACAAGATCATTCCAAACTGGCCTCTGTCTCCTTGCTTTCTAAGAGTTTAGAATGAAACAGTCATTACCTTGGAATTCTTGCCTGATTGCTTCTGTAGCTCAGGGGTCTCAGCCAGTCTTTATGTAACCTTTGTCTGATTCCTTTTCACCATCTACAACAAATGATGACCCAGATCCATAGAAGGATTTTTATAAATGCAAGCAAAGCCTGTATTTATAATGGAGAGAAACATGGGACCAGAGAGGCAGAGAAGCTGGATTTTGTGGCTGTTCTGCTATCACCTTGGGGGGGGGGGTGAATGTCAAATGAGGTAATGTGGCTGACCTTGGTTTGGGTACCTTAGCTTTTGAGGTTTTACTGAAGTAAATTGTGATAGGTGAAACAAATTTCTGGCTCCTTCTTAGGATTAGTGGCTCTCTAATAACTTTGGGGAGGGGTGCACGGAACAGAGGAAATCTAATTCCCTTCCCATTTGTGGGTTTCCACTAGTCCTTTTATTTTGTTTTCCTGGCACTCTCACGGTGACAGTTCTGGAACATGGAGTGCACCAGGTCACTTATTAAATACCACTAGTCCAAGGCTGCTGGTGTGTGTGTGTTTAAAGCTTTGTATTCTAGCTCTACCAAGTGGTCTTGCCCTGAAGTGACTTTCACACCCATAGGTCATTAAATTCTTTTGCCTAAAAAATGTGCTCAGAGGAAACTGTCAATGAATAATTTATAGGAGTAGATTTTTTTCCATGTATACATATATAATACACACACACACATACACCACACACAAGACTTTAGACTGCAGTGCTAAACTTAATTTAGCTCAGGATGAACAAGTGTTTGCATTTCCTTGAATTTGCTGCACTTAGACCCAGTATCTCCTAAAATCATTTTAGAGACTAACAGTTGTCAGTTTTTAAAATTGCCATTTCCATCGCCACTGTGACCACAAGCTGAATTTAATCTCATTGAAGTCAGAGGGCCTGCCTTGGAGGCAGGGAGACCCAGATTCAGTAACTGCTTAGCTTTTCTAGGCCTAGAAGAGCCTCACCTTTAAAACTAAAGATCAGAACCGGGCTGCCAGCTACAGAAGTCATGGAACAATTCTGATCCCTCAGTAGAATTGAATAGTGTTCTTGAGATGCAATAGAACTGGAGAAGGAAGAAACAGTCAGGTCAGCTGCCCTTCCTGGGGGCTCCAGTCCTTCCATCAATTTACCACAGTATATTTCCTCACATCGGTTCTCTACGTATATGTGTAGAGTTGAGCATGTAGGCTGGCTTATCTATCATCCCTTGCTCTAACTATATGACTGAACTAGCTCTTTTTTCCCCTAGTCATTCATGTTTTTTTTTTTTTTGGCTGGGAGATTGTGCCCTACTGATTCATTCTTAGATATCTGCCTCTCCCCTCCCCAGTGATCCAGCATCCCTTGTAATGAGGATTTTCCAAAGAGAAGGGGAGAAAAGCAATCTAGCAAAGTTAGCCAGCATATCAATAGTCACCCATGTCTCTGACCTCCCCCTGCACCCACTTTGTGGACTTCCTTGCTTGCAGGGTATCGATTGGCCCTTGCTCATGCACCAGGCACCTTGCCTTTGCTCTTTGGGGGACTCTAATTCCACTTCATCAGTGATTGTAGTATTATTCCAAGACTTGCCACCAGACTTGTGGCCTCCCAGGAAGAATACTGGTAGGGAAAAAGATGAGCCTTTGTCTCAGGGTGAAGCTTGAGGGTCCTTCCAAAGAACTTCGCAGAACTTAGATCACACTACCATGGAGTTAGAATAGAATCTATTGGGTACCAAAGCTCGGTCCACAGTGCTTCAGGGTGAATGCGTGTCATGCCCATTGCCACAGATGGAAAGATTTTAATTCATTTGTCAGAACTTTGTTTTTTTGTTTTTTTGCAAAGCAAATGGGGTTAAGTAGCTTACCCAAGGCCACACAGCTAGGTAATTATTAAGTATCTGAGGCCACATTTGAACTCAGGTACTCCTGACTCCAAGGCCAGTGCTCTATCCACTGCACCACCTAGCAGCCCCACATTTGTCAGAACTTTAGAAGAAACACATTTGAAATTCTTTTAATTCAAATATGAGATTTTTTTAGTTGATGCAGAAACCAAAACCTTATGATTGTAGTAAAGGTGGAAGGACAGAGAGAAATGAAATGCATAACAAGTGTTGTTCAAGTCAATTTTGTATTGCTAAGGTAAAAATCCCTTTTTGCCATTAAAGTTGGACATGCTGTTGTTGCAGAAATAATTTGCTCATGAGTTCTTGTCAGCCTTCCTTCTCCCTGTCTCTCTCTTTATTTCTTGAGTCAATTAGGGTTAAGTGACTTGCCCAGGATCAGATAACTGGTAAGTGTCTGAGGATACATTTGAACTCCAGTCCTTCTGACTCCAGGGCCTAACTAGCCCCATTCTTTCTTCTCAGTAAATGTAAAGTATCTTCTCAGAGGATGAGCTTTCAGGTGAGCCTAAATTCCATAGAGTGCAGTCTTTGGTAGGTCTTTCTAAGGTTGAAGAGTCTTGCAGAATTTAGATAAAAGAGCACTCCTCTGCCCTCCAAGGACCTTGTACAAAGCTGCAAAGCAGAGGAGCCCAGTAATCTGTTTTGGCACTTACAGCTAAGAAGTCATAGAACCTAGAATAGAAGTTCAGTGGTTTTGTATCCATAATCAATAAATTAAGTTAAAATGAACATTTAACAGTTAAAATTAAGTGTCTGTACAATGGAGTAGGGTGTTGGTAAAAATTGTAATATAATTCTAATGACTTTCTCATGCTACCAATGAACCTTCTGGTTCATTCAGGCCCATCCCCATTGGACCATTCATAACAACCCCCATGCTTTTTCCTGCATCTGCTCATTTTATGCTGACTGATTTAAGTGACCACTGTGTACAAAATATTGTGTTAGACAAGATAAGATAAAAAATGATAAAGCCCAATCCTTGCCCACAAGGAGTTTACAGTCTAGTGATTAAATAGGTTTTAAAGGCCTCTCTGCTATGAAAGGAAGCTAATATGGCAATCACAGTACACGTCTAGATAATAATCTGCCTGGGCTTAGTATATAGGTAGAGTGACTGCAGAAAGCTAAAGAGTATAAAGCCATTACCTAATGGTTTGATTAGGGTGATCAACCAAGGGGTTCTTTTGGTTGTTTTATTTTTAGTTAGCCATTTTTCTTCCTTAAAAGAAAAAATTCTAATAGAATAGTTAACATTCACATGATTCTTTGAAATTTTCAAGACCCTTTATATGTATTCTCATTTAAGCTTTAACAGTTTTGTGAGGTGTGAATACTTGGGTGTTATCCCCATTTTACAGATGAAGAAACAAGCTAGAGAAGTTAAGTAACTTACTCATCCATAGAGGTACTAGTTAGTGACAAATTTGAACTCTTGGACTTCCCAACTAACATCAAATCTAGAATATCTCCAAACAAAATGCCTCTAGAATTCTTTTAAATCTCTCAGAATTCTCATAGAAACTATAGATCTGATGGTTTTACAGCATCAGACTTAGGGGTCTTTAGGTTTTGGTAAATTCTATTTCTGAGTTCTCTCACTTGTCCTTGGCAAGTGGTTTGGCCTTCTGTCTTTGGCTCAGTCTTATCCATCCATGGGACAATGCCCATATGGTGACCCTTCCAAAATTCTGGAGAAGGATAGCTTCACACGACTGCAGAAGTATCATCACAAGTTCAGACTTCGTGATCAGAGTTTGTGATTTCATCTTTCTGGGTGCTTCTTTTTTGAACAGATCTAGATTCCTCCAGGCCTTCCTTAGATGGCTTTCATGTCTAGCTGTGGCACCTGAAGAATTTTATCAAGGCTGATCCTAGGATTTTAGATGTATTTGCTGTCTGTCACTAGTCTAGACTTAGAGCTTTCCCAGTCAGAAGTTGGACTTTCCTGGTAAATCCCAAGGTGGAGAGAAATTTAAATCCTGTATAATGCAGACAGATAGACTTGAAGCATTTCAAGGTAACTACTGCATAGGAGATTTCTCCAGTAACTTGGCTATTCCATGTGTTGTTTCCTAGTAAGCCTCCTGTTGAAGCCAGGCTTCTTAATTATTTTGGTGCCCTGGATCTTTTGGGCAGTGTCTGGTGAATCCTGTAGATCGCTTCACACGTTCATGTTTTAAATACAGAGACTTAAAGACAGAAGATTTCAAAGGAAACCAGTTACTGTTAGATGCACTTAATCAAAATATTTTTAAAAAACAAGTTTATGGATCACAGGTTAAAAAAACCCTTATAGTGAAGGAAAATCTCAGTAGAAACCCAAGTTTAGAGTTTTTGATTGGAGAATGTATGCAAGTGAAAAACCTTAGCTTCAATAAGTCAAGTTCTTTCTGATTAGAACAGAGGTGGGGTGGGGTGGTCACTGCGGTCCAGGAACACTGACCAGCTGAGAGCTACGGTCCTGACTACAACTCATTCATTAGCCAGCATGACCATCAGCAACATGACCTAACGCCACTGAACTTTGGTTTCATCTGCAGAATGAACAGTCACTCTACCTATATTACTGACTTAGTATGAGGGAAATGTCTTTGCCAAGTTGTTAAGTACTCTACAAATAAGAGGTATTGAATATCTTTCTTAGATAAAAAGATAAATTTCTTGAAGTCAAATATGAATAACAAGTCCTGGTCATCTCTGGGAGTCTCCTAAAATTTTTTAAATTGAATTTTATTTTATTTTCCCCCAGTTACAACATTCATTTTTAAAATTTTGAGTTTTGAATTCTCTCCTGTCTTCCCACCTCCTATCCCCCCACCATTGAGAAGGCAAGTAATTTGATATAGGTTAAAAATGTGTAATCATGCAAAACATTTCCATAAATAGTCATGTCGTGAAAGAAAAACATAGATGGGGGTCTCCTAAAAATTAAGCAGTGGTTCATTCTTCACAAGCTTCGTATAATCAAAAAACAATCAAAAACCCATGAAGTTTGTCGGGTCCACACTGTGAAGCCACTTAAGGTCTTTTCTGTACAAGCTCCTTCTATTCTCCAGGATGTAGTTAGGATCATTTAAATATAATATGTGATCTCATAGATAGATACTGGAGTAGTTTTATAGAAGAATGTTTAAAAAGTCTGAAGAGATCATTTTTTTCACTCTGAATAAACAGAAATCAGGTTCCTAAACCAGATTGAAAAGAGGAAGTTACATCACACTTTCAAATAAGGAAGCACTGGGCAGAACTGGATGAGTTGTATGACAAAAATGTGCCCCTCCCCCTCCCAATTGCCTCTGAGATTCATTAATGAGATCAGGTGGCTAGGTGAGCAAATCTAGGTTAATGTCAATTCCTTCTTCACAAGGGGTTTTCGAAACACTTTCTAAACTTCAGCCAGATCTTTTTCAAGTTAGGCACATGGTGGCAGGCTTAAGTTTGTTGTTTTCTATTGGTAAAATTACTTGAAGGCTATAGCTTGGTATAATGGAGAGAACATTGTATTTAGAGCCAGAGTAATTAGGGTTGGATCTCTGTTCTGCCACTTACCCCTACCTTTGGGACCCTAGGCAGGTCACTCACAGACTCTAGACTTCAAGTTTCTGTGAAACGGAATACTTTAGACTCCGGGTTTTGACCCCCCCCCCCCCCCCAACTCTCTCTCCTACCTAGGGGTAGGAGTCATTCCCATCCTCTCTTGCCTTGGCTAATACTCCAAGAATACACTCTGTCCACTTCTGTCACTTAAAACTTCTTTGTTAGCATATCTTAATTTTGGAAATTATTTGATATTTATGATTTTCATTTCTCTCTGTTCCTTATCAACACTACCCCCATCCCAGAGAGCCATTCCTTTTAACAAAGAACAGAAAGCACTTAAAAAAACAAGAGTGCTTGCACTATTCTGCACCCACAGTTCTTCACTTCTACACAGAAGGAAAGGAGATGCATTTCATCCTTTCTTTAGGACTTAGCTAGGTCATCCTAACCACACTATTGCATTTTTACCTCGTAATCATCTCATACATTGTTTTTCCTGGTTCTGCTTGCTTCACTTTGTATCAGTTCTGATAAGTTTTCCCAGGCTTCTCTTTATTCATCCTGTTCATTGTTTCTTACAGAATAAATAGATTCCTTTGCCTTTGTGATAGATAGCTGCTTCCCAAATGCTGACTTGGACCTTATAACCTGAGGCCCAGACCTCTGGCTGACCCTCCCTTAAGCTTTCTCTTGTAATATCCCCTAGCTACTAATTCCCAAATTTGCCCTGTACTAATGTGTCTCCACAGTTTACTTCTCCCAGAAGATTAGATTATAAACTTCTTGAAAGAGGGATGCTATCTTATTCATTTTTGCTTCAATCCCTAGTGCTTAGCTACATCCTTACATATCCTAATGGCTTAATAGATGTTTGAATTGATAGAATGAAAGCCCTTTGTAAATTGTAAAGCATTCATCGTAATTCCATTTGTATTTGTTTATTATTACTAGGAAGCAAAAGATTAGGGAAGTCTGAAATTCATTTAGCAGGAAATGACCTTTGTAGTACCTTCTGATTTCTCCACATAAACTAGATTGCAGCCTTGGAAATAGTAGTCAGTCTACAAAAATATTCCATTTTTAGAATTTGGAAAATCCACTTAAACATATAATCAATAGGTGAATTTTATGTATGATAACAATAAACTTCAGTTCTCCTTCAGATTGTTGCCCCTTATTATTTGGTAGTTTTCTTTTTCTGATGTTATTCATTAATATCAACTTAACACCAGTCCTTTTCCATCCAAACTTTCTCTGGGTTCCAGCAACATCTGGGGCTCCCTGGGCTGCAACAAAGCCGTCCATCTAAACCAGTGAGCCTTAGTATAGTAATTATTTTTAAAAGAGGCAAGAATGGGAAGCAAATTTTCTTTTAATTTGGCCGTAATTATATGGTGCTTTCCTCGTGTAGGCCTTTTTGGTCATGTGACAATGGCAGAGCATGGTGTGGTAGAAGCAGATCTGGACTTGGGGTCAGCTTCCCACGGTGCCATTGGATGCCCGAGCATGACCAAGGGTGAGACCCTTCACCTCTAAGGAGCCACCACTGCCTCCACCACAGAGCCCCTTTCAACAGACTGCCTGTGAAGTACAATGCTGAGAGAGAGTATTACCTTGGGAGCTGCTAGATTTTTGACAGCCCAATGAAGATTCAAGACTGGATGGTAAATTTTTAGGAAACCGGAGTTTTGGGACCCTGGGATTTTTGGTCCTGAACCTAGATTGGACTGCCCAACACTTCTCAATCTACTCATAATTTTGTCATTTCATAGCAGTAGAATGGTAATACTGCATTTTCAGGTGTTCATTTCCCTGCAAAGATTTTTTTTTTAATTCTCTTTGCTTCCCAAAGAATTCTAAACCAGAACTAAAATTGAAACCGAACCATGTAGGAACTCACTGTGATGAATATTATTGAGATAAACTACCTGAGGTTGGTTCTTTGATAAACTTGAGATTCATCTTATTGATTGTGAATATTAGAATATAAGTTGTATTGGGAAGGCAGTTGTTCATCTTAATTAAGGTTTTCCGGTCTCTGTTGGGGCAGTGGAAGGAGCACTCTCTAGGTGGAAGTCATGGAGACTTGAGTTTGCATCCCAGCCTTCTACTAAGGGACTTGAAAGACCCTAACCTCCCTGAGTCTGTTCTGCACCTGTCAAACAAGGACTTGGCATCAAGTGATCTCTGAGGTCCTTTCCATCTATTTCATTTCTGTGATATATTTATTTAGTTTATTATGTGCCATAGAGAGATATTTTTTTTCTAATGAGATATGGACCTGACCCTAGGGAGCTTATAATCTGTGATGATGAACACAAATTAAATTGTTTGTCTCTTCCCATGTGGCACATTGCCCTTTTGAATCCACCATCCAAGGCTATTTTTCCATTTGAGGAGAACATGCAATTATATTGCCTTCCTCACGTCTGCCATTCAAGCTAGTGGGAAGTTCGGACAGTTTCATAACATGGCCCATTCACAATTCCCCATTGAAATTTAGAGGCAGGTCAACCTTCTATGAATACACAAAGACACTATTGTGGTTAGGAGGGAGCTGGCTCAGTGAATACAATTCTTTTATATATAAAAAAATTTTTTTTCCCTTCAGAAAGCTAACAAGTAGGTGATGGAAACAATGATTGAAAAATAACTTTTCCTAGAATGTGTAAATAGTTTTAAGTGTCCATTGAAATGTAAGCCTAAAATTCCAAGGCAATTTCAGAACAGGGAATAGTTACACAATCATTCTGTTGAAAGCTAAGATTTAGATGGCATTAGGAGGCTGACACACAGTAATTACCAGGAGTGCTTGTTGGCGGGCATACAGGTGGGGGCTGGGCCTCCCAGAATGGCCTGCGGCTTTTTCCTGTAATCTGAATGAGCGATCTTCATACGGGTGCTTTCAAACTACTTAAATACCATATTCTCCTTCCTATCTTGCCTTTCATTTTTATATTACCACAGATACTTTCCCTATGGTCTTGCCAGTGCTTGTAGCCTGCTTAGAAAAACCACCATAGGCCTACTTAGGACTAATGTGCTGACAGCTGGTCTGGGGACAAGAGAGATGGAAACTGGTGACTTTTTTTTTTTTGGCTTTCTACAGCCTCATTTGACTCAAGAAGTAGTAAATGGAGAGAAAACTCACTTGCTCAGAATCCATAAGCTAGCATCCAATCACCCTCCCTAGCCCAGCCGAATTCTGTGGTAATTTTGCTTTAAAAAACAAGTGGCATTTATTTGTTGGGTGCTGAAATGGGGGAGGAAATCCACGCCTTTCTGAAATTGGTTTCCAGCCCTGCTCAGATCATTACCTTGCATAGCAATGAGCTCACACCAATCTGGCTTTGGAAGAGGAACGCTGATGTTTCTTTGTGGTCTTGGTTTAAGTAGAGCAAGGCGCTCTTGGCCAGCTCTGTCATTGATTTCTGTTGACCCACTCTAGTTTGGGACCCATAGAACGTCAACATACCAGCAGCCTTTCTGATGTGAAATAAGGATGCGAAAATATTTTTTTTAAGGCCTTTAGGTGAAATAATTACATGTTAGGGGCTCAGTAAAGTTTGTGTTTGATAATGAGATAGACTTCTGTTTCTTACTGAAGGGATAAATCCACCTTACCAGTAATTGGTGAATTTTGAACAAATGATTTGGGTAGTGCAGAGGGCTGTGAATAGGACCCTAGGAATGGAATGAGTTTGGAAAGGGGTAGCCTTAAGTTTGGGAACCCCTAGATTAGGCAAAGTTTGCTTACATCCTATGTAATTCATGGCTTAGAGCTAGGCAAGGCCTGAATTATCCAGCATTCCACCAAGGAGAATGTGAAGAATGTACTTTTACATCTGTGTGGTTTTATTTTTTAAAGTGGGGGAGGGGAGCAAGGAGTAGGTCACTGAATAGGATAGCTCTTCTGAAGCCAGTAAACTTGCAGAACTTGATTTTCACAGGATCCTGGAAATGAGACGGTCTGCAGAAGTAGCCACTGGTATCTTAAGGAAAGGGGAAGCTGGATGATACAGTGCATAGAGCGCTGGGTCTAGAGTCAGGAATTTAAATTTAGTCTGAGACTAGCTGTGTGACCCTGAGCAAGTCACTTCATCCTGGTTGCCTCATTTTCCTCCTCTGTAAAATGAGCTAAAGAGAGAAAACTGTAAACCATTCTAGTACTATCTTTGCCAAGAAAACTGCAAATGGGGTCACAGAGTCAGACATAGTTGAACAGCAATCTTAAGTAAGGAAATAACTGGATGGCTCTCTCTGTGCATGGCCGAAACAAATATTGAGTCAAAACAAATGCTTCTGTATAGGTCACCTTGGTGCTGTACCTTAGAATTAGTCCTATGTCTTTAATTTAGACATCAGGTCTTAGTGATAGATCTAGTGCTAAAGAAGTCCCAAAGCAGAGGAATCTGAGGCCTACAGATAGCAAGTGTCTAGCTATTTGCTTCCCGGCGCTGCTCTTGGAAGATGTGGAGGACTTTCCCAGAGGTGTGAGGGGAGTAGGGAGTAGTCAGGATGGACATTTCAGACATCCAGTTACGGGAGGGCAGATCTACTGGAAGGTTAGACAAAGGCTGGTGTGCTTTGACTCACCTCCAGCATGGCCCTTGTGCCACACTATCTGCCCCATGCCCTTGCAGTCAAGTCTGCTTTTGTTGGCACCAGCTCCCTTCCCTTGCTCCTCGCCCGCCCCCTCTGCCAGAACACTCAAGGCTTGGGGTCTTACCAACATGGTCTTTACTCCCTTTGGTAACTTTGGTTGTTAAGTCAGTCCTGGAGATTCCTTCTTGTCTGGGTTTCTTGGGCCTTTAGCTAACCCCTTTGTGCCTGAATGAGAAAATGTTTTACCCTGAAAATTTCAGTCACTCCGTAACGCTCCCATCCTCATTTCTTCTCTAAGGGAATGAAAGCCGCCGGTTAACTGAAAATCCCTGTGCTACAAAAGCTCAGAAACTTCGAGAATAAAGCACAATGTCAACAGCGGGAGTTGCTGCTCAGGAAATCAGAGTCCCATTAAAGACAGGATTTCTGCGGAATGGCCAAGCCATGGGAAGTCTGAAGACCTGCTGGGGAGGCCGTAAAGGGTTTGAGAAGTAAGTGGGGAGAGAGTCTCCTGCTAATCTGCCTTGTCCCTGTGAGGCCTGCCCCATCTGGGCTCCACCTTGGCTTTGTTTTGTTTAAAGGAGACATGAGTCAGTGGATTGGGTCCCGGCCCTGGAGTCAGGAGGCCCTGAGTTCAAAACTGGCCTCCCTCACCACCTGTGACCCTGGGAAAGTCACTTAACCCTGATTACCCTGCAGGAATTTTTTACAAAGGAGACATGAGTGCTCTGATTGCTGTTTTTGTGACTAATTGAAACGTGTCTTTCTTTTTAGCAACTTTTTAAATATTGACCCAATAACCATGGCCTACAACCTGAATTCCACCACCCAGCAGCACCTAACATCCTTTGGTATGTATCTCTCTTGAAAGTTGGAGTCAAGTGGAATTGAAGTATCTGGGGGTGAAGTTAGGAGTGAGGAGTGTTATGTCCTGTGGCATCATCTTAAAAAAATGAAGAACATCCTGAAACATTCAGAACAGTCTCCTGACCTCTAGTGGCAGCAGTTGGGTGGGAAAAGAGGTGGCTTTTTTTTTTTTTGAAGAGATATTCACTATGTATCCTATACTGTGTTGAGCATCAGAGGGGGGAAATAAAGTCAAGGAGATCCTCGATCTCCAGTTTCAAGTCCAATTAAAGAGACCCAACACCTCGAGCAGAGTTCAGAGAGATAACTTTTTGATAGCTGCAGCCTCTGTATTAACCCGAGTCCAAAGCCTGGGTTCTTTTAGACAGGAATTCAGTTGTCATCATGGCCAGCAATGATGGTGAATGACCTAGGAGCAGCCTGGCTACAGTTCCTCATCTCTCCCATGGGAAGGGAGCTGGCCTGCATGCCGGCCCTCTTGGAGAGCTGCAGAGGGAGGCGTGGGGGCAGAGGAGAAGGCTGCGGAGTGCACTTTGAGTGGGAACGTCCTGGCCTGTAGATCCTGTCAAGAGCTGCTTATCAGCTGAGCCCAGGAATCCCCTGTTGCAATCCCGAGGATGGAGCTGCCAAGTCCTCTCCTTATCTCCCTCGTGCCCTGCCTACCTTGTGTTGTCACCTTCTGAAATGGTGAGGCTGGGGCTGTGTGGTATTCTTATAAATTATATGCTGTTCGCCTTCTGCGAATTGTGCACACGTCACACCGTTTGCCTGAGATGTGTGGGTGTGCGCTGTGCTCCTGTCCAAAAGGAGATAGAGAAGATAATTTGTTCTTTGAACCAGTTCATGCACATGAACAATCTTCTGTTCTCTAATTACACCCATCGTTGACTGAGTGTTCTCAGGGTTACACCAGGAAAGTATTTCCCTAATAGAGGTGTTTGGTTAGGCAGAAAGTTGCCCAGGGTGTAGATAGCTGGGGCTCCACCGCACACAGTGGGAAAACGAGATCTGGTGCTAACATCTCCTGTTTATTCTAGGGCACATTTCAAAACCTGTCCCAGTGAATGGCCATTGCTTCGCGGAAAACTGTTTCAGGACTCCTTCTCAGATGAAGTCTGGCTTGCCTCCTCTCATCATTCCCCCAAGCGAACACTTTGGAAAGAGTGAGGAGGACCACGTTGCTTGTGGTGTTAAGAAACTCTCTGTGAATGGGGTTTGTGCTGCTTCTAAGAGTCCCCCCCTCACACCCGTGAAAAGTGGGGCTTCCCTCTTCTCCTCAGTGACTTCTTGTGAGCGGGGTTCCAGGCCCCTGCCACCCCTGCCTATCTCGGAGGACTTTTCTCCAGATGACACAGACTGTGAGGTGGAATTCCTGACCAGTTCGGACACAGACTTCCTCTTAGAAGAATATACGTTCTCTGTCTTTAAATATGGGGTTCCCAGCAGGCGAAGCTTCCGTGGCTGTGGGCAGATCAATTATGCCTATTTTGATGCCCCGGCTCCAGAAGGCACAACGTCTGACCCACATGAAAGTGTACAAAGCTCGGCCCCCCTTCTTCAGCAGTCCCACCGGAAATTGCGCAGGTCCCATTCGGGACCCGCTGGATCCTTCAACAAGCCAGCCGTGAGGCTGTCCAATCACTTGCATGGAGCTTCTCCTCCTTCAGATGAAGATAAACCAGAAGTCCCCCCTAGGGTTCCCATACCTCCAAGGCCAGTGAAGCCAGACTACAGAAGGTGGTCAGCGGAAGTTACGTCCAGCACATATAGCGATGAAGACAGGCCTCCCAAAGTGCCTCCCAGAGAACCTTTGTCGCGGAGTAACTCCCGGACGCCGAGTCCGAAAAGCCTTCCATCTTACCTCAATGGGGTCATGCCCCCTACGCAGAGCTTTGCTCCTGATCCCAAATATGTCAGCAGCAAAGCGTTACAGAGACAGAACAGTGAAGGATCCACCAGCAAGGGTCCTTGCATTCTGCCCATCATTGAAAATGGAAAGAAGGTGAGTTCCACGCATTATTACCTGCTGCCTGAGCGGCCACCCTATCTGGACAAATATGAGAAATTCTTTAGGGAAACAGAAGAAACCAGCGCTGCAAGTGCCCCCATTCAGCCGCCGTCCGGTGACTGCAGGGCGGCTGCAGCAACAGAAAAGCTGGACTCCAAAGCTAAAATGGACCTCGAGAGCCAGGGGAAGCGCAAACATTTATCCTATGTGGTTTCTCCCTAAACTCTGGGAATATCATTCAGCCACGGCCCAGAGCGAGCCTGATGAGCTCCCGCTGGCAAAGTAAACAGCTGAAGTCTCTCTGTCTTGAAGAGAAAATGGTAAATCAACTGTAAGGTGTTGTTAGGAGTATCCCTCAATTTTCTTTTGGAGAAAAGTCTTTCTAGTCAAGTCTATAATTTAAAGATGTGATGTTGGGGGGAGGGGAAACATATCTATATATATATATATCTATATATATATCTATATATATCTATATAGGAACTTGTGGTATAACCATAGTTACAGGTTAACCAATTAGTTACTATCTTAGAGTAATATATATATATATTCAGAGTAATTAAAAAAAATACAAGCTGTAGAAATGAGACTGTGCTGCCAGACTGAAAATTGAGCAAGTGAAAGGACAGTATTGTTTCTTTCAGAACCACACAAGGTTCTGTTTTAGTGGGATTGGGGGCTTTGATATTTGATTTCCTTTTTTATTTTTTTTTTGAGTTTGACTTTTCCACAAAATCCTGGGCCTACATTAGTGAGGAACATGGCCCATTTAAAAAAAAAAAGATCATAAAGTCTGATTGGCTTTTTTAAAAAAAAATTGGGAAATATTATGCTACTTGTACATATCTCCTGCTTGGAAAAATGGAAAGAAAGCCAAATGAGTAGGTAACATCACATAGTATTAGACTTTTTCCCCCCTTAATGGTGCCTTCAAAGTTCTTTTTACCCACTAAAACAGCACATTACAGAAAAAAATGCCAATTTCTCTCCCCAAGGCAGTGGGATGCATTAGCCTCTTCCAGATGGAAAGGCATGGTGGTGTTCACACTGTCAGTTCATAGCCAATGATGAAACAGATCCAGAATCTCTTCTCATTTTTGGGTGGGTGGGCTTTTGTTTTTGTTGTTGTTGTTGTTTTTGTTTTTTAAACTTCAGACTGTATTAATAACCGGAAATACAACACAAGCTGGCCTTGTGTTGCTGGTTTCTATTCAGTATTTTCTGGAGGTGGTTTTGCTTTCCAAGTGAAACACTTTCACTGACCAACAGCACATTGAGTCTTACTACAAGATGTCACATTGTCCTCTTCCACCCTTGACAGTAAAAAACCTGAGCAAAAGATCTGATTCACTGCTTCCAAGTCTGCACCCATTGCTTGTGTTCACCCTTCTCTCGTGCTTTCAGTGTATTTATCCTCTCTGGAGAAGCACAGAAGGAAAGGTGCTCGTGATGTTCGTAATAGTCAAAACAAGCTGTTTACAGTTTAAACTGCTGAATGATCTTATTTGAGCTATTTAAAGCTTATTATATTTTAGTACAGACTAAATGAAGGTGAAAACATGCTATAGAAAATGCACTGATTTCTGCATCATGTGTACAGTATTGGACAAAGGATTTTATTCATTTTGTTGCATTATTTTGAATAATATGTCTTTTCATTTTAATAAAGTTATAATACTTATTTATGATACCATTCATCATGTTTCTTGCTTCCTGGTTATCTGAACTTTCTCGTAAATTTTGATCTGTTTTTACATCCATGGATGTCACTTGGAATGTATTCCCATCTCAGAGAGATAGCAACAGGAGAGAAGAACCCTGGACACTATGTGGAGAGTTAGCCTGAAGTTGGATTCACCTTTAGTAGTTAACCTTGTTGTCAATAGACACAACTAACATGAAGTGGTTTCATTCTCTCTGCCTAATCATTAGTTAACAAGCTGAATGTCCTCAGAAAGTTTTCTTGAGGGCCTAACTCCCAGCAAGGATTTTAGCTCCACAAAAATGGATAGTTGTGGATCCTTGGAAGATGAGATTTGTTCCTTACTAAGGCAGACTCAGTGCAGTCAGTGCAGGCTGATTAGGTCCCCGAGTTTCCAGAAGAACTTGAAGGTGAGTCTGATCTTAAGGGATCTTTTTCTTTATCCAAATCTTCAAACTTTTCCAGATGTTCTTTGACCTGTAGCTCTTAAATATATATCCATCTTTCTCCTTTTTAGATGAAATTTTAGATGAATTACTATCCATCTGCCCCCCTTGTTCCCTGTTTTCTTTCTCATGGGTTTTTCCTTGTTTCTTAAACTTGCAACCTTCCCCTAATAAACTGTTGGCCTGTCTTTATGATTCCTTAGAATTATCTTGTAAGTCCTTCCCAGATTACTCAAATGATCTTTTGCCTTCTGGACCAACTCCATGATATTTTGAGTGGTTGTAGATGGTCTTGCTGTCAGGAGACATGGGTAGTTTAGTTGTAGGTATCCCACTAATGATCTCAGCTAAGTCACAACCTCTTTGAGCCTTGTTCCTTTTCAGCAAAATCAGGGTACTACCCATCTTATCTTTATCATATCATCACCCCCCCCAAAAAACTCTGAAAAAGTACATTGAAAACTGCATACTGGGTTATATGTATTTAAGGGCATTATCTTAGCTACAGTTGCTGATTTTCCATCTTCACAAATACATGATTAAATTCTGTATCTCAAAACAAGTTCTAACTAAAATAAGAAAATTAAGTTAGCTGGCTTCTTAGTCTTGGGATGAAAGGGCTGTTATCTCAGGGCTTAACATAATCAAGCTGCTTAAGTTCGGAGTCCTCCCATTAGGCTCCATTGGTTGAAAAGCAACTGGTAGTTTACTTAAGGAGAGTGAATGTGTTCTATGTGCCTATTGAAAGAAATCGGACATATAGGGACTGCTTTTGGTACACGTTTTTTTTAAAATCCTAATTTGAATTTTTAAATTTTATTAGAATAGTTTAAAAATAATTATCTGGGGGGAGGCTAGGTGGCGCAGTGGATAGAGCACTGGCCCTGGAGTCAGGAGTACCTGAGTTCAAATCCAGCCTCAGACACTTAACAATTACCTAGCTGTGTGGCCTTGGGCAAGCCACTTAACCCTCTTGCCTTGCAAAAAAAAAAACCCTAAAAAAAACCATTAAAAAAATAATTATCTGAAACCCAGACAAATAACTTACCCAGGGTCATGTGAAGAATAGGTAGCCTGGCTGGGATTTGAACCCAGATCCTTATTCCATTGCAAATTCTTTTTTTTCCTCCTGGTCTCCAGTTTTGCTATTGGCACTGTGCAATCTCTTCCTTTCTTAAAAACTAATGAAGCTTTTATTTGAATGCTAGCATTTCTAAAGTGTTGGACATAAAAATGGACAAACAGTAGAAATTGATTGACAATGAGAAGTAGAATTAAGAGGCATTGATTTTTATCTGCCCAGGGTAAAAGTCAGCAACTGGAGGGGAAAAAAAGCATTTGATACCAAAATTGTATGTGTAGTTTAGCATTGTCAATCAGTTAACATTTATTTAGTCTCAGCTGCATATACAGAAAGAGACAAGTCAGATCTCTGCCCTCAAGAAGTTTACAGTCTAATGGGTGAAGACCATAGGGAAATAAATAAGCTTCAGGGATTAGTGAGACAGTTTTCTTTTAAGGACTTGGCATCACCATCAAGACTTCTGTCTCTGGAAAACCAAAAGGCAAAGGGTAGATTCAGCCCCAGAGCGTGGGGTTTGTAGGGGTGCTTGTCCTGCTGTGGGCCTTTCACTCTTCTGTTTCCCAGCAGAAAACTTGGCAGGAAAGTTTTGTCCCTTCTGGCCTATGAGTGTTTTCCAAACACAACCATCACATTTTCAAAGGGGTCTGTTTGGAGTGTGTGTGTGTGTGTGTGTGTGTGTGTGTGTGTGTGTGGGCAGGCATAGGGAGAGCGGGCAATCCGGTTTTTTGAATGTGTTTATATTTGGATAGTTCAAAGCACTTTTTGGTTCCTCACTATTTTGGGATATGTGATGAAATTTGGTTGTTAAATAAAAGGGTGGGAACTAGCATGCCCATCTTTTTTTGTAGCAGGCTATGCTTAATCTGTTAAGCTGCGTAATGGCTGTTTGTATGCCACCAAGATTCTGGTCCAGAATAGCACCCTGATGCAAGCACAAGCCTTCTTTCACTTTCTCTCTCTTCTAAGAGCATCTGCAACATCGCACATACCTACAAAGAAATCCTTGCTAGTTCAGAAGAAGCCAGTTGACTGTCATTTATTCACAAGGAAGCAGGTAGACTTTTTAAGGAAATGAGTGTGTTCTTAAAGGACACTAGACCTGGAGTTGGGAAGTTCAAATTTGGTCTCTTAAAATGATTAGCTATGTGACTCTGGGCAAGTCACTTCACCTCTGTAAAAGGAGGGTAATAATAACTACCATCTCTCTTGCTTAGGACACAGTTCCTGATCCATAGTAGGTGCCATATAAATAGCAGCTATTTATTAGTACTCTCATCTATAAACAAAGGATTATACTACCCATCCTATGGGGCTATTGTGAGCACCAAGTGAGATCATAATTCTTTATCGCTTAGCACACAGTTCCTGGCCCAGGGTAGGTGCTATAGAAAATTAACTGGTAGATCTTCCTCTTCTAGGCACCTTAGTGGTGATTCCCCTGCAAGAAATCTGACCAGGAGAGCAAGTTTTAGAAAGCGTGGCTTCTAATAGGAAAACCTAGATCTTTGTCTAGCTAGTTGGTTTCTCTTTAGGATTCTCTCCTACTTCCTCCAGTCAAAACTTAGATCTGTGCTATTTAGATTACCTAACAATGAACTATTCAACAATTCACTTAAGTCTGGACCATTATTTCTGACTACCACCAACAATTAAGATCTGGGAGCCCCTCCGTGTATATCAGTTACTGTGTATACTTTGGGAACAGCAGTGGGAGCAAGGTGGCATTTTCATCTTTTGTTTGCCTTCCTTTGATGATGGGCAGCTGGTGCCTTTTCTGGAAGTCTGAGCTTTCCCCACATCATCTTCCTTCCTCTGAACATGCACAAGAAAGATACATTGTGTGTTTTGAATTCCTGACTGTCCCGAATGTTCTTGGGTGAACTGATGTTCTTGTACATGCTGTCTCTGATTGGGAATTGATAAAGAGCTCCTGGCCGACCAGATGAGAAATTGATAGCGCCTCCCATGAGTTAGTGCCATCCAGTAGGCTGTGGAGGGAACCGGGCTCAGCCAAGGCACCTCCGTCAGACACATGATAAGACTTGTCAGTGTGCCACGTCATCTTCACACAAGGGCCTCTAATTACATGTCTGAATGTTTAGAAGAACTAGGGTGGTAGAGGCTCACATGGTCCAAGAACTGGAGATTGGTTCAGTTCTCATTACAAATAAATGCAAAGTTACCCCCAGGGGAATATAAACAACTCCTAAGTCAAGTGAATCATTTTTATACAAATTATATCAAGTTCCAAGAAAAGCATGACTCTTTATAACAGACCTATATTAAAAAACAAAAAAACAAAAAACTTTTTCCCAAGGTTCCATAATGAATTTTCTGAAGTACAAGAAATCTACAAGGGTGGAGACAGGCCAGTGGATAAATCATTTATTTAACACCAATTATGTGCTAAGCACAGGGGAGATGTGGACTTGGATTTTTGTTAAGTCAGATTTATTTTGCATTTTCTTATTTGCTCTTGTTTAGTTGTCTTTCTGTCATTTCTGACTCTTCATGATCCCATTTGGGATTTTCCTGGCAGATATATTAGAGTGGTTTGTCATTTCCCTCTTCAGTCCATTTTATAGATAAGAAAACCAAGGCAAAAAGAGTTAAGGTGACTTGCTCAGGATCATAGTTAGTATCTGAGACTGGATTTGAATTCAGGTCTTCCTAACTCCAGGCTTGGTGCTCTACCTACTGTGCCACCTAGCTGCCCTGCAATGGCATATTCACAACTCTTCCTGCCTGATTTTGATTTAAGTGATGAGACTAACAATGTAATGCTTAACCTATTACTGCCTACATTTCCCTGTTTTTGTTTTTGTGAGGCAATGCTGTCTACATTTTAATAGCTAATTCATATTTTCTAATTGAAGTGCTCCAATTTTTACCTTCTTTAAGTCTGTTATAGACTGGAAAGCTAACATGGTGTAAGAATTAGGGTCAACTGACAACAGGAAGACCTGCCTCTGTCACAGACTGTGACCTTAGGCCAGTCACTTTTCAGTGCTCTGAACAACTCAGAAAGATTGTTCACTGCTGACTTGCAATGACAGAGGGAAGTTTTCTTTTCTGAAAGTTCCCTGTTTCAGTGAAATCATAGATCTAGTTTAAGTTTATTCTTTTTTTCCAGAAATGAAAACTTACTATATATCCTCAATTCAATAAATCTTGGCTCCCTATCACTTCCCAGATCAACAAAATACTCTGTTTTCGCCTTCAGATCCCTTCACAACCTACTTCCTACCTTTCCTTGTGGGGAATTCCCTTCCTGGGAATCACACTTGATTCCCAGACACCTATTCTTCTGCCCAGTGATGCTGACCTTCTGGCTATTCCAGGTACCAGACCCGCCATCTCTTGATTGGAGAATTTTCCCTGGCTATCCCCTTTAAGTCCCCATCTCCTTCCTCTGCTTCCTGGCTTCCTTCAAGTCTCAACTTTATCCTTCTAGCAGGGGTGGGAACCTTTTTTCTGGATATTTGGATATTTATTTAGTCAAACATTTAATTGACCCCTAAAAAGCTCCTAGATTTATTGAGTTTCGAGTCCTGCCTTTGATTGCCATGGTAGCACCAGATAGGAAACCTACCCTAACCCCTCTGAATTCTAGTGCCTTCCCTCAGAGGGTAATTATTTCCCATTTACCCTATGTAGAGCTTGTTTGCTGTTGGCTCCCCCATTGGACTGTCAGCTCCTTGAGGGCAGAGACTATCTTTTGCCTTTCTTTGTATCTCCAACTCTTAGCACATTGTCTGTCATGGCATATTATTAACTGATTTGCCTAACACTGCTTCATGGACTGCCAGGACCATATGAGAAACAAAAGGGCAAATGATAAAGATTTTACATCTTAAGCCACTCATGTGCCTTGAATTTTGTCTTTCTCTAGATTGTGTTTAGGTTAGGAATTTTAGTGAAACTTTTGGCTTAAATTGCTTGCAAACAATAATTTTGTGATTCCTCCCTCACTTTGCAGGTGATTACTATGGACACACCTGGTCTTAGAACCCCAAAATCAAGTTCTCAAAGATAGACAGGAAATGTGTCAGTGCAATGACTGTGGAGTGAGAACCTGCAAGATAGGACACAGCCATAAATTAATGAAAGCAACAGGGGGGAGGGGGGGCAGCACTATCATTGATCCTATTAGGAGGACTTGAAGATGTTGGTCAAAAATCTTTTTTAAAAAAATGTTGCATTTAATGTCTTCTCTTAAGGCAGTTAAGTGGTGTAGTAGAGAGAGCTCTGAGTCTGGATAAAGAAAGACATCTTCCTGAGTTCAAATCCAACCTCAGATACATGCTAGCTCCATGACCCTAGACAAGTCACTTCATCCTCCTCCTCTACAAAATGAGCTAGAGAAGGAAATGGCAAATCATTCCAGTATCTTTGCCAAGAAAGCCCCAAATGGGTTAAGGAAGAGTTGGATATGATTGAATGGACTCAGCAACAAAAGCAATGCAAACACAAATGTATATGAACATATACTATATGTATTTTGCATAAATAAATGAACAAGGGGCAGCTAGGTGGCACAGTGGATAGAGCACCGGCCCTGGAGTCAGGAGTACCTGAGTTCAAATCCAGTCTCAGACACTTAATAATTACCTAGCCATGGGGCCTCGGCCAAGTCACTTAACCCCATTTGCCTTGCAAAAAAAAAAAAAAAAACCAAATAAATAAATAAATAGATGAATGAACAAATAAGCAAAAAAATATATATATAAGTGAATGCATAAATAAAAAAGTGGTGGTCAAGCAAGTGTTTTGGTCTAGAGAGTTGGAAGGGACATTGTTGTTTGTGGCCCTGTTCAGATTTTCTTGGCAAATGGGGTCACAACTGAAAATGAGTGAAAAACAGCAACAAATGACAGTGATGAAGGTTTATATACTGCTCTTTTATCAAGAACCTACAAAACTGGGGTGGCTAGGTGGCGTGGTGGATAAAGCACTGGCCCTGGAGTCAGAAGTACCTGGGTTCAAATCTGGTCTCAGACACTTAATAATGACCTAGCTGCGTGGCCTTGGCCAAGCCACTTAACCCCATTTGCCTTACAAAAACCTAAAAAAAAAAAAACCAAAACCTACAAAACTAAATGACTACAAACTGGTCAGATTGACATCATCTTCCAGTTATTTACAGAAACCTGGGGAATATGACATTTGTTTGACTTGATCTTCAGAAAACAAACTTCTATTTTGAATAATATGGCTCCAAGCCCTATTGGACTGGCTGGCCATTCTTACTGTGATGTAATTTTTTTTTTCTGGAAACAACATATGACTTTAAGATTACAGGTCCTACACTTAGTAATATAGCCAAATAAATCCATTGCATTCTGGATATGGACCTTGTGAATAGCCTTTGTCTACGTAAAAAGAGGAGTTCCCCTCCACCCATCCTGCATTATAATTCTGTCCTTGCCTAATCTCCACCCAAATGCCCATTTCCATCCATACAAACTCATATTATTCTGTCTGAATCATACAGAAATGCCACACCCAGAGTTGCATATAAAATATGGCTCTATTATTTCTACAATCTCTGTGCATTAAAACTAGTGGGAGCTTACTTTAGAAAAGGGGATATTTCCACACTTGCTGATACTGTTTGTTAACACAATACTTTGGGATCACTTATTTCTACTTAGAAAATACCTGAAAGATGTTTCTTAAGTGTGACACCTGTTTGAGAATTTTTTTTTTGTCTTTTGGGGGAGTCATGGACCCCTCTGGCAGTGACTGCGAAGCCTCTGTACCTCTTTTCAGATGCAGAAAATAAAATATAAGTGGAGTACAAAGGGAATCAATTTGATATTTGTATATGAATATATGTGTATATATATGTATGTGTGAGTGTAGATTTATAAATATGTAAATGTACATGCATGTATGTGTATGTGCTTATATCTCTATCATCTCTATAGCAATAAAAACAGGAGGGAGGGTCTGAGTTCAAATCTAGTCCCAGACGCTTACTAGCTGTATAACCCTAAGTTACTTTACCTTCTTTGCCTCAGTTTCCTCATCTGTAAAATGAACTGAAGAAGAAATTGGAAAACCACTCTAGTATCTTTGTCAAGAATGGGGTCACAGAGAATTGGTGATGACTAAAAAACAATCAAACAAAAATAATTCTTTATCACTCTCTAGAAAGACATTCAGTCACCCACAGGTCTTGTAGAGAGAAGATTGCACATTGGTCATTCAGTTGAGTGTCATTACAGGCCATTAGTTATACTTAAGATTGAAAATCATAATACAGAAGCTTGGAAATTAATCCTGTAGCAACTGGACTGAATTGTTTCTCTTCATTGCAGGATACTGGGGTTTAAATTACCCATAAAGTTAAGCTGATTCCATCCTTTCTGGCTGAACTAGATTATCTTTAGTGCTGGTTTAATAAAAGTTTAAGGCAGAGGTCGGGGAAAATGTCTAACCTGTTCAAATATAAGGTCTTAATCCCATCCTTGGTTTTAAAACAATAGCTTTATGATTATTAAGCGATATAAAGTGACAAATTTTAATACAAAGCCCTCACATAGCTCTGGTCCATTGGAGAAGTGTCTATTTTGAAAGAAACTGAAAAAGATGCAGGGAGTTTTAGTGGACTGAAAACTCAATGAGTCAGGAGGATGAGATAGCAGGAAAAAAATGCTTCAGATGACAATCTTGGGCTGGGGAGAGGCACAGATCTTGGACAAGGGAGGCAATGGTCCAATTGCCTCTCCTCTGCCCAGTTCAGACCACTTCTACTATACTGAGTTCAGGGGCAGGAATCATATTTTAGCTGGAGAGTATCCAGAGAGGTAACAAAGATAACAATGTTTATATTGCATTTTAAGGTTTGCGATGTACTTTACAAATATTTTCTTATTTAATCTTACCTTCCTCAAGAAGTCTTTCCCAATCTTTCTTAATTCTAGTGCCTTCTCTCTGTTAATTATTTCCTATTCATCCTTTATGTAGTTTTTTAGTTTATATTTATTTGCATGTTGTCTCCCCCCATTAGATTGCAAGCTCCTTGAGGGCAGGGACTGACTTTTTTTGTCTATCCCCAACACTAGCTAATGTCTGCCACCCAGAAGGTGCCTAATAAATGTTAACTGACTTTTCCTCACAGCAATCCTGGGAAGTGGGTGCTATTGTTAACCTCATTTTGCAGATGAGGAAACTGAGGCAGACAGAGGTTAAATGACTTATCCAGAATCACACAGCTAGTCAGTGGCTGAGGCTGCATTTAATCTCAGGTCTTTCTGATGCCAAGTGGATTGTAACACTGTCAAGTAAGCAACTACAGTATGGAGAAAATACCTATACTTGGGGTGTTGAATTTGGAGAAAAAAAATCTCAGGCACTTCAAGTATTTGAGAAGGGTTCAGTTTATTCTGCATGGCTCCAGAAAGAACCCAGTTTCACATTGCAAAAAGGTACATCTATGGAAGAAGCAAGGAAAAATCTCCTAAGTGAGAGCTACCCTGACTTAGAATGGTTTGGCTTATACTGTATTCTCTCCCCTTTCCCCCCCCTCCCCCAACCCCAGTTCTCCTGGGGTCTTTTATTGACCTGTTTATTTACATGTAATCTTCTCCATTAAAGTGGAAAGTCCTGGATGGAGGTTCCATTGGCCACTTTTCTTTTTCTTCTCATCTCCTCCTTCTCCCTCTCATGCAAGGCTGAATTCATCATTGGGTGAGTTTGTAGTGGAGGGAATTTTGAGACTCCCTGAAACTCCTCTATTGTGTGTGCACACCATTGTGCAGTGGGTGCTTGGAAGGGAGGGGGATGGGGGAGATAGGGAGAAAGGAAGAGAGCGAGAGAGACAAAGGCAGATGGGAGAGAGAGACAGAGAGAGGATGAGAGAAAGAGGTGGGGAAGGAGGGAGTGAAGAGAGACAGACAGACAGACAGAGACAGAAAGACAGAAAGGAGAATGAGAGAAAGAGAAAGGGAGAGGAGAATGAGGTGGGGGAAGGAGAGGGAGAGAGGAGAGAGGGAGAGGGAAAGAGAAGGGGGGAGATAGGGCTACAGGAAGAGAGAGAAAAAGACAGAAAGGGAAGGAGGGAGGGAAAGAGGAAGAGAGAAAGAAAAAGAGGGTGAGAGAGAGAAAGAGGAAGAGAAGGAGGTGCAGAGGAAAGGAGAAGAGGGAGAGAGAAATTTGAATTAGGTTCTAGAATGGGGACAATGGAATTAAACTCCTTACACATTCCTTTTGTAAGGAAACTTCTCCCCTCCATAAATTCTATGTAATTTTATTCTGTCTCTGAAAGAAGAAACCGGACAAAAATACTCAAAATGCCTTTTTAAAATGTGTTTTTATCTGGCTTAAGGGTTGTTTTTTATTTTTTTTTTTAACCCAACTATGCAGACTTGAATGAAGTCCCTTAATCCGATATATCTCAGTAGTTAGTCTCTTGTAATTCTGCCACTACTCCTCAAGGTTTGTGTTTGGGACTGCCCCCTCCTCCTCCTCCTCCTCCTCCTCCTCCTTTTTTTTCTCTTTTTAATCTTAGTAAATTCTTTTTTTTTTTTTTGCATTTTGAAACCAGATGCAGTATTCAAGTTTGAGGATTCTCATCCCCATGCCCACCTCCCCCCCCCCCCCCCAATCCTGGAATTTCCCCCGACTCACTCCATCATCATCACCAAATTAGGACTTAATCCAAATTTTTTTTCTTACAAATTCTCAATTTTCAGACAGGTTTCAGGAGTATAATACTCCCTTCATATCCTAGCTCTTCCTTTTACTTCAATGGAATGTCAAACTATCAGATTTTCCTTTTTCACTAAGCCTTGAAATAGCATAAAACTTTGGGAGACCAGAGGCAAGAGCAGTCACTGGCAATTTGACAAATCCAGAGAATTTTAATTAGCAGGAAAACTGGGGAGTTACATAGACTTCTAAAAGGGAAGAACTCCAGACACATAGGTCTTCTGTAGACAACTGCCAGGGTTTCAGACTGGTAGGAATATGGCAGGTGCCAGGAAGGGTTATAAAGGTCAGAGCCAGGCTGCTGCTAATAGCCCTAATCTGACTTCTCCCCTATTCCTCCAGAAATGGCTCTGGGGCAAAAGGCAGCCACCTGCTACCATGTGATACTTGACCCAGGTGAGGAGGTAACCCATCTATCCACATGACTGGACTGATCGGTGTAATAACTGTTATCCTGGGAGGCAGGAGATCTGATTCTATGCCCATATGACCTACCTGTGGGCTTCTAGGAGCTAAAATTTTCTCATTTCTAAAAAAAAAAAAAAAAAAAAAAAGGAAAATACTATCTAGACTAGAAGTAGAAGTTATACCCTGGAGATTTTAACTCCTGGGTCTCTAAAATTGCACCTTGGGACACCACTGTCCAGACTAATGACTGCCCCCCGGTCAAGATTCCAGCCATGTCAATTTAATCTACAACCTTGCAAAGTTCTCTCTTCTCACTCTCCTACCTCTCATTTATCCAGTTGTGAAACCATGATCCAGTCAGTCATTATTTCTGAAAGGGGTGTGTCAATCTGTTCCCCTAGGACCTCCCCCCACCCCCACTCACCGTGCTAACTTTCAGGGAAGAGGATTCTTTGAGGATCCCCACGCCCATTCCCCAAACCCTGAAAATTTCCCCCTACTCCATCATTATCGCCAAATAGGACTTTCCCTGGCCACCACTCCCCTGGAAGTGTTGACCTCTCCTTTAAGGTCAGGGCTATCTTTGGTTTTGAATCGATATTCCTAGGGTTTAGCAATGGTGTCTGATGACCCTTAGTAAGAATTTGAAAACAATTTTTTTTTAAACTGCTCATTTACACATGTGCTATGATGCTCAGTGGGATACGGGAAAGTTACCTAGAAGAAGAGTCACTCCTCCTTTCCAAGGCCTGAATCCCTATCCTTAATCTTTCTCTCCACCCATCCTCTCAGTTGAGGACTGAACCTCATCCAATACTTTCCTGAAAAGATTAAAACCCGTTTGCAGAGAGCTTCCTCTTCTCCCTTTATTCCAGTCCTCTGATATGATCCCTTTATAGCTTCCTCCTTGGCTCCATTCATTCACAGGAAAATGGACCTTCTTGATAAGGTCAGTCCCTCTACATACACCCTTGACCTCATTATCTCCCATCTTCTCCAGAAGTTTGTCTACACCACCAGCTCCATTCTCTCTAATCTTCAGTATTTCCCTACTTACTGGCTCCTTCCCTGCTGCCTATAAATATACTCAGGTCTTTTCCCCATCCTTTAAAAACTTCCAGATCCTGCCCTCCAGCTATCATCCCATATCTCATCTGTTTTCAGATAAATGCCATGAAAAAGCCATCTTATACTCGTGTCGCCACTTTTGTTCTATAATCTCTACAATCTGACATTCAATCTCATCATTCAACTGAAAATGTGGTCTTCAAAGTTACCCCTTATCTCTTATTTGCCAAATCTAATGGCCTTGGGGATGCCCATCACTGGGGAATGGCCACATAAGTTATGGCATGTGAATGTGATGGAATGCTATTGTGCTGTAAGAAAATGATTGAAGGGAATGGTTTTAGAACATCCTGTGAAGACTTGTATGAACTGATGTAGAAAGAGAACAGAACAATTTAAACAATCACAACCTTGTAAAGATAATGAATTTTAAAAGACTCGGGATCTCTGATCATCAATACAACGAGCAAAAACAATTCCAAAGGACATGTGAAGTAACACGCAGCCTGTCCCTTAATAAAGAGTGATAGTCTCAAGAGTGCTTATTAGATTTTGTTTTCTCTCCTTTGTTTGGATGTGGATAATACGGGAAATCATTTCGCATGACCATACATATTGGTGATGCAATTTGCTCTTCCTACATTTTCAAAGAGTGGGAGATGGAAAAGTAGAAAATGCCTTCCTATTCCAGTTTAATTTTTCTACTTTTTCCGAACTGTTGCAAGTTCCTCTCGGTAAATGAGAATTCAAGGAACTATTAACTCTAAGCGGTATCCAATCTGAGACAAGGAAATCCATTAGGAAGCTGTAGCAATAGTCCAACTAAGAGGCGATAAAGGCCTGAACTAAGATAAGGACTGTGTGAATGGACAGGACATATACATGGGCTGTTGTAGAGAAAAAAATGACAAGTTTCAGCAACTGGAGATATGGGATGAGTGATAGAGATGCTTTGTGGACAAGGTATATTTTTTTTTAAATTGCTGTAAAGAAAAACTGAGTTTTTATTCACACAGAAAGAAGAAAAAGGAACCCAACCACCCTATTCTAGTTTCTAACATCAGAGGAAATTGTAAACTTGCTTTCTCCACTTGTTTAAAACCTGAAACAACTTGGTACTTACTACTGCAGGGAATGATGATAGTGAATCAACAATTAGCAATCTTTCTAAGTTAATATTGAATCACTCCATGTCAAAAGAGTCTCCCAGGGGTCATTATATCTATAGAAATTGGCCAAGTCATGGAAATAGGTCCACCACTATCTGTTCCTTGGGAGATTTTCCTATTAGTTTTAGTATTGCCTAAAGCAAGTAGGAGAAGATGCCACTGGGTGGTGATTGGCTTTCTGGAGCCTTAGCTGTATATATCTATTATTGGTGACTACTTTAATGATTCACATTAGACTAATGGTATAAATGACCTGGTTGGGTCTTATCTGGGGTGTTGTGGTCAGTTCTCAGGGCAAATTTTAGTTTGGGCCCTGAGAAGATGAGAAGTATCTGGAGAAAAGGGATCAGCATGTTTGAGGGGACTTGGGGCATTTGGCCAGATTAGATGGGATGGAAGCATGGGGTATGATGAGAACACCATTGCTGTCCTTGAGTATTCCCCAGAATTGCAACAATTCAGACTTGGAAAGAACTTCAGAAACCATCAACTACCACCTGAACCTGAACAAGAATCATCACTACAATCCTCCTGACACATCTGGGGAAGAGGATTGGAAAGATTTCTATAGGGAAGCAGGATTCAATTTGTTTTATTTGCCACAAAGGCCAATGGGCTAGCTGCAGAGTCAGAATCCCAATAAATATAGGAAAACCTTCCTAACAGTAAGAGCTGTCTCCAAAATGTAATGGAGATTGTGCATTCTACAGATAGAAACCAAATGACATTGACCACTGGGGGTGGGGGATAAATATACACATATAATATACATTATATAGAATAGGTGCAGGGTAAAACATTTTTGGTGACACTCTAATTGGGCAATTTATTTTAATCCCATTTATTCGAACCTTTCAATGACACACACAAAAAATGTACTATCACTATATTTTAAGCTGACAAATAGAACCACAAAACCAAAGCTAGGGGGTCTTTGATAACTGTATTATCCATTTTTCCAATAATACTGACCACAACCCATCCATGCCTTCTTATGGAATGATCCCTTTTGTCCATGATCTAAGCCCTCCCTAAGGGGCCTGTCTTCCAGGTCTTCTGCCCTTGTGTTTATGTGCTCTGCTGACCAGACCCGCAGATTATCCATCAATTATCTCTCACTCTTGCTAAATGACTGGCCTGCCTCCTGCTCATGCCTTTCTTTGATGATATCTTTTATACTGCTTCTCCTGCAGAATTCTTTGTTGATGATATGCTGTGGCCTACTCACACCCACCATGCCCTTCCTCTGACCTCTAGTTTGAAGTCTCTGAGGACCAGTTCTCAGGCCAAATTTTGCAGCCAGGTGATGCAGCATCACCAAATTATTGGGTCGCAGTTTCAATAAGATGGAAGTCAGTTGAAGCCCTATTCAGTTTCCCAAATGCCATATGGTTTATCTTGTTCTCTTCCTATTCATTCAGTTCTTTATTCATGATATTGGCTAGTATTTATACAGCATAAGTGTGCTCATTGTGAATACTTTACAAATTTGGTCCTCTCAACAATCCTGGGAGGTAGGTGCTGACATTATCCCCATTTTACAGATGAAGAAACTGAGGCAAACAGAAGTCCAGGGTCACCCATCTAGTTTCTGAGACTGGATTTAAGCTCAGGTTTTCCCGACTCCAGGTCCTACACTCTGTCCAATCACCTGCCTACTTGACTATACATATGCGGTGTCTGACCAAGAAATATGTATTGATGTTGGACTAGCTGTATAGATCACTCATCCAAAAGCTTATCACAGACTTCGTTCCAAGATTATTTTTACAGGCATTTATTTTCTCTTCCTTCTCTATGAGTCCCTGCAATCATCTGTTGCCTCAGTTTCTTCTACTGTAAAAATGGGGAGATAATGCTTATAGATGCTTTCTTCCCCCCCCAACCCACCCAATTGAATTAAAAAAATGAAAAACTTCATAACAAATTTTTGATGTTTGTCCTTTATTCTCAAACAAGATCACAACATCAGGGAGGAAATTGGATTTGAGTGAGGAGGGGCTATATTGTCACTTTCCCCTCCAGAGCCATCTGGGTCCAGTGGCCAGATAATGGATCAGAACAACTGGAGATGGCCCTGGATGCGAGGCAGTCAAAGTGAAGTGACTTACCCAAAGTTACACAGCTATTGTCAGAGGTTGGATTCGAACTCCCATCTTTCTTATTCCAAGGTGAATACTCTATCCACTGCAGGAACAGCGGATCGAGCACTGGGCTTGAAACCAGGAAGACTCATAACAAATATCCATAGTTTGGCAAAACCTATTTCCACATTGACCAGATCCAAAAATTGTCTTTTTGGATTTTAAGTCCATTACTTCACTGGTGGGTGGTAAATCTTCTGGGCTTGGGGATTAACATTCTGCACAGAGGACATGATAGTCACACAATTGACTTATAGAGGGAATAAAAATCCTTCTGTGCTTATTGGTTTCTGACTATAAAACAAAAACAAAAAACTTGACTGGGCATAGCTAAATGCTTCTCTTAAAGAATATTCATTTGACAAGTCTCCTATAAATGTGTAAAAATCATTCAAGAAATATAATTAAAATACATGATATTAAAGTTATATTATTCCTTGGAAAATCTTAGTTCTCCAACCACCTGACTATAAAGTGAGATATAAAATAGGGAGATGAATGTTTCCAAAGTATTTGCTCATCACGGAAGAACAAATGATATCTATAGATGTCATTAAGAACTCCTACCAATCAGTTCTTGGGTTGTGTGAGGAGGAGAGGTAGGGATGTAAAGTAAAACAAAATCAATACCTATTTCAGTATGACTTGTTCTCTTCATAATCTCACATTTTATTTTATACAATTAAAAGCATTATTCTGAGAAAGAATTCACAGTCCAAGGGATCCAGGGCAGGAGGAGATAAAGATTTAAAACTTTTATTTACATGACTAAAAAGATCATTCCTCTTATGCCAGCCTAGGAACCAGAGTTTAGATCACAGGGTTGCAGGCTAGTTTTCTGGATAAGTAGTAGAAAAATTTAGATCTTCCAAGGTCCTTCCAATTAGCCCTTGAGGGACAAACATCCAATTAATTTTTTTTAAACATCTACTTTTGCTTCTCTTTTTCTATCCAATCCTCTCCAAGTTTTGCCTCCACTTAGAGCAGATAAGTTACTTCAATGAATAGCTCCACTTAGATCAGAAATTTCTGCATATTACAATTAATATTGAGGGCACTTAATATTTCATAATAAAATTATTTATGAAATTCTGTGACCTACATCAGCAAAAACCTCTAATTTCTATTTCCTTATGATAATCTTTCATTTTGAGTTATGATGCCTCCAAATTTCAAAGCTCAATACTTCTCACCACAGATATCAACTACAACCCATGTATAAGGCAGCAATTATTTTTTTAAGGTTTTTGCAAGGAAATGGGGTAAAGTGGCTTGCCCAAGGCCACACAGCTAGGTCATTATTAAGTGTCTGAGGCCGGATTTGAACCCAGGTACTCCTGACTCCATGCCAGTGCTCTATCCACCTAGCCTCCCCACAGCAGACAATTTTCAAGAATTGCTATGGCAAAAAAAAGTTGTGTGTACATAGAAAAATTTTACATCAACTTGGTAATGAGTCTCAGAAATCAACTAGACTGGTCCTTGGACAACAAACTGGCAGTCCATTATTGCTA
Source organism: Macrotis lagotis (assembly GCF_037893015.1). NCBI lineage: Eukaryota > Metazoa > Chordata > Mammalia > Peramelemorphia > Peramelidae > Macrotis > Macrotis lagotis. The sequence continues at coordinate 886,216,001 of NC_133658.1, forward strand.
TGACTGTCAACAAAAGAACTCTTAATGTGCTAATATCTATCACATTATAATTTGCTACCCAACTTAACCCCTCTCTTCATCAAAAGGTTTCAATCTAAACTGAAGAGAACTGAAGGGACTGATATAGGAGAAGGCAGAGAACAGTCTAAGAGTATTCAGTTCAAGGCAAGTAATGGAAAAACACAATTTTCCAAAAAATGTACAAATGCCCTGGAGTCAGGAGTACCTGGGTTCAAATCCGGCCTCAGACACTTAATAATGACCTAACTGTGTGGCCTTGGGCAAGTCACTTAACCCCACTGCCTTGTAAAAATAAAGCAAAATAAAAAAATGTACAATGATGCTGAAATACACCCAACAAAGGGTTATTTTTTATAGATAACTTTTTCCAGTTAATGACTTTAAAATGATTCTAAAATCCTGTTTTATAATAAAATATTATTCAAGCATAAATGCTTGCTAGTGAAGACTTCAATAGCTATATTTTGCATCTAAGAAAGAATGCTATGAAACTGAAAGGTAAGCTTATTATAAAAAGATTCCAATTCAAAAAAAAAGCAAAGCAGCAATGGATTATTTACCATAGTATTTTATTTGACCAACAAAGTTCAGAAATGTATGAACAGGAAAGCATGAGACTAAGCAGAATGGTAGTCACACATGCATCCATCCGGTTGTCCAATCTCTGACAATTGCCATTGCCAGTCACATTATCAAGCAGGGATAAAGTTTTCTAAGTTCTCCTTTAATTTGAACATAAATTAATGAAAAGCAACTTAGTACATATATGTTATCCTTGAGAACAATTATACTTCAAATGATTTCATGTTACATTGCTTCTCATACTTCAGAAAGACCTAAATATTAGCGACTTCTAAGGAGCGGTTAGTTTATTAATCAAGAGAGCTTTCCCCTCTAATCTTTAAGAACAAGTGGACCCTTCACTTGCTCTGCCACATCTTTTCCCATCAGTTCTGTAATAATTGCAAGCCCAAACTCAAAGCTGGTTCCAGGTCCACGGCTGGTAAGAATGATGCCATCTTTTTCCACGCGATTCTCTGAGTAGGTATAATGATCTTTAAACAGAAAATAAAGACAGGAGACAGGCTGGTAAGATGCAGCACTCAGAAAGGTCACAGATAACAATGAGTGCCAGTCTGCTCTATTCAGTGTTCTAGTAAGGATGACTTCTTATAAACACTGAACCAAAAAACAACCCTAATGTCAGTCAATACCTATGGTCTGCAGAAGATTAAGTAATGTGGCAGCGGGTGGGGGGGGAGAGATAAAGAAATGGAAGATACAGATTAGGGGAAAGGAAGAGGCATGAAACACTCAGTAAGAAACATAACCACAAACTAGCCTCAAACCACTGCAAATCATTAATGAGGAAAGGAAATCTAAAGAAATTATCCTCTACAGTCAACTAAATCCAATGACTATATGTTGATCCCTCCTATGTGCAGGGACTTTAATGGAATGAAGAATATGTAATAAAACTAATCATTGCACCCCAGGACCATACACTCAACTTGGGATTCAACCAGTATGAAAGAGAAGTAAAAAACAGTCATCTGAGGAAGAAGAGAACATTTTATGACGAGGAGGGACTATCTAAATTGACCCTGGGGGCGGCTAGGTGGCGCAGTGGATAAAGCACCGGCCCTGGAGTCAGGAGTACTTGGGTTCAAATTTGGCCTCAGACACTTAATAATTACCTAGCTATGTGGCCTTGGGCAAGCCACTTAACCCCATCTGCCTTGCAAAAAAACCCTAAAAACTAAAAAAAAAAAAAAGTAAATAAATAAAAAAATAAATTGACCCTGAAAGGAATTTACTAGTTCTAAGAAGAGAAAAGGAAGGAGATGCTACGGAGGAGGAAAATGCTTGGAGAAAAGCTATGGAATGTTGATCAGTTTTGGCTGGAAATTAAGTGCATGAATATAAATATATGAAATTAGACTGAGAAAGGTAGTCTGAGGCCAAACTGTGGAGGGCTTTCAAGGACACACTTAAGAAGCTCTACTTTAGGGGGCAGCTGGGTGGTGCAGTGGATAGAGCACTGGCCCTGGAGTCAGAAAGACCTGAGTTCAAATCTGGCCTCAGACACTTAATAATTGCCTAGCTGTGTGACCTTGGGTAAGTCACTTAATCCCACTGCCTTAAAAAAAATTTTATTTAAAAAGAAGTTCTACTTTACTTGGGAGGCACTGCTTTGACCAGGGAAGTAGTCTGGTCTGTAACTCAGAATGATTTCAGCCACCAGCAGGATGGACAGGAAGGATCAGCAAGAGAAGAGGTGGGAAACAGGAACTAACAAAGCTGGTGTCCTTTGAGCACATTTGTCACCTCTATGAAGAAGAGCTCATTCTAGTCTCTGCCTGGAATGCCCATCTGCCATCATCTTTCAAACCTACCACAAAGGCCTCCCACCCCTGAAGCTTTCCCTATTTCCCACTTCCAGGAGATGATTTCTTCTTTCTCTGACTTAAGGCCAATCTGTACCTTTTCCTGCATTCCTCCTTAAATTCCTCTTACTGTTGGCTGGCCACTTCTCTCCCTGATGAAACTGGAAGTACCACAAAATCAGAGATTTCTTACTTGGACTCCCCCACAAGGTATAACATAGGCCTTGCATAGAAATGCACAATCAATGATTGATCAATGTGTGTTTAATTACCTGTACAAGGTTATGTTCTTGATAGTATTGGCCTGTCTCAAAATGGTGTAATTTTAAAATATCATAATAATCATTAATCATTCTTTCTCACTACTGGAAAAATTCAAATTGGGTGAGATCAAAATTTAATGCACAAACTTGATTCCAAGATTCCAACACTTTCAAGTGTTTGTTATAGGAGATGTTGGAATAAGGAGGTGCTGGGAGGTAAAAACTATATATACTAAGAAATTTCAGCAAGTCCTCTTTCCCAAAATAAATATTTTTAAAAAACATCAAGTAGTGCAAGACTATCTTCTAGTGTACTGGTATCTTTGGTGCTGCTTATTCTTTTGAACTCTCCCCAATTAGTCATTCTTTGGAAATGCAGAGTACACTACTCAAGAAACACTTATGAAGTGAGCTAACTCTGGCCTAAGTGCTGGGGACACAAAGAAAAGTGAACAAACCCCAGCTCTCAGAAGCTCACCATCTGACCCATAAAACTATTCCGTATAAACAGGACATATAGTGAGAGTAAAATGGAGGCAGTCTCTGAGGGAAGGCACTAAGATCGAGGAGGACTAGGACAGGCTTCTTGTAGAAGGGGAGGCTTGAGCTGGCACTTGAAGGAAGCCGAGGAATCCAGGAAGCAGAGAGGAGGCACAGGGGACAGGCGGGGTACAGGGAGGCGGAGGGAGGGTCATGGGTGAGGAGCAGCCAGCAGACAGTGTCACTGGCAAGGGGGAGGAGGGGGAGGAGAGGACTGGAAAGGCAGGAAGGGGCCAGGTGATAGAAGGCCTTTAAAAATCAAACAAAGACTTTTACATGTGATCCTGGAGGCCACGGGAGTTGAATAACTTTATGTGAATTTAAATACATAAGCATTATGATGTGCAATCTTCCTATACATTTGTACAGGACTAAAGGTATACATTATACATTATGTTTTAAAGAGCCTTAGAAATAAAATATAAGTTTTATGTTCCTGAAATTTGTTAAAACAGAATTACAACTATTAGCAAAAGTGATTTCTTGTTCTCTCAACAAAAAAAAAATGCTCACTGAAATAAAAAAGTTCCAATTTTCCAGAGCAATGAAATACTTTAAAATTCATTCTTGGAGAAAAAAAAGTTAAGCATTAATTTCTCAATTTTCTCAGTTACATTCTTTTATAGCAACATAGGAAAACAAAAAGTTTCAAACAGAACTAGAAATCTTCTTGAGCTGAGAATTTGCTTTATGGGTATAACCCACAAACTGAGTAGCTTAAGCAGGCAAGGGAAGCTACTGTTTTTTCTAGCAACAATTGACCAACTACTCAAGGTTTAAAAAAAATCCCCAAACCCTCAGTACTAAAACAATCAAGCTCCAACTGTTCTTTTTTTTAACTTTCCATAATTTTTTTTAACATTTAATGTTTTAAGACTTAGATGCGTGTGGGATAAATTAAATACATGCTAAATTCTATTTCTTTAGATTTAACACTAGATAATAAGAAATATTAAAACCAAATTCCCTATTAACTACTATCTAGTATTGAGACAAGAGAAACAGAATTTAGTGTGCATTTGATTAATCTCTAATTTGAATAATCACATGCAAACCAAATTAGTTTAGATCATTATAAATTTGGGGCAACTATGATACACCTTCCACAAAGATCCTCCTCCGATGTCTCCTAAGGTGTGGCCTGGAGGGCACCTTGGTTCTTAAAGGCTGTGCCAGGACATCCCAGGCTCAGGCAGGTTCTACCAGGCTGGGAGCACTTCAAGGATGGGCTGGTGACAAATCCCAGGCCTAGAATTTGGAGAGGGAGCTTCATAGTGGGTGGGCCACACAGTGATCAAATTCTGAATCAAAACAATTTTCAGAGACATAAAGGAACTGTAATCAGCATTTGAGCAGGGGACTTCCAGGCTAATAGTGTAATAAATCACTGAAGTCCTTTCAGACAGCAACTACTGTTGCAGTTCTTCTTAAGAGCTAATCTAAGGATCCCATCCCAGCGATATTATCAATAAACACTGCAGAGCACCATCCCCCTCTCCTTCCCCCTTAGCAGCTGAGTTTTGGAGAAGGGTACAAAGAAAAGAAAGTTTCATAATTCTTAAAGTTTCTAAGACCATATTTTCTTCCTCAAAATATTAACAGTTCAGTTTTTATTTAAAGGGAAATATAGGGTTTTTTTGTTGAAAGTGATTAAGTTTATAATAAAAAGAATTAAAACTCATTAAAATGTTTTTTTATCTTGAAAAAATTAAATTTCTCCCTTTAATAATCTGTAGTTGTAATAGCAGAGAATTAACCTTACAGCCATGGGGAACTGGGAGGATGGGGAGACTCCATTTTTAAGATATAGTCTGATTAGTTCACTGCTTTCTTTCTCAAGAATAATGTTTACAAAATAGGTTTAAGCCACAGGCATAAATTCCACCTCAAATGCCCTGAATTTCAAAGGACTCACTAAAGAAGCTTTCTGAAAGGGATCCATTTACTCTGCAATTTAACTAACAAGAAGATAGTCCTTTCTAAATTTTTTGTTTAGGATTCCAGAATTTAAACTTGAAATGTTCAAACAAGCTAAAATTCTAAGTGAATATTGCCCAGCTATTTTTAGTCTGCAACATAGCTGTAAATTTGTTAAAAACAAACTACAGGAAAGTGTCCCGTCATATTTCCACCCACATCTCAGCCGCCTCCTCACCTTTCATTTTACAGAAACACTCTATCCCTTATCCACACACTATAACCTCTACAGAAAAAAAATTGACAAAGGTGAAAGAAGAAAGCTCAGTCATTTCTGAACCAGAGGAATTCCTAGGAAATACTCATTATTTAAGACCCTGGTATATTCCATTGTGAACTTTTGAGAAAACATTTTGTGCCTAAAACTACAATCATACTTACTTCCATTCATCATCTTGTCTTTGGCCAGTGGGTGGGTTGTAACTTTGCTTCCCAAACTTATTTCATGAGCCAAGAGAGCTGTAGGTCCTGTAAAACAGTCAAGTTTTTTTAAAGGTTCATTAAATATACTGAACTCTCATTTCTGAAACTACAATATCACTTCAAAAAAAAAAAATAAAAAATCCAAAAGGCCCAGATCAAGAATTTGAGTAAGTTTGGATTCCAGGGACTGGCCAAGATGAAAAAAAGATGAAAATGGCCCACATAGGCCTAGTTAGGAAGACAGATAGACTAAATGCACTGTTGTGCAAAGTTTTGACTTGATCTAGGCATCAGAGAAAATAATTTTAAATTGTACCAATAATGTCAATAAGCTGCATTGCCACATGTACATGTATAAAAATATTTTTTTGTTGTCTTCTAAGAAATAGAAACCATGCTGGGTTTTTTTAATTATTTGAGAAATAGCTGAATGGAGTATATATGATGCTCTATAAGAAATGACAAATTAAGAGGAACTGGAAGACACACAAACTGTTGCAGAGCACAATAATAAAAAAAATTATTTACACAATGACCATAATAATGAAAAGGAAAACAATTCTGAAAGACATCAGAACAACTCTAATCACCAGTACCCAATTAGACTTCAGAAGACTATGAGAAAACAACTTCTGAGCAGACAGATGAGGGACTAGAAGGTGTAACATGAGACAAGATCAACATGTTGATTTGTTTTGTTTAACTACACTAGTTACAATAGGGGATGTTAATTAGTGAATAGTGATGCCTCCCCAAAGGGAAATAAGGCAACAACAAAATTCTTAAAAACAGAAGGAAAAAAAAGTTCAGAAAGGGACACAAAGGAAGCAATCTTATTATTACTTCACATTAAATATAATATATACTTTTATATAATATATACTCTAAAAAAGTTCAAAATTATTTGCAGCTCATAGTTTTGAATACAATATTTATTTGCATAAATGTGAATGTTTGTTGGTGAGTAAGTTTATAGGAAGAAAAAAATTAAAGATTATAGAGCCTAAATATAATTCTCAAATTATTTTTAAAATTTAAAAGGAGAAAAATATTTATTTCTGAAGATGAGATATAAGTTTTTAAAGCAAATCTGTCAGCAGGACTGATAGATAACATTTTTATCAATATCAATATTACGATAACCAATATTTTCTGCAAACACATACATGAACACTTCAAAGTTTACAAAATATTTTATATATATACACTCTTACCTGATCCTCTTTTTAGAAATGACGAAACCAAGACTTAAAAAGATTCAAAGTCTTGCCCAGGGTCACAATGCTAATCAGTATTTGGAAGTAGGATTCAAACTTAGACCTTTCTGATCAGCCTTCTACCTACTATATTATCTACCAAATATATGATACATATAATAACTAAGATACTGATTAAGCACCTGATTTGGATGAAGACAAGTCTTGCAATTTTTTTAAGCTTTCCAATATGACAAAAACAGACCAAATTTAATCTGATGAAAATGACTTTAATGGGTTCATTATTTCAATGTGGCTACGTTGTCTACGGAAACAGGTCACAATTCATTTTTTTTCTCATCCTCATCTCCCCCAGAAGCCCCATTAATGCACAATGGCCTTTCTCCAAAACTTTTACCATTACATGGATACCAGAGACAACATTCAAACTGGCTAGCTGTCATCTACCCTGAGTTTTGGGAAGTGACTATCCACCTCCTTTTCTGCATATGTACTTTTTAAAACACCAGAGGAAGAACATTTCTACATATACAGAACAAAAAAGTATGAAACCATAAATTTGCATTTCAGACTTTAAAAAAAAATACATATTACTTTCAAAACTGTCCTACTCTTCTGACTCCTTTTTTTTTTATAACATTCATTTAAAAATATTTGAATAGTTCTTTGGGGGGGTACTGCTATTATTTTTTTTTTGCAAGGTAATGGGGTTGAGTGGCTTGCCCAAGGCCACACAGCTAGGTCATTATTAAGTGTCTGAGGCCAGATTTGAATTCAGGTCCTCCTGACTCCAGGGTTGGTGCTCTATTCACTGTGCCACCTAGTTACCCCGGTACTGCTATTGTTAACCATCTATACACAATTTTTAAAAGAAAGGAAAAAGCACCCTTATAACAACTAAGCATGGATCAAGCAAAATGCATCCACATAGTGACCATATCCAAAAATGTATGTTTCTTTCTGGAACTTGAGTACCTCATCTCCATGTCAGAAGGTGGATAACATGTTTCATTGAAAGTTCTCTTTACAATGTGGATGTCGTGGTATATATTTTTCAATTCTCATGGTTGTGATGACTTTCTCCTTTGAATTAGTTCATATTCAGGATTCTCTGAAATGGTTTCTTTTATCAATTTTTCTTATAATATTATTCCATTACATTCACATACAATTTGTTCCCTTATTCCCTAATGAGTGATGGGTAATATGACACTACCCATGACCTCACCACATCCTCTGGATTCTAGTTTTTTTTAATCCCCCACTTTAGGGTCAGGAAGTTGATTTTGCCTTCCATTACTCCCTACTTTTTAATTCCACCTCACCACCATCCTTGACTGTTTCCCTATTTAGTTTGATGTCTTTCTACACCAAATGTGTATGTACACAACCCTCCATTATCCATTTCAGATAAGAATGAGGCTTATTTGAAGATCCCTCACCCACCCTCTCCATGTTTGTATATGCTTCTTGTGTAAATCCTGATTACAAGGAATAGCAAGTTTCACCCCCTTCTCCCTCCTTTTTTTCCTGGTATATTTTTCCTTTTATCTTTCCTTCTCTTATAAAAGCTTCAGTACAGAATCCCAGGACCTGTTTTTCCCTCCATACTTAGCAGATTTTAAAGTCCTAAAGCAATACTTGTTTCTTTTTCTTTATTAGAATGGCAACACAACAAAATCATATAACTCCTTCAAATTGCTCAAATAAATTTGCCTTTCTGGATTTCTCTGAATTCTGTGTGCATATTCATCTTCCTGCTGTTCAGTAAAGTTCTGTTCATTATAAATGCCTGAAAATCTTCTGTCATTTAAGGCCCCTGAAGGGATCTGAAAGGGGTGAAGGAAGTAAGAGAACTGCCCAGTTTTGCAAGGCAAGTTATTCCTGATTCTAAGCTCATCTATTTTGGCTTCTGGAATACTGTATTTCAAGAGGAACTCTCATGTTTCAGAAGTTTCTAGACTTTGTGTAATCCTGACTCAGGTACTTGATTTACTGCTTTCGGGACTTTTGACGTAAGAGCTCTGGGATTTTGATTCTGATCCTCATAGGGACTTCTTTGGAGTTTCTTTCAGGAGGTGATCAGAGAAATCTTGGGATCTTCACTCTGCCCATTAGTTCTAATAGATCTGGGAAGTTTTTATTTATGGTTTCTTGAAATTCATGTCCAAGTTTATATTAAAATCATGGCTTCAGAGAGGTCAATGATTTTTAAATTAATTTTCCTTGACCTGTTTTCAAGGTGAATTTTTGTTCTAATGTTTCTTACTGTCTCATGGAGTTATATTGATTTCTTTTTGATCTGCTTAATTTTTCAGCAAATCCACTATTTGGGGAAGGGTCACTTTCTCTTCTAATTTATTTGCAATTTATTTTTATAGCGGTTGGCATTTCTTTAGTTTATTTCTTCAACCTTAGTTCCTGAATTGAGGCTACACCAAGGTGAGTTTCCATCCCTCACAGACTTTTGGATGGATAGGTTAGTACTGCTTGGCATTACTCTGGGTCACTTGGATTCCTGTGGTGATGTTCACAAGGGTAAAACCCAACCCCATACCTTAGACATTCAGAGCACTAATCTTTAAGGCTCTTTTTGGTATCTCAGAAAATGCACTTGGGAGTCCCACCTTGGCTATGCTTTTGCTCAGGTCATTGCCACACCTATACAATACTCTATACTCTGGTATACTTGTGGACTTCCATGGTTCCTACTGAGTTTTAATCCTAGGGCTCTCTTGGAGGAAGCCTTCCACTTTTTTGCTTCTTTTAGGCCAAAGCCCTGCACAGGGCATGTCTCTGGTTGCCCTTGGAGAGTGAGACCTGTTTGTCTATGCTTATATTAACTTTAATGGCAGCTCTTTGTGCTACTATCCAGGAGTTACTTGTTCATTTTTGGGGTAGGAGTCACTTATTACAGTTTTTTCCTTGAATTTCTTGATCATTATTTAGTTTGCTGTGCATTTCAGAGATTTGCTAGATTAGCTATGGAGGAGGTAGGCAAAACTCCTCCAGATAGGCAGCCATTCTAGTCCTGTGGCACTCCCGAGACTACATTTCCTGGATTATTTCATTTATGCCGTTTCTTATGCCTATGTCATTGTCAGTAATATTCTGCAGCCTCCTGTTATTCTCTATGTGTATTACCATTACCCCTTTGTGTCATTGTCAGTAATATTCTGCAGCCTCCTGTTATTCTCTATGTGTATTACCATTACCCCTTTGTGTCATTGTCAGTAATATTCTGCAGCCTCCTGTTATTCTCTATGTGTATTACCATTACCCCTTTGGGTCACTAAAAGGATGAGTTTTTGTATTAGGGAGCAGAGTTCATGAGTATAGAAAGCACTGTCTTATTTCTCAGATGTAACCGAGCCTCCTCTCTTCTGGATCCAGCTTGAAGTCCAAAATTTGCATGCTGGATCAAAGAATATGGAACTCAGTGACTAAATGGAAGGTACGGCATAATTTAGGCAATAGGCAGTATTACATCTACCTAAATGAATATGCATAATCTGTTAGGATGACCTCCTTCAAGCAGCCTTGGATCTACTACAAGAGGTCCTCCATAAAAATGTAATCTACAATCAGAAGCAGGGGTGGGGGAGGGGGTTGGATTTCTTCTTCTATGGAAAATTGATTCACATAGACTTAGCAGGTCTTCCTCTAGGACAGCAGTAAACACCTTTAAAAAACATTTTTGTTGAATTGCTCATTTAACAATGGGAATCAGGGACAGTGAATCTCTGAGGCTGCATCTATCACAGACTCTTCTCCATGATCTTAATACATTCATGGAAAAGACCTCGTTACAGGAAGACTTTAAAAGGTACATTTACTTCAATGTGTGGTTTGTTATTGGTTTTTTTTGGCAAGGCAATGGGGTTAAGTGACTTGCCCAAGGTCATACAACTAGGTAATTAAGTATCTGAGGTCGGATTTGAACTCAGGTCCCTCCTGACTCCAAAGTCAGTGCTCTAACCACTTGCACCACCAAGCTGCCCCTCAATGTGTTTTTGTTTTGAAATCAAAGAACAGCAGGGTCTTCTATCTTCTCTAAATCTTTCAGTCAACTGTGCAAATATACAGATGTGATTTGGAGAAAATATTCTTTTTTATAAATTTTTATTTATTTAAGGCAATGGGGGTTAAGTGACTTGCTCAAGGTCACAAAGCTAGGCAAGAATTGAGTGTCTGAGGCTGGATTTGAACTCAGGTACTCCTGACTCCAGGGGAGGTGCTTTATTCACTGTGCCACCTAGCTGCCCCCTAAAGAAAATAGTCTGCAAAATTATTGTTTCCATCTCATATTTTAAATAGAAGACATCTCATATCTGCATAAAGTAGCCATTTTCATAATGATTTTATAGCAACAAGAAGGAAGATTATATAGGTTAATAATTGTTGATGCTGAAACTCAACAGATCATATTGTACTTTTGTGCCATTACTTGTGGCAAAGGAAAAAGTAAAAAAGTTCTACAAAGATCTTGAATAAAATAAAAATCTGGCCAATATATGGCTCCAAGACTCAGGGATTTCACAGTAAAAGTGAGTACTTCAAAAAGAATTATGAAAAATACAGCAAGAAAATTAGCTCAGGACTGAAGGTTCAGAGACTGCTAAGAAATCTCATGCCTGAATACTTAGCAAGCAAATGCTGAATAATATCACAGTCAAAGACTACATCTTAACAGGAACCCAAGGCTTACTGATGAGGAAGTAATTTCAGAATCAGCTGTCTAGGTACACTTAGTCCACATAGATAAGTTAGAGCAGAGGTCAAAATCAAGACCAATTCAGAAGAAAGAATAAAGATGTTATAACACTGCATACAATTACAGCAGATTCAACCTGACCTATTCAAGCTATTGACTGAAATATTGTGAATAATGCTAAGAGCACTGATTGTGATAATCATTTCCTCAAGAATTTATATGAATAAACTACTTTTAATTTTATTTTATTATAGAATAAGCTATCTATCATTTCATCAGCCTAGCAACATACCTTCCTTTCCATTTTATTCTTGAAGAATGTACTACACAGGTGTGAAGCTTCTGAGTAGTATACAAGCCTTTGGCTTCTTTCATATCTTAATCACAACTTCCACTATCCTCTGTTATCCTTTCATAAGAAACTGAAGCTGTGGTTAAGGGACTCACACAGGTGAATGGGGTGGGCTCCAATTTCAGTTGATTAGGTGCCAAAGGCAGCTCTCTTTCTAAAATATTTCTTGGCTGGTCACTGTACATTATACACACTTGTGGCATGATTTAAAGAGCTCAGAGGCTATGAGTTTTATGGATGTCAATTTACTTGGATTTTATCTTCAGTGAATTTCTGTGAAGAAAGGCAGGCAATTTTTTCTCTTCTTCCTTTCTCAGTTTTATCATTCTTCTGATTAGATTTTCAAGAATCCAGGCAAACATTTTTATCAGACTCTTTTAGGTGCATTCCATGTCTGAGCAAGAGTGGGCCATTCTTATATTTTAAGCCATGATTCACAAATGTTGATCCCATTTTCAGACATCATCTTTGTAACCAGCTGTTCATTTCCAAAATCTGCCTCTCTTCGAATCCCTTGCCCACAATTGGTAGCAGTGATAAAAATACCATCTGTTCCTCATAGTTTTCCATTTCTTACCCAAGAATCTCCCATAGTTTCTCTTCATAGGCAGCTCTTGGTACATGGTAGGCCCTAAATCCTGCTTCAAAGCTCTAACCACCTGGAGATAGCCTTCTCCTCCTTTTCCTCCTCTCTTACCATTCAATATACCATTAAGGTTATGTTTAGCTCTCACTATACCATTGGCTCCTTTACTGATCATATAGTTCTGGGATATCTCCTATAGATTTTCTTGCACACAAGTCACTGTTTCTAACAGATTGCAGCCCACTCTCACACCTACCCTATGTCTAACTCTTGCCCTTTAGGTCAATTGCAACTGAGATTCTTCTGAGTTCAGTGGTGTTCCATTAGTCATCAAATTATTGAGGGAATCCCAGCATTTAAAAGGTGGGCTTTTGATTCAGAGATCATCTTAGGATTGCAATAAGAACCTAGAAATTTCCCAGATCTACTCCACTTCTCTGCTTCCAATTCTGGACCAAGCTTATTGTCCATCTGCAGGGTCTTTCTGAGATTAATATTATTTCAATGCTGCCTATATGGCTGCATATCATAGTTTGGATAACAGATATTTCTCAACCACTTGGGTTTCCTCTGTAGATTTTAAAGCTGGACTCTTGAGTGGTTATGAAATTCAATAAAGAAGCTCTAGGACTTGATGTGATATGCACAATATCTGTAAATATTTACATCTATGTTCTAGATGTAATCCTCTAGATTCCAGAAGATCTTATCATCTGCATGAACCCCATTTTGAGCTGGCCTCTACACATAATATTTCTGATTATCATCTTTGTATATTAGGAAGTTGGCACCAACACTACAACCCTTTAAATTAATAAAAATTAAAAACTTTAGATAGAATACACGAATCTAAATTTTTTTTTAAACCAAGTCCAACTGGGTGATGGGACAAAAAATATGTTCTGCATTTATAGAATATTTTAAGGTTCACAAAGTGCTTTGTGACAGCTCTCATCTGGCCATCATAGCAACTCTTGGACACTCCAATTAGTATCATCTTCATTTCTCAGGTGAAGAAACTGAGGTACAAAGACTGGTCCATGGTCAGGATGAAGTGTCAGATACAAAACCAAATCTCTTATGTCTCCTAGTTCAGCTCTTAACTTCATCAACATCACTAGCATTTATATAGTGCTTTAAGGATTGCAAAGCTTTACAAATATTATCTCATTTTATCTTCAAAACACCATGGGAGGTAAGAGCTATTATTATTTTCATTTTATAAATAAAGAAACTGAGGCAGAGGCTAAATGACTTACCCAGAATCACATTACATCATGCCACAAGAAGACTGACATTTAACCCAGAAAAGACTCAGAGTAAAAGACACTATGACTGTCATAGAAATCTTAAGAGTTGTCATATGAAAAGTTAATACCTGTTTTCCATGGCCCTACAAAGCAGAGCCAATAAGTAACTACAGACATAAGTTAGAGAGACTGAGTTCAGGACAATATAAGGAAAAATTTTCTTGACATAAGTGTCCAAAAATGAGTGGAAAAACTTAGACCAGGGCTGTCCAAAGTGTGGTCCATGGGCCGCATGGAGCCCACAGTACAATTTTTTTGCCGCTGCTTGCAGGTTTGCTAAATGCTTTAGTAAGTGAAGCCCAGCTATTGCAGAACTCTCACTAAAATGGCAAATCAAAATACATTGTCTATTGTTTCAATAAAAACTTGTAAAAGTAAAGGTTGGACAGCCTTGACTTACAAGACAGTGAGTTCCCCATCACTGAAGGAATTCAAACAGAGGTTGGACAAACACTTGTTTAGAGATACTATTGAGTGTTTCATGTTTCAGTTATGGACTGGCCTTTTGGGTCTCTGAGGTACTTTCCACTTCTGGTATTCAATAAGCATCTCTTTGGTCCTTTCTAGGACCATTTAGGAATCAATATTTTTATCATTCACAGAAGCATAAAGAACTGGCCCTGATTTACAACTATTAGTATTTTCTATTTAAGGCACCTTATACAAGGGTAGGAGATATAATTCCTTTTTTTTCCTCAAGCTATTTAAAAATATCCTGACATTCTCACATGTTCATCTAAGACCCAGGATCCCAACTAAATAGACTGACATGGTATTTTTACTTCTCAAACAATGGATCTAGATTCCTAAGATATATCCCTGCTCTCATGCCATTTACATTCAGTATAACTAAGAAGAGTTATACTCAGGGAGGAGGTATTGTAGTAAAGGGAGTATTGGGTTTGAACCTGGGTTCCATATCCCAACTTAAACTATTATTAATCTCTGTGACTTTATGAGTCAGTTACCCATGTCTCAGAGCTTTAGGATTCTCATCTTTAAAATGAGGAAAAAGGCTGTTGCAAGGAAAAAGCTTTCTAAACATTAAAAAGTTATAGAAATGTGAATTACTGTGATGAATTAATCTTTCATATCTCAATCTAATTCCCAGAAAAAAAGAGCAGTTATATAATATCCCTACAAGTTACTTGAAAAGACAGTTGATTGTCAGACCAAACAACTGCCCAAGTAGTTATATTCTCTACAAGAATAGGCCCTGATTTACAACTATTACATATCCAAAGCTCTTTAAAGATTTAAAATAATCTATTCATCTCTCAACTGCCTCTCATTTTAAAAAATGACTGCTTAACTAGATAATTTCTAAAGTTCCTTCTTATTCTAATCAGCTATGATCCTATGACTTGGATAGGAAAAATGCTTTATTTTTTTGATTAGTAGTGAATTTATTCCAAGTTTTTTCTACTAAATTCATTGAAATACTTAAACTTTTTTTGTTCTACTTAGCCATAACACATGCAAATAGCTCAAAAAGAATTTAGTGTTCTGCAAATTTGCAAGTTAATAACTTAAGTCCAACATGCCAAAAAAATCTTAATTTTGTATCTTACTCAGCAAATATCTAGCAGTGTCCTGTAGGGTAGGCATCTAGTAAACGCTTGCTGAATTGAATGAATAAAGGTGAAAGAACAGAAATCAATGCTATCTTTAAATTTGTGTTTTAAGTAGAAGGAGCCACATCACACCAGTGGTGTTGAATAAAAAGCAGATCTGAACAAAAGGGATCCAAATACAAAGTTCCATAGCACCACCTTGTGGTGATTTTCATTAAGCTGTTAGAAAACTCAAGCATCATTCTGACCTCCCAAAAAATACAATCAATAGTCAGCACTGTCTCTTTCTCCTACCCACGGGCTTGAATTCCCTTTTGGAACTGCTCTTCTTTTCCTGAAGCATTTCTCCCTTTCTGCTTTTTCAGTCTTCCAATAGGCAGGTAGAGGTCTCTTCTCTTCAATCTCTACTGTTCACTCTGGTCACAAACACTCACTGGACTCCCCATATTCAGCTGCTTTTTTAAAAGCTCCTGTTTTACTGAGTGCTTCTATACGGCAACTGAGCTTTCACCTATGCTTGACTTAACATCTAAATGAAAATCTCTCTAAGAAGACTGAACAACTTTATAGTACTCATGCACATGAGAGATCTTCTCAATAAAGAGCATTCAATAAAATGTTTGAATGTTGATGAGACATTTACAAACATATAATAAAGTTAAAATTGGTGCTTTTGTGTGAGATAAAACCACTAGTCAGTATTAGTAACACCATGTGACTGGGTCAAATAAAACATGGATAATAAAGTAGAAATTTAAAATGGAGGGATTTACAGCTACAGCTGATACTCAGGCAACATAAGTGGGTTTTTTAAAGTGATACTGAACAATGGAAAGTATTTCCGAGATGCAAAAATATTGCTGAATGCCTTACAAATGAGAATCTAAGGATCAAAGATTAGGAAAACAGTATATATATGTATGTATACACCATAATTGTTCTCTATACTTATCTCTCTGAATGTTTCCTGACTCTCAGAAGGTATAAAGCCACTGCATTGTCTGACCTCTTAATGTTTTTATGCAGAGGTACCTTTTTTTGTTTTAGCAGCTTATTGTTATATCCCCAAACCAGTCATTAATGGAGTGATGTCAATGAAAAAATTATTAGTAGAAGGTCCCAAGGATCAAGAACTGCCCATATCCTTGTGTTAACATTTTAATCAAAGACTGGAAAAAAGACATATAGTCATACTTTGACAAATTATACAAAGCTGTTGGCTGACAGACTTGAGATCCAAAAAGAACCCAATAGGTTAGAATGTTGAACCAAATCTAGTTAAGATGAAATAAGATAATTAAAATAAGTCTTAAACTTAGGGTCATATACTCAACTTCACATGTATAAAGTGAGAGAACCAAAACAAGTCTAGACACAAGTTCATCCAAAAGGCCAACACAAGCTTAACATGGATCAACAGTACAACAGTAGTCAGAAAACTAACAAAATCTTGGCTGCCTTGAAGGAAATGGAGTTTCTAGAGTGAAGGAAATAATAGTCCTGCTGCCCTGTGCCAGGCTCATAGCACATCTGGAGCATTGTGCTCAGTTCTGGGCCCACGTTTTAGGAAGGACAATCCATGTGTAGGAGGATGTCAAAGGAAGGGTAAGGGAAATGATGAAGAGTTTCAAGCCAAAGCATCAAGAGAATAACTTTTTTGCCAAAATATTCACTACAATTCTGCTCCTTCTATTCAAAATACATTCTAGGTGAAAGAGTTCTAGTTCTTTTTTTTTGAAAATTGAGTAATGTGCCTTTCTCCACTTCCATGGCCTTTCTTCAATTCTCCATAATCTTGCAAAGATCACTGACAATTAATAAAACACCAGCCATTTTTTTTCAGCAATCCAAGGTCTGCTGACTTAAACTCACCAAGGGCAGACAGGGGCTTTCTTTCCACCTGTTTGTTTACTCAGTTTTTAACTCCTTACTAACCATATCTTTTTTTCTGTTCTCTGCAGTCAGTTCACTTCAAAAGTTCATATATAAATGATCAAAAATTAGGTAATAGACAAAGTGAACTAGAAATTCTAACACACTTCTCCGGTATCAGGGAGACTTGGATTTCATCTTTTATGAATTACTGGGTATCTCTATTACTATTATTCTTCCTGGGTTGAAGCTTCTACTTTTTGGAATCCAGTTTTGTAGTCATTCTTAGGCATTTTTTTCATCAAAAAGAAAAGTTAAAATGATCAAAGAAAAGATCTCATGGCTATCTGTAGTTCTCACTGAAATGCATGCTGCCAAATGAGAGGCCAGTTTTTCTCAGTTTCCATTATTGAGGATGGTAATGACAGTTAACCCTCACGAGTCACTTAATAAAGGGCTTGTGTATTCTCTTTCTTTTTAAAATTTTTTTTTATTTAAAGCAATGGGGTTGAGTGACTTGCCCAAGGTAACACATTAAGTGTCTGAAGCTGGATTTGAACTCAGGTCCTCCTGACTCCAGGGTCAGTGCTCTATCCACTGTGCCACCTAGCTGCCCCTTGTATATTCTCTTTCATTTAATCTTCACAATTCTGTGAGGCTGGAGTGATAGCTATTGTCTCCATGTTATAGAGGAGAAAACTGAGGTTCAGAAAGATGAAGTCACTATTCAGGATCATAAATATCAAGGGCAGAATTAGAAGGCAACCCTCAAAGACTGGTTTACTGTGAGAAGTCAGGTACTGACAACAAAATGTGTTCAATATATTCTCATTTGGAATGATTGGACTTTAGAGAAGTATGCAAAGAATTACATGAACTGATGTTGAATGAGGTGAGCAGAACCAAGAGAACATTGTACACATTAACAACAAGACTGAATTGACCAACTGATGGATGTAGCTACTCTTGGAAGTTCAAAGAGCTAGGATAACCCTGGAAGAACTGTTGTAGACAATGCTATCCAAATCCAGAAGAAAAAAACCAAACAAAAAAACCAAAACAAAAAACAAACCACAGAATCTGAATGAATATTATGTTCACTTTTTAAAAACTTCTCTTTATTTTCCCCCCCTCCTATCCCATGGTTTTCTTTCTTTTCCCTTAGTCCTAATTTCTCATACACAAAATGACTAATATGTAAACATGTTAAACCACAAATGTACAAGTATAAATTTTACCAGACTACCACTGGGAAAGGAGGGTGGTAGAAAAATATGTAACTTATAAATATGCAAGTGGATGAATGTTGAAAAACTTTCATAACATGTAACTGGAAACAACAAAATGAAATGTCAATAAAAGAGAATTATATTAAAAATATATCATTTTCGTTTGCATAGCAGCTATCAGAAAAATTCCAATGGTAAGTCACTAAAATCAGAAAGGTCACAACTCATGAAACTAAATACAGGGAAGCTGATGGATTTACTTTTGGCAGACTTATGCAGTGACAACATTTGCTGGGACAAACACTTCAATGAACACCACAGTGCCACAATTTATCCCTGTGTTCAACCAAATATGTGAATTATTCAATCTCAAGAAACCTATGCCAAGGACATGGAAAAGATGATAAGGGGAGTAGGAGAAGGGCTCTCTAGAATATGGAAACAACTATGCTAACTTTTGAAATAGCAAAATACTCCCACTCTATCCTTGAAATCACAATCAATTAATCAACCAAGACTTAGTAATCAATAACAAAATGCCAGATGCTGTGCAAGCCCTTGGCACATTAATGTGAAACAATCTTTCCCCTAAAGGAGTTTACCTTCACCAGAGAAAACAATGGACATACATAATGTACACAAAGTAAATGTACAAGGTGTTTTATCTACTACGATATTTTGTAATTTGTAAAAGGCAAGGGGACCTTTTAGAACAAACTTGTCAAACTGAGGACTACTCACAGAGCTTTTAGAGAAGCAACATTTTTAAAGAATGAGATAAATCTGTCAGACCTGCACAAATGGCAGCGATCAGACCTTTCCTTTTCTCTTGCTCTTTCAGCAACGTTTTCACCTCCGGGCTCTAGTCAAAGAAAAGTAACATAAAAAGTAGTTAAGTTATTCTTCACAAATCAATCCTCTCTACAAAAAAATGAAAACAAGAGAACCTCAAACAAGATTTAAAATTATTGTACAAAAAGAAGAAATTAACCATTCTTAAATGTTATTTTACTTTTAAGACAAGTAGACTTCTAATAACTCCATATTGTTAGTTTCACACTTTATATATCATTTCCCCCTCCTGAAATATAAATATTATGAATATTTCTTGAGCTTTTACCTCACAAAACAGTTGACAATACTGTGAAAAAAATTTTGAAAAAAGTTTCTATAAGAAAGGCCTCATTTCTCAAACACAGAGAGAAATGAGTCAAATTTGTAAAAAAGAACAGCCATTCCCCAATTGACAAATGATCAAAAAATGTGAAGTTTTCAGATGAAGTAATCAAAGCTATGCATAGTCATGGTACCCCCTTCACACTATCAGATTGGCCAATATGATAAAAAAGAAAAATGATCAATATTGGAAAGGATGTGGGAAAACTGGGACACTAATGCACTGTTTGGTGAAATTGTGTGTGAATTGAATCAATCTTTCTAAAGAGTAATTTGGAGCTATGTCCAAAGGGCAAAAGTGATTCATCAATATCCCAAAGAGATCCCAAGAAAAAGTAAAAAATCCACATATATTAAAAATTCTTATAGCAGTTCTTTTTTTAGTGGCAAAAAACTAGAAATTGAGGGAATGTCCATTAACTGAGGAATGGCTGAACAAATTGTGATGATGTACTATTGTTCTACAAGAAATCAGGAGGGGCAGGACTTCAGAAAAACCTAGAAAGAAATAAGCCGAAGGAGGAGAACACTGTACACATTAACAAAACACTGTGTCACGATCATCTATGATGGACTTGTTCATCTAAGCAACACAATAATCAAAGACAATTCTAAAGGACTTGTGATAGGAAATACCATCCACATCCAGAGAAGGAACTATGGAGTTTAAATGCAGACCATAGCTTACTACTTTCAATTTTTAAAATTTGTTTTATATTTTATGGTTTTTTTCCCTTCCCTAGTTTCTTTTTTTCATTTTTGTTCCAATTCTTCTTTCACAACACGATTAATATGTTTAATAGTTAATTATACATTATAATCTATATTAGACTGTTCTGTCAGGTAGAGGTGGAGGGAAGGGAAAGAGGGAGAAAAATGTGAACTCAAAACTTTATAAAAAAAGATTGTTAAAAACTTTGCATGTATTTGGAAAAAATAAACTTAAAAGGAAAAATATTTTTTTTCATGACAATTATGGAAATATTTTGCATGACTACACATGTAAAGTATATATTGAATTGCTTGTCTTCTCTTTGAGGGTTTGGGGAGAGAGGGAGGGAGAGAATTTGTAAGTTAAAGTTTTAATAATGGATGTTACAAATTGTTTAACTGCAGAAAAATAAAATACCAAATAAAAAAAGTGTAAAAATCAATATATAGATGTGTATGTGTGTGTGTTTGTGTGTGTGTGTGTGTGTGTGTGTGTATGTGTGTGTGTGTATTTTAAGCATTTAAAAAAAAAGATTTTACCTCACTCAAATTTTGTGCACCCAGATTACCTCCAGGTAGGACTATCACATCAAATGGTCCCTAAAAGATTCAAAAACAAAAACAAGAGAAACATTGTAATGGCATTTTAATATTCTGAAAGTGAGAGTTAAAATAAACTATAAAGTACATTCAGAAAAAAAGGACAGTTAGAAAAAAAGTTTGAGAGAAAATTGATCAAAAATGTTAATATCAAATATCTTCAAAAGCTGCAGTTTTCAAAAAATGAAATTAGCTAACATTTATAAAATGTTAAGGTTTACTAAGTGTTTTACATCTCATCACCTTGGGAGTAAATGTTATTATTAACTCCATTTTACCTATGAAGAAACTGAGGCAAAAAAAAGTAAAGTGACTTGATTAGGGTTTTACAGCTACAAAAGGTAAGAAACAGGATTCAAACTCGGCGCTTCTTAACTTCGAGTCTAGTATCACCTCCACTATATTCCTCTTAACAATATACTAAAATTACAAGCTAGAAATATGATGTAATAGTAAAATTTTTGAGTATTTCCTTTTAATCCTCTAAGAAAACAAATGATAAAACTTGATTTAGCAAACTTCTGCATACACAGTGAATTCTGTGATGTAACTTACTGGGATGCAACCAGCATCATTCTGATGATCCTTATTTCTTTGTATATAAAAAAATCTACAAGGAGAAACATTAGAAATGCATACATACAAACATATATATATACACACACACATGTGTGTGCATGTGTATGTATGTATTTTTAATTTTATTTTTTAATTCTCATTTTGTACAAATGTTTTTTTTTACATTAATAAAATATTCTTGTTTAAGAGTAAACAAAATACCCCTCCACCCATGAATATAGACTTGCTTGGGTGATAAAGTAAAGGGGAGAGAAAAAAAATTAAAATTAAAAAAAGAATAATAGTAATAATTGTAGGTATGGCCAGGTGGCGCAATGGACGAAGCACCAACCCTGGAGCCAAGAGCACCCGAGCCCACATCCAGCCCCGTAGACCCAACAATCACCCAGCCATGTGACATGCAAGCCACCCGATCCCCACTGCCCTACAAAAACCCAAAAGAAGAAAAAAAAAGACCCAAAATAAAATAGTAATCATAGTAGGGGTGGCTGGGTGGCAGACAGAGCATTGGCCCTTGAGTCAGGAGCACCCAGGTCCAAATCTGGCCTCAGACACCCAAAGATCACCCTGCTATGTGGCTCCAGGCAGGCCACCCAGCCCTATTTGCCCTGCACCCTCCCCCAAATAATAATAATAAAAAATGTGCTTCAGTCTTTTGTTTCAACACCAACAACTCTGTCATGGGTGGATCGCATTCTTTATGGTAAATCCATCGCAAAAGTTATTTCCATATTTTTCCACCGTTGCCATTGCTGATCGCAACACCCTCCTTTCTTATTTCTCCACTACCATGTACTATATTTTCTCTCTCCTTTCACTCTGATTCTGCTGTAGGGTCGCTGAGTGGCACAGTGGACAGATCCCTGGTCCTGGGGCCAAGAAGCCCTGAGCCCTCATACCACCCCTTAGGCCCAGAATCCACCTGGCCCTATGGTCCTGGGCAGGCCTTCCAATCCCAGCCCCTTGCAAGAAGTAAAAAAGAAAATGTGTTATATCTGACCACTCTCCCCCCATGGTCCATCCTCTCCTCCTTTATTCACATCCCCGCCCCTTCCCCCTGCTCCCCCCTCCTTCTTACTCCAGATGTCTATACCCCATTGAGTATATATGCTGTTTCCTCTCCTAGCCACCTCTGATGAGAGCAAAGGTTCCCTCATTCCTCCTTGCCTCCCCCCTTCCATATCATTGCAATAGCTCATTGTAATTAAAAAAAATCTTATTATATGAAATATCTTGGCCTATTCCCCCCCCCTTTTTCTTTCTCCCATTACATTTCCCTTTTTTTCTACTGACTCCATTTTTACACCATATTTTGTCTTCGAATTCAGCTTTCTCCTGTGCTTCAACTATAAAAGCTCTCTCTACCTGCTCTATTAACTG
Source organism: Macrotis lagotis (assembly GCF_037893015.1). Classification (NCBI taxonomy): domain Eukaryota; kingdom Metazoa; phylum Chordata; class Mammalia; order Peramelemorphia; family Peramelidae; genus Macrotis; species Macrotis lagotis. The sequence goes on from NC_133658.1 coordinate 886,238,912, forward strand.
AGAAGGTTCATATGAGTATTATCAGTGTCATTTTTCTATGCAGGAATACATGCAGTTCATCATCATTAAGTCCCTCATATTTCCCCCCTCTCCTCCAATCTCCGTGCTTCACCTGAGTCCTGGATCTGAAGATCAAACCTTCTGTTCAGCTCTGGCCATTCCGAAAGGAACATTTGAAATTCCCCTGGTTCATTGAAAGTCCATCTTTTTTCCCCTGGAAGAGGACATTCAGCCTTGCTGGGTAGTTCATTCTTGGCTGCATTCTAAGCTCTTTTGCCTTCCAGTATATTATATTCCAAGCCCTATGAGCTTCCAGTGTAGTTGCTGCTAAGTCCTGTGTGATCCTGACTGCAGCTCCACGGTATTTGAACTGTGTCCTTCTGGCTGCTTGTAATATTTTCTCTTTGACTTGGGAGTTCTGGAACTTGGCTATAATATTCCTAGGGGTTGGTTTTTGGGGATCTCTTTCTCGGGGTGGGGGGGGGAAATCGGTGGATTCTCTCCATTTCTATTTTGCCCTCTGCTTCTAGAATATCAGGGCAATTTTCCTGTAGTAATTCTTTGAAAATGATGTCAAGGCTCTTTTCTTGATCATGACTTTTAGGTATTCCAATCATTTTTAAATTATCTTTCCTAAGTCTGTTTGCCATATCAGTTGTTCTTTCAATGAGATATTTCACATTTTCTTCTAATTTTTCATTTTTTTGGTTTTGAAGTATTGATTCCTGATTTCTGGTAAATTCAATCTCCCTGAATTCTATTCTTTGTCTGAAGGATTTGTTCTCCTCAGAGAGTTTTCTTATCTCTTTTTCCACCTGGCCAATTTTGCTTTTTAAGGCATTCTTCTCCTCAATAACTTTTTGAACTGTTTTATCTATTTGACCTAAGCTGGTTTTTAGCATGCTATTTTCTTCAGTATTTTTTTGGATTTCCTTGACTAAGCTGCTGACTTCATTTTCATGTTTTTCCTGCATCTCTCTCCTTTCTTTTCCCAGTTTTTCTTCCAACTCCCTCATTTGATTTTCAAAGTCTTTTTTGAGCTCTGTCATAGCCTGAACCCAATTTCTGTTTTTCTTGGAGTCTTTAGATGCAGGAGCTTGTGCTTCCTCATCTTCAGACTGAGTATTTTGATCCTTCTTGGGCTCATGTGCAAAATATTTCTCAATGGTCTTCCTCTTATTTCTCTGCTTGCTCATTTTCCCAGCCTGAGCCTGGTTTTGGGGTGCTTCCTGAGCTTTTGGGACACTCCCACAAGGGTCTCAGTGTGTGAGGCTCTGTCCTTCCTCCTGGTCTGTGAATGACCATAAGTGCCCCCCTCTGCCGTGGGGCTGAGGTGGGGGGGGCCTAGACTGCGATCAGGATCTGAATGTGGTCAGAGCCCCAGAGTCCTGTTCCAGAGGCAGAGGACAGAGCTCTGCAGTCTCTCTCTTCACTCCCCTCCCTCAGCTCAATGGGCTCATGCCCTGGAGGCTCCTGCTTACCGGCTCCACCTGCTTCTGTTTCCACCTGCTTCTGCTTCCAGATCTGGGCTGTGGAAAGACCACGCTGCTAGCTGTGTGCCCTGAGGGCTGGGTTCCATCTGCTCGCTCTGGCAGAGGTCCCCCAGCTATTCCCCCACTTTGTGCCCAGTGCTCCCCGGGGTGCAGCTCAGGAGACTTCCCCGCTTCTGTGAGCCTAGGCTCCCAGCGCCCTGGGGCTGCCTCCAGGAGGCTGAAGTTCTTTCGCTCTGGTGGGCCACCCCTCCGAACCCGGGGCAGCAGAGCCTTTCTGCTCTTTTCCAGGTTACCTTGAGTAGGAGAACTGCTTCAATGGGTCCCTTTGTAGGTTGTCTCTCGAAAGTTTAGTTAGAATCCTTAGTTTCACATTTTATCAGAGAGCACCTAAGACTTGATCCCTTCTTGTCACCATCTTCTATGTATGTATGTATTTATATATATGAAATTCTTCTTCTTTATTCCAATAGAGTTGGGTACCAAACATGAGTCAAATGTCCTAAATCATCCAAATTACACAGAAGAAAAAAAATTTCTGAAAAAAAGAAATCAAAACTAACTTTTTTCTCCTCATTGCAAGTACCAAGTTAGCCAAATCTGAGCTCCAGGTTCTTCCTGGGCTGGTGCTCTATCCACCAATTCGCCTCATTGCCTCAACTTCAATTCATTTTAAAAAAGCAGCTAGTGTCAAATTTGATTATCAATATACAAATTCTCTATAATATATCATTAACATATTTTAGAAGGAAAAAAGATTTATTTCCACTCCCGACATTTTAAAAATTCATTGATTAAATAATATTCTCAACTGGAATCAGCCCCAAGTCTCAAGGCACCCCAATTTCCTGTGAGCAAGCTGATCTCTCTAAAAATTTCCTTTATCAGTTGCTGTGGCCAAAAAAAGTGATTCCTTTCCCCCCACTACCATTTCTAATTTCTGGTAATGAATTTCTCCAAATTCTTTGATGATGACTAGCTGGATCAATGTAAAACCTCTAGAAACTTTTCTCGTTTTCATATCAAATAAATAAAAATGATAGCAACAGGATAAATTTAAGTCAATTAAATTCTTTGCCAATCAGAGGCTTATCAAGTGTTCCATTTAAAGTAAACATGTAGCTATTTCTGCTCCTTTGAAAACAGAATACAGTATAAGGAGATCAAGTGCTAATTTTTGTCACTCTGGCCATTTTGTTTTGGTAGTAAACAAGAAAGGAGTAGAAGAACAGGTAGGATAACAAGATTATATTGTTGTACAGATATAGAAAACACAAAAATGAGCAAGCTTTGTGCCAATTATGTGCTATAATAAACAAGCTAATACCCAACCTGTTCCCTCTAAACAATGAACAAGACATGATTAAACTCCTCAAATCAAAGACTGCAGAATGAACATAATGAAAGATTTTTTATGGATTGTTTCTGATAAAAAAAAAAAGGACAAACCTGCTTTTTTGCATCCTCTAGACTGGCATCAGGGCAAATGAGTACATCTCTACTACACTGGACTGGATCCTTTCCAGAAAGACCTGCAACAATGACTTTCATCTGAAAAACAAAAACAATTTCCATTTAAGGAAATAGTTTGCTAGGCAACAAATTCTTAATGTGATGTGGCAGATCTTAGACTATGTTAAAAGAGGTACATGTCCAGAACTAGGGAGGTGCCTGAGCTGGTATCCACTCTGTCCTGGTTAGGCCACCCTCTATACACTGTTTTTTTTTTTTTCCAGTTCTAGCCATCACGTTTTATAACGGGGAAAGATAAACAGGACAGTGACAGGTGAAAGAACTGAGGAAACTTAACCTCAAGATGAAGAGAGTAGTAGGGAATGATAACTTTCTTAAGTATTGAAGCATCCTCTAAAAGAAGAATTAAATTTCCACTTGATTTTAAAGTACAGAATAAGAAAACAATGGAAGTTTAAAAAAAAAAAAAAGGAAAACGTAGTCTTTGATAACTTCCTGACTACAAAAAGTAAGTCTGGCTACCAGCAGAGATTGGTCATGGGAATCTTGTGGAGGACAGAATAGTCTCTGATATAATTTTCTCAGAGTTGGAAAGGATATTTTAATAGAATTCCTTATTTTAATATGTTTAAGTATGCTGTTGATATATGTTATAAAAAATTGTAGTGAATGTTATTTCACTATATTGCCATCCACTTTAATAACATTACTCTGTCTGTGACCTCATCAATGGGGGCAGCACTCCCTCCAGTGGTACCGAGGGGGAAACCTAGTCGTACATTCTTCTCTGGTAAACCTCCATGCTCTCCCTCACAAAGGAAGTCCATCTAACATCCCATCCCCCACCCCCAGTCAGGAAACCAAATGCAGAATTAAAAAAAAAATGCAGTGGCTTTACATTTAATATTAAAGATTTACATTAACCATAAAGATTTAAATTTCATAAAATTTTGAATCTTATTTTGGCCAAAAGACACAAAAGTGATCCACAAATAAAGTGACAAAAATGGTCTGCATACTTACTCCAGCCCTCCTCATTAGATCAACAGGGATAACGGTTTCCATCTCCTCTGCTCCTTTAGCCAAGAGGACTAATGCTTTTTTTGAAGCCATTTTTTAATAATCACAGTTACTCCAATGAACCAAGGAATGACAAAACTGAAATTTGAGAAGCTTCTCAGGGAGTAGTCCAAACACCTCCTAGGGAAAATATAGAGTTTAGTCAGACATTAGTAAACATCATTATCCATTAACATTTTTGAAAGCACATTCTTTGTGCTTTGTATCAACTTTGTGCATTGTGCTTTGTGCATTGTATCAACTAATTGATCTATTGTGTATTTCTAAAGAGAGTCAAGTTTAGTGAATATATTCTCATGAATCAAGATAGGAGAAACTCTGATTAGAAAAGTTCAACTGATTTTTAAATACAGTTTTAAAAATTCAATTTTATTGCAAATGAAACTTTCTCAAACTAATATACATGCTAATATACATTCTCCTTTAGCAAGAAGGAAAATTCTACTTCATAGTAAGACGTGACAGCTTTATCATGTAGACAAAAATATATGGTACATATCTGGAAATTAATATTTTATATTAACAATAGTATTTTAACACTTTTTTTAGAAAACACAGGACATTACCTTTATATTGAGCTCTAAGGTGAACTGTATAATTTTATTTTATTTTTTTTTACAAATTTTAGATAACCCAGTTCTTGTCAAATCACTTTCTTGCTCTGAAGGATTTAGTTTACTTGTCAAACCAAAATTACAGTAATTTTTTGTACCATTATACTTTCAACAGAGCATAAGTTGCTGTTATTCACAACATCTGGGCTTATATTTTATAATATTTACAGGACTGTAAAAGGCAAGAAATACCGTGTCCCAAAGTAGAAAAACCTTCATTTTGAATTCAATTATCCCAAGAGTGGCAATATTAAAAAGTTAACAGCATTCACAATTTACTTACACTAATTTTTCTTCACTTTTTGTTTACAAAATGCCAGTCACGTTGCAGAGTGTCTAAATAAGCAGTCTGTTAGGGAGATATTCCTGAATCAGCATTCACGAGAATGCTAAAGGTCAACCTAAGTCCAAATCCAATATTTTATGTAATGACATAAAAAGGGCCTTCTCCAATAACAGAATCCAAACTTTCAACTGTCAAAAGGAGCCTATTACTTCTCAATTTTGCCTAATGCTGTTCAGAATCCCCTAATCAGTAAAAAAAAGTCTTCCCTACATTACTCTTGCTCCCTCTCTGAGATGACAGACTAATTTACAATCTTATCCACTAGCAAGGACTTCTTTACACAAATTTATATTTGTCATACTCAGACTTAGTGAATCCTCTATATCTTATCCAGATCAGCCTGCCCAATAGTAAGAGGCAGCTTCTTACCTGCCCGCACAAATAGAGGACTCATGCTAACAGGGAAGGAATTAGTCAGGTCCACCAGAATCACCATATTGACTACTTATCTGCTTGAAGACTTATGAGAATTGTTTTATACTGAACTTGTACCTTTCATGTGTAAATTTGCCTCTTGAATATATTTTAAATGGGTTTAAATAGAAAAATCAATTGATTTGTATCAGTAAAGTTTAGGTCTCCCCACCAGTAAGAACTGAACATTCCAATGTGGAAACATTGTCTTTTGTTTTAAACCCACTTTGATCCAAACAGAACTTGAAAGAAGACACTATTTCACATTATCCCTGTATCTCATAACAATTCCAAGGAAAAATTCAAATTCCTTCAGTCTTTTGACATACTATTCCTTCTGGTCTTCATCTTGGTATCTATTTCTCATTCTTCCTCACTTCACATAGTCAATCAATTGACAAGTCTCATTCCTTCTACTTTCACACCATCTCTTGAATCCAAACCCCTTCTCTGCTCTCACAAAGCCACCACTCTCTTAGAGGCCCTCATCACCACTGGCCTAGGTTATGGTAATAGGTTCCTATTCAGTCTCTCCCTTCTCCAATATGCCTTTCCACACAGATGCCAAAGTGATTTTCCTTAAGCAAGGTACTTTCCCACTCAATAAAATCTGTGGTTACCTATCACCTCTAGGATAAAATACAAATTCTTCTGGCTTTTAAAGACCTTCCCCCTTCACACACTAGCCTCAACCTACCTCTTTGGCCTTGTATGTATTGTATATTCCCTTTCCCAAACTCTACAATCCAGCTAAACTGGCTTTTTCTTTCAGTCCTGACAAGTCCTCTCTCTTGCCTCCCTCACTTCCTCCATCTCCTAAAAATACTCAGCCTCATCAAGACACATCTCAAACACCCACTTCTATATGAAGCCCTTCCTGGTCCTCCCCCTGATATTTTTCCTACCCTGTAGTTATTTATTCTGTATCACACCTATAACTATTGTCTCCCTTGACAGAATGTAAGCTCCTTGAAAACAGAGACTACTTTATGTGTGTCTCTTTATCCCCAGTGTTTAGCATAGTATCTGTATGGCATATAGTAGGAATTTAATTGATATAGAAATTATTATTAAAGACATACATGGGGCAGCTAGGTGGCGCAGTGGATAGAGCACCGGCCCTGGAGTCAGGAGTACCTAAGTTCAAATCTGGCCTCAGACACTTAATAATTACCTAGCTGGGGGGCAGCTAGGTGGCACAATGAATAGAGCACCAGCCTTGGAGTCAGGAGTTCAAATGCGACCTCAGACACTTAATAATTACCTAGCCGTGTGGCCTTGGGCAAGCCGCTTAACCCCACTGGCCTGGCAAAAACTTAAAAAGTTTTTGAAGGTCAAGGCCATGCCTGTCCATCAGCAGCCTTGAAGCACCAAGTAGCTGGGTCTACAGTGAACATGAAGATTTCTCAAAAATCTGTGTGCATCACAACTCATCACAAATTTAATAGGAAAGTCAGGGATTAAGGGACTTCCCCATGGTTACACAATTAAATGTCAGAAACAAAAACTGAAACCAGCACTTCCTGATCCTTACTCAAAATTCAATCCAGGGGCAGCTAGGTGGTGCAGTGGATAGAGCACTGACCCTGGAATCAGGAGTACCTGAGTTCAAATCTGACCTCAGACACTTAATAATTACCTAGCTGTGGTGGCCTTGGACAAGTCACTTAACCCCATTGCCTTGCAAAAAAAACCCTTAAAAAAAATTCAATCCAGCTGACAAGACTGCCAAGCACTGCAACAGTTAAACTATAATCTTGAATAGTATTTTACATATTTATGTCAGTGTGTCTGAAAGTTTCAGTATTGTAGTTACATTTTTACTTATCTTTTTAACTCTAAGATAGTGATCTCAAGTTCTCCTTAATAATGAGTCACTTGCATGAGGATGTCTTATTTTAGTGGTTTGAATAAAACACCTATCAGATTTCCATAGAACAAATGAAAATGATAGAAACAACTCATTCATCAAAAAGTATTGCTTCAGAATTACCATTTTTTAAAAAAATGAAGGTCAGAAAAGACTAAAGCTAAAGGATTGTTATCCTACTTTTCTGCACTTATTAAGCACCTTCTGGATACCTGAAACTGTGCTAAGCACTGAACTGCAGATGGACGGGTCCCAAAGAGTAAGGCCAGAAATGGCTTGAAGGAAGTAGGCAAAAAATTGAGATAGAGGGTTCAGAATAGGGACAAAAAGTGGCTAACAGGGTAAAAATGGACAACGCCCTCCATAGGGAATTAATAAGCATTTATTGAGGATCTTTGACGTGCTAGGCACTGGGAAATCAAAGACAAAAGTCAGACGGTCCTTGCCCTCAAGGAATTTCTAGCTAGTAATGATGATAATAATAATAGCTAGCATTTATATGGCACTTGATGCATATATAGGCATATGCAAAATAGATATAAGGCAAATTGGGGGAAGGTGCTACAAGCTGTGGGGGTCAGGGAAGAGCATACACAAAGTAATGCTGGAGCTGAGACTTGGAAAAAACCAAGGATTCTAAGAGTCTAGAAGCAGCACATGTGAGACATGGGGAGCTGCCAGTGCAAAGGCACTGACAGGATATGAAACATTATGTATGAAGAACTGTGGTGGCTGGTTTGGCCAAACCATCAAGTGCAGGAAGGGAAGAAATGAATTTAAAAAAAAAATGGAAAGAGAAGGATGAGATTGTGCAGCTCCTTTTTGGCACCAGGGAGAATGGAATGAAATGGTCATCCCTGCACTTGAGGAACATCACTCAGCAGCTGAACTGGAGACACCTCTGCAGAGAGCACTGCAAGACACCAGGTGAGAGGTGGAGGAGGTACTGAGCCAAAAAGATGCTGCAGATAAGAGATGCCGGGAAGGAAGAAGGGACTTATGTGACAACTGCTTGGATATTTAGGGTGAGACAGTGAAGAATGGAAGATGACACAGATCGAAGAGGTACTTGATACACCTAACATTTCATCACTGGCAACAACTTCAAGTTGTTGTAGTAATATCTCTAGCTCAAAGGGTCAGTAAAGCCAGGAGGGGTTACCTGCTACCCTGGGTATCCATGAAAACAAGAGTCAAGACAAAAGGAAGAAAGCTCACTCAAATTATTTTCTGATCCCGTTATCTGGAAAGAATAATGGACTTGGGGGGGGGGGGGTCTAGGAATTTTATGGCCCTTCTCACTCTAGCTCCAGTTCCAGACTGATTTCCTATTCTCCTTCATTCACCCAATGTTCCAGAAGTCTAACAGGATGACTTTCTATAACTCTTTGAGCTGATTTCAGCACTGTGCCTTCATACTGATTGTCCCTTGCCCCATATTCTTGGAATGTATTGCTACCTCACTGTTGCTCTTGGAATCTTTAGCTTCTTTCAACCCCCTACAAGAAGCCTTTCTAATCTCTCTTGTGCTTCCTCTAGCTTCAATTAATGAAGCATTTATTTACTGTTGACCCCTAATGAAATCCTAGAGGACAAAGGACAGTGCCTTGCACATAAAAGGGCAAATATTTTTCACTAGATTCTTTAATTAAAAAAAATAAATCCAGCTCTTTCTTCAAGGGCGTTAGAATACAATAATGGTAAAATGGGGTTTCCTTTGGTGATAACACAGATCAAAAGAGAAGCTCTTTGCAAACCTTAAAGCACTATATAAATACTATTTTTAACATCAAGGAACAGTTCTAGCAGCTATAAAGGTATAGGTTCATCCCAAATAATTTGAGATTACTGGATAGGAATCCTTCAAATTGTGAGGGTACAGCAACTGACAGAATATTGACACATACTCAAAAGTTATAGATTCCTGACTTTGTGATGGTTATTTCCATACTTTGCTTTGGTCTTTTTATTATACCCTGAAACCACAGTTTACAACCTAACAGTACAAACTTTTGCTCAAGAGATACATAAAAAAAAAAAATCAGACATACAAGAAAAGCAGAGAGAGATTGAGTGAATAAAGACAATACATTCTTGCTCAGAGTCATACAATACCATAGAGAAATCTTACTGGGCTCCCTTATTCTCTCTTCTATTAATAAGGCTGGCTTCAATCACCACATGTGGGCAACTTCAAGGAAGACCAATCCAGATAACTGGGATTTATCTATTTTTCTAAACTGTGTAAACTAAATAACCTTCCAGACTCATTTCATGTTCTCTTTGATCCTAGTTATGCTTCAGCCTAACAAATAACTTGGCTGTGTCCTTCCTTGAACTGAGTTCCCAATATGATGCCAAGTACTGGATTCAAGATTTCCCTCTGGGGCAGCTAGGTGGCGCAGTGACCCTGGAGTCAGGAGGACCTGAGTTCAAATTTGACCTCAGACATTAATAATTACCTAGCTGTGTGGCTTTGAGCAAGTCACTTAACCCCACTGCCTTGAAAAAAAAAAGACTTGCCTCTCTCAGATCCTGGATGCAGTATTTAAATCACTCGATCTCAGGGTCCCAGGCAACTTCTTGAGACTTAAATTTAGAGAAGCTACCAATCTGCACTGGTGGAGAACTTCCTCTATCCTATGCCCTGGGAACTTCCCACAGCAGTGAAATCATTCTTGCAAAACCTTACACTTACCAAGTCTACTGCACACCTCCCCACTCCCCCCCCCCCCAAAAAAGGCCAGAGACAGCTAAATGGGGCTAGACTTGGAATCAGGAAAAACAAGAGTTCAAATCCTATTAACTTGCCTCAGTTTTTTCATCCACAAAACTAGGAGAATAAAAGCACCTTCCTCACTGAAAGGTTCAATAATAGTAATATATAAAAAAAAAAGTTTTACAAACCTTAAAAATGTGTATAGATGCACATATATATTTGCTTATCAAATAATTATATATTTGTATAATATACGTGATATATTACAGAAACATAAATATATAATATACATGATATTATACAAATATATGTAAATATATCATATAATATACATGATATACAAATATATACATATATAATATACATGACATATTATACAAATACATATAAATATATACATAATATATATTATATACATAACATGCATGCTATATATTATATAAATATGCAAATATATAATATACATGATATATAAAATATATGCATGATATATTATACAACATATGATATGCATGATATATATAAATACATATAATATGTATTATACAAATATATGCAAGTAAATACATATAGATACACAAACGTTAGCTCTTATTCCTGCTTCCAGCCAGGCAGCCTGGCCCTATGGAAAGGCCCCTTTGCAGGGCTCTTATCGAAGGGAGTGGGGCCTGCGAGGCAACGCTTGGGCACCCTCGGGGGTTCCCTTGCAGCCCGAATCGGGGGGTCGGGGGGGACAATGGCCTCGGGGGTCCCCCGCGGCGAGACTCTCCCCATTTTCCCGATCCCACTACCCAGACGCTCTTTCCAGGCCCGCTGCTGCCACCCCGGCTGCGGCCGCAGCGACTCGCCCACGGTCACGCGGGGCAGACAAGGCCCTGCCCCGGGGGCGGCCCGGTGCGGGGGGGACGAGCCGAGCTCTCTGACATTTGAAGCCGGGAAGTGGGAGGCGGCGGCGGCCGGGAAACTCTGACAATGGGGCGAGCCGAGGGGCCGCGACCCGGGCGCCTCTCACCGCTTCTCTGGCGCCTGGCGGGCGTTAGACCGGGGAGCAGCGCGGGGACCGGGAGCCGCACACCCACCGCCTCGCTGACGGCTTCTGGAGTGGGCGGAAGTGACGCGGCGGTGACGCCACCACGGCGCGCTCGCAGAACCGCCCCCTCTCCCATCCGGTCTCGCGTTACCGAGCGGAGGCGAGAGCCGACCACAGGGGGGGAGGGGACGGAAGGAGAGGAAAAGTCGTCGGGTCAGCCAGTGGGTGGAGGGAAGGGGACGGGGGCGGGGCTAGGTCAGCCAGCCAGTGGGTGGAGGGAAGGGGACGGGGGCGGGGCTAGGTCAGCCAGCCAGTGGGTGGAGGGAAGGGGACGGGGGCGGGGCTAGGTCAGCCAGCCAGTGGGTGAAGGCAAGAGGGGCGGAGGCGGGGCTAAGTCAGCCAGTCAGTGGGTGGAGGCCAGTGGAGCGGGGCGTGGCTAAATCTGCGTGAGGGAGACGGGGGGCGGGGCGAGTCTTGGCACGTGTTTGCACCTTGGAATTCTGAGTTGATACTTCTACCTCTAACTGGGAAGGAGCCTGGATCTGGGGCGGGCACCTTCGAGGGTAATTTTTATATGACTATTTTATATCGCTATTTTATATGGCTATTTTTCAACCGACCCTCATTATTATCATCATCATCATCATTAGGAACCATTGGGGTTAAGTAACTCGTTCAAGGTCACACAGCTAGGCAATTATTAAGTGTTTGAGTCTGGATTTGAACTCAGTTCCTCGGGACTCCAGGGCTCTATCCACTGTACCACCTAGCTGCCCCCACCCTTATTGATTATTAAAAACAAAAATCGATGCTACCAAATAAATATGATCAAAAGAGCATACAAAGTGTTCAGCTGATATTATTGTTGCCGTTGTTTGTTGTTAAGCTGAAGCATAAATGTATAAATGCCAACTATTAATATTATTGCCGGGGCAGCTAGGTGGCACAGTGGATAGAGCACTGGCCCTGGAGTCAGGAGTACCTGAGTTCAAATCCGACCTCAGACACTTAATAATCACCTAGCTGTGTGGCCTTGGGCAAGCCACTTAACCCAGTTTGCCTTGCAAAAACCTAAAAAAAAGGCCATCATCATCATTATTGCAAACTTTAAAGCGTTATATAAATATTAGCTATTATCATTTTTATTGAAAATCTTAAAGTATTAGGTAAATATCAGTCATTATTATTAAAAACCTTAAAGTATTAGGAGAATATTAACCATCATTATTTTTGCAAGCCTTAAAGCATCATATAACTGTCAAGCTACAGTATTACTGCAAACTTTAAAACAGTGCCTAAGTGTCAGTTATTACTAATGAATATCTTGATGCACTATTGGGACCTATTAGTAATACAAACCAAAATTATTATATGTGTCAGCTGTAATTGCAAATTTTAAAGTACCTTTATAAATTTGGCATTTATTAACGAAAACCTTAAAGCAGTGTCTATTTGTCAATTCCTATTACTGAAAATTTTGAAATTCTCTCAACCCTTTTTGATTGCAAACTTTAAAGTTCTGTTTTCTGCTATCATCGCAAACCTTAAAGTGCCATGTAAATGTTAGTTGTTATCATTTTTATAACTCTTAAGGCATTATATAAGTATTCACTATGATTATTATTGTATAGTATATATCAGGTTATTCTTATTATTCAACTCTTTGATATCAGGGATTGTTTCATATTTTACCTTTTTATTCCCAGCACAGTGCCTTGGATATAAAGACAGAAATAATATAGTCTCTGCCCTCAAGTTTACATTCAGGATATATACAAAATAAATGCATGTTGGTCTTGGTGAGGGAAACAGACAGATTTCTTTTTATTCTTCATACTTGTCTTAATTGAATTGTAAAAGAATAGTAAATACTGTACCACGATTTATTTAACCATTAGCTTACTGTTGGAAATTTACATTGCTTCCAATTTTTTTTCTTTGCTATTTCATATAAGACTGCTGGGTAAATCTTTGAACAGATCTCACTTTTTCTGTTCTATGAGCCTTTTCAGGGTATGTTCCCAATAATGGAATTCTTGAGTGAAAGGGTATTGTTGAACTGTCTACTATCAATTTGCTCTCCTACAATAGTCTAGAGATTTGCAAATTCCACTCAAGATTAAATTTCATGGCTTTTAATTATTTTTGCCAGTTTGAAGGTGTGAGGTGATACCACAAATTGGTTTTATTGTATAAACTCTTTCATTTGTTTATCAGCTGATTTCTTAAAGTACCGTCTCATCTGTTCATTCTGGGTTTCTGAGTGGAAACCTTTCTGGAGTGAATGAAATAAAATTCTTTATTAGCAGATGCAATCAAAGGTAGATCAGATGATATTTACTTTGATACTTCCAAGTCCTAGGAATAGGACTTATTTTCTCCTCAAATCTTCCAATAGGAGCCTAGATATAGACATGGAAGGAACCTTCAAGTCAATGCCATGGATGCCTACATTTTACAGATGAGGGGGGAAAAAACCCTGAACAAGGGAAGTAGTTTTTTTCTAAAGGTCAACACAGGTAACCAAGAACAAGTCTAAGGTCCCAAGTCTTCTCAGTCCAGACCCAAAACTCCTTTCATCCTGTTATAAATGGCTCATGAATACTAAATTCAGAGGAATTAAAATGATCTTTTATTAATACATCTTTGCAATGAAGGACCACCTATCTTAAGAGGAGAGGGGCACTGAATTCCAGAAATGCTAGGTCTTGTATGTACTTTGTCTTTTTTTTCTTTCTTTTTTTTTTTGCAAGGCAGATGGGGTTAAGTGGCTTGCCCAAGGCCATACAGCTAGGTGATTATTAAGTGTCTGAGACCAGATTTGAACCCAGGTACTCCTGACTCCAAGGCCGGTGCTTTATCCACTACGCCACCTAGCCGCCCCTTTGTATGTACTTTGAAAGGGTAGTTCCTCCCCTTTTTATGCCAATCATTGGCTGGGGTCACAATCTAATTGATACATTTGTCCCCTTGGTTAACTCAGAATTAGGTGGGGCAGACCTGATCTGATCTCAGGTTCTGATCATTTTGAAGCTAAATCTTTTATTTTACACTTACATACCTGCAACAATTATGGGCAACAATACAGGCAGACCTCAGTCTTTGTAATGTAAACTAACAATCTCCCTTCACATTCTTGTGGAAGCCAAACACCCATATTCTTCTCACACATCCCATTTCTAAAATGGTCCTTTTGAGAAACGTGCAGTTTTCTGGGAATAACCAGATTTAAATTAAGTACTAAATGCTTAGTCATATATGACTCTTCATGACTCCATTTGGGATTTTCTTGACAAAGAGGCTGGAGTTTGCCATTTCCTTCCTTTTATCATTTGACAGATGAGGAAACAAACAGAATAGAATGATTTTTCCAGGGTCACATAGCTGGTAAGTTGTCCAATTTGAATTCAGGATAAGTTGTTCTGACTCCTGGCAGTGCCACTTGCTGAATATATTAAAAAACATTATTTAATGAGGCTGCTGGTAAACATTTTCCAAATCTCTCATTGTTCCTTGGTAGGTTTCTACAAGCAGTCAAAGCTGATTTTGTCACTATTTCTCTAAGATCTTCTACAGACAAGAAAGGATTCCATTTTTTAAATGAGTTTATGACCTATTTCCTAAAGAAGTTTTTACATATAGATATATTCTTATATCTAGTGAGAGAAATAATCATTAATAACCATCAATTAAGGGAAATCCAGAATTCTCTCTTTCTTTTAAAGTCTTGATTTTAAGAAGTAAAAAGTTCAGTCTTTTGAAGGATATTATTTATATCAAAGGGTGACATGATGATATTCTTGATGAAAGGAAAAGGGGTTTGGTCTAGTTTCGGGTCTGAGAATTTGTGAACAAATTCATGAAGGACTGCATCTTGACCCAGATGTATTTAGGAACAAAAAAAAAAATGGTTTATTACATATTAATGTTGCTGGAAAAAAAAATGTGTCTGGCTAAAAGTTTCAAGGGTTCAAGAAAATGTGAAAGAATTCACTTAAAAGATCAACTCTGACCCAGAAGAAAATAGGGACAAAAAAAAGTTTATTTAAATCTTACTCTAGTTAGCAGAAGCTAATGAAGAGAAAGATTAGCACAGCAGCAACTGCAGCCACCATTAAGGAATAAAGAGCAAGGGAGGGTAGGAGCATGAGAGTTTATTTGGGGGATGATGCTCTCCAAGAGTGGACTAGGTCCCCAAAGGAAGACAAGCAACTTAGCTTGAATAGAGGGTAGCTTTTAAAGGGAAAGGAAAATGAAGTAATTAGGTATAGGTAGATGGGGGCACTAACTCAAAGACTTAATCCTTTCAGGATAGAGCAAGGATCTTTTGTGCCTAAAGTTCATTGACTTCATTATTGTGGTTAGCAGAAGCTAAGGGAGAGAGAAAATAAAGGCAGTTAAAACCTACTGATCCTAAAGGGAATAAGCAGCATCAGTCACAGTCATCAGGGGTAAGCTACATAGGGAGTGAGAAGCATGAGGAAATTTAGGACAATTGCAGGACCGTGACTGCAGCTGGGCTGATAATAGCAGCTGCCAGCTGAGGATAAGTAAGATAAAGAGGAGAACGCCATAAAGAGAAATTAGGAACAGCTGCAAGATGTTGCAACTAGGCTGATAACTGCAGCAATCAGCAGAAAATAAGACCAGAATTATTTAGGGGAGCAGGTCAAGTATACATGTTGGAAAAGGGGCAAGAGAAGAGTTAGCAGTCGGGGTAATTACTACCATTTCAGTAGGTTTACGTCTCAGTATCCTTTTTGGTGTGATAGCCCTTGTGGTGAGTTTGGAAAAGGAGCTGAGATTATATACATCTCAGGACCCTTTCTGGGGGGGATAGCCCTAGATGTATAGTTTCCAAGTGACCCACAATAGAGTTATTTATCTAGATAGCAATGGAATAGAAATCAGACACTCACAGACTATACAAGGCTAGTGCAGATAGAAATATCATTTGGACCAAAAAAACCCCCTACAGAATCTGAATGAACACCACACTCACTTTTTAAAAATTTCTCTTATCATTTCTTTCCTATCTTATGGATTTCTTTCAGTTGTCTTAATCCTAATTCCTAAACATACATGTACATTATTCACCTGTTTACTGCTGGGGGGAAGGGAAAGTGCATACATATGCATGTGGATGAATGTTGAAAAACTTTCATAATATATATCATAATAAAATATCAACTGGAAAAAAGAAATATTATTTGGCATAACATTTTTCTCTGTCTACTAATTTTCTCTACTTTACTCTCAGCTCCTTATTTTTATATAGCTCCCTCCCATTACGTCATCTAATCATAGCTGATTGCCACATATTAGGAACATCTACTGTTTAAAGGGTATATATAAACTTTGATTCCTCTGCATGATTGTTTTTGTTTTAAGAGATGGTCAAATGACCATCCTTTTATTAATAATGTGCTGGCCTTATTAATAATATGAGTAAATTACCCACAATCTCTTGAATCTATTAATCCCCACACCAGACTTAAATATATATATATGTACGTTCTTACCTTTTCTTTATTATAAACAGATGATTCAAATTTTCAGCCATCTAAGATATGAAAATCAGATTCAAATTCAAAGAGGTGTGAGGTCCTAGCTAGACTGCAGATTACAAACCAGGGTTTCTCTCTAAAATTGTATGAGAGTGCAAGGCTTCCACCATGTATTTTGTTCATTTACATACCTAAACCCCAAGCTGAATTGTTCCAGGAAGAGATACCTCTTGGGCAGAAATACCTTTACCATGCACCTTGAGTCTCCACTCTCTTTTTTGCATAAACCTCAAACATTTTGCAACTATTTGAGTAGTGATGACATCTGTGGTCCTGTGGGGAACTGGGAGGAGAGAACATAAAACTTTTAATGATTTGACATTTCTTGTCACTGTTTGCAAGTTTTTTTTCAGAATTTTTCTGCTTTTCTAATCAATTAGCAACCATTTGCTGAGCCCTAGTTTAGCTGAGCCCTGGGCATTTAAAGAAAAGCAAAAATAGTGACTGTTCCCCCCCAGAAATTTTATTTTAAAGCATCTGGTTTAGTGAATCTAAGTAACTGGAGTCCTTGTGATATGAAGAGTAGGCTGGCAGCAGTGGCACTCTAGCAGTTGAGAGAGAGCTAGGTGTAACTGGGATTGGAACTTTCAGGTAAGGGAACTCCTTTGACCAATGCAAGTGGGGACCTCTGCATCTTATAGTCTTAGAGAGCTGTCTAGAACTCTCAGAAATTAGGTGACATGCCCAATATGACCCAGCTAATAGTGCCAGAGTTGGGACTTGAATCCAAAGTCTTGGTCTTCTCACCTTAGAACTTCTGTTTCTGTAGCTTCCTTCTCCCATTGGTAAGTTGTTCCAAGAACCTTCATTCTGAGAAAGAATGCAGGTCGGGCAGGCATCCTTCCTTCTTTTTTCTGACTCTGCTTCCAATACCTCAGACTTTGCTCCCATTCCCTTTTGAATGCCACTCCTTTCCTCCCTTTCAACTACCTCCATTAGAATGCATACTCCTTGAGGGGAGAACTGTCTTTTTCCTGGGGTTTGTATCTCTCTTGCCTAATAAGAACTTAGTATTTTTTTTTAACTTCAAGGCTTATTCTTTGCCAGTTACAATTCCTGGTTCAAATCTTAACCTCTGGCCAAATGTGTGTGACCTCGGATACATTTTTTAACCTTCCTTGGTCTTAAATCCCATAATTTAAAATGGTTTCTGAGATCAATTTGAGGTCTAGAGATCTGTTGTCATCCTAAGGACTTCCTGTGTGAATTGAAGTGAGTCATTTACTCTGCTTCTTTGCCTTTAAAATGATGGGAGTTAATGGGGCAACTAGGTGGTGTAGTGGATAAAGCACTGGCCCTGGAGTGAGGAGTACCTGGGTTCAAATCCCACCTTACCTATCTGTGTGGCCTTGGGCAAACCACTTGACCCCATTGCCTTGCAAAAACCTGATGGGAGTTGGACATTACAATCTCTATATTCCCTTTTAGCTTTAAATCTTTGTATTTATAGGAGATATATAAGAAGCAATAAAGAAGATCAAAATAGGAGTAAATGGTTTTTTTTATCTGAAAACTAATTGGGATTCCAAAGAGTCTAGAGACATTCATAAATGGTCCATGAATAGAATTTGGTGTGAGGCAGCAGTACTGGAATTCTAACCTGAGCTTAGAATCAGAAAGACAAGAGTTCAAATTCCAGAGAATTGAATTACCATTGTGACCATGTGTTAAGTCATTTAATTTTCTCAAAATCTAAGACAACTCACCTGGATTGTATTAAGAGTTGTAAGGAGGGGGCTGCTAGGTGACGGCTAGGTGGTTCAGTGGCTAGAGCACCAGCCCTGGAGTCAGGAGTACCTGGGTTCAAATCCGACCTCAGACACTTAATAATGACCTAGCTGTGTGGCCTTGGGCAAGCCACTTAACCCCATTGCCTTGCAAAAACCTAAAAAAAAAGTTTGTAAGTAAGGAGGTTTCAGTGAACAATTTGAGTAAAGAGAATTGCTATAACAGCTTCTTCCCATGCTGACAAAACCGCAGAATTCATTGGAGTCATTGTTTTTTCCTGTAGAAGGAAGGGTAACTATGTGACACAGTAGACAGAGTTCTAGATCTAGAGTCAGAAAGACCTGAGTTTTAAATCTAGCCTCAGACACTTACAAGTTGACCAGTCCCCAACTCTGTTGGCTTCCATTTCCTCATCTGAAAATGAGCTGAAACATTCTGGATTTCTTCCAAAAAAACTCCAAATGGGGTCACGAAGAGTCTAACACCACTGAAAAATAATAAGGAAGACTGGATTTGGAGTCAGAAGGCATAGGTTGGAATCCTGACTTGACTATTTCACCTTATTTTGGTCTGTTTCTCCCTCTGTAAACTAACATTGTTGAAATAAAAGCTCCAGAAGGTTCTTTTCTGATGTTCATTGTTCATACTCCAATGCAGGGACATACAACTTTTTGGATCTTCTGGGTCATATTACCCAATAAAAACCCTGTCTAGATGCATACAAAATTTAACACCTATTCTTTAATAGAACAAATGCCCAGGGTCTCATGAATGGGCCCAGAGGCCCTCTTTATAATATAAAACTTTTTGAAGGCACTTTATAGAACTTGAGAATTCTGAGCTAAAAGAGACCTTAGAAATTATCTCTCATACATACATACATACATATATATATATATATATATTATTTATTATTTTAAATCTTCCTAAAGGCTAGCATAGCCCTTTCTTTTGCACAAAAATCCTAAGAGGTAGTACAGGTTCTTTTTGAGTGATTGTCCCCATTTTTATAGATGAATAAACAGGCTCAGAGGCATCCCAAGGGACTTGCCCAAAGTCACACCTCCACTATGAGTCAAAGGAAGGATTTGAACTCAACTCTCCCTGACCTTAGATCTTCATCCACATCAGTACCACTGTACTGCTGTAAACATTAAATTAAGATTTGGTGACAAAGGGGCAGCTAGGTGCAGTGGATAGGAGTCAGGAGGACCTGAGTTCAAATCCTGCCTCAGACACTTGATAATAATTACCTAGCTGTGTGGCCTTGGGCAAGCCACTTAACCCCGTTTGCCTTGCAAAAAAAAAAAAAAAACAACCTAAAAAAAAGATTTGGTGACATGGAGAACTGAGTCAAATCTATAAGAATATGAGTCATTCATGGTCAATGGATATGAACAAGCAGCTTTTGGAAGAAGAAATTAAAGCAGTTTATAAAATACGCCAAATCCTTATTGATTAAAGAAATGCAGATTAAAGCAACTCTGAGGTGCCACCTCACACCTTTCAGACTGATTAAACTGATAGAAGGGAAAATGGAGGGGGTGTGCAAAAACTGGGGTACTAATACAACTGTGAACTGATTCAGCCATTTTGGAGAGCATCTGGAATTATAGCCAGCAATATCACTATTAGGTCTATTTCCCAAGTTGGTCAAGGAAAAAAGGAAAAGAACTTATACATTCTTAAATATTTGTAGCACCTCTCTCTTTTTTATTTAATATATTTCCAGATTAGTCATGTTAAAAAAGAATCAGAACAAAAGGGGGGAACCATGAGAAAGAAAAAAGCAATACAAATTTTAAAAAAGTGAAAATAACATGCTCTGGTCGGCATTCAGTCTCCATGGTTTTTCTTTTGGAGATGACATTTTTTTCGGGGGGGTGGGATTTAGGTTTTTTTCTTTTTGCAAGGCAGTGGGGTTAAGTGGCTTGCCCAAGGCCACACAGCTAGGTAATTATTAAGTGTCTGAGATGGGATTTTGAACTCAGGTCCTCCTGACTCCAGGGCTGGTGCTCTAGCCACTGTGCCACCTAGCTACCCCTGGATGACATCTTTCATCACAAGTCTTTTAGAGTTGTCTTTTTTCATTGAACTGCTGAGAGGAGCCAAGCCTACCATAGTGGATCGTCATACAACATTGCTTTTAAGATGTACAATGTTCTCCTAGTTCTGTTCACTTCACTAATCATTAATTCATGTAAGTTTTTCCAGGTTTTTCTGAAAAACACTGCTTATGATTTCTTACAACACAATAATATTCCATCACATTCATATACCACAATTTATCGAGTCATTCCCCAACTGAGGAGAATCCTCAATAATTTCCATTTCTATGCCACTACAAAAAGATTTGGTATAAATATTTTTGTACATATAGATCTTTTCCTCTTTTTCATGATTTCTTTGGGATACAGATCTAGTAGTGGTATTGTTGGATCAAAAGGTACACACACAGGGGTGACTAGGTGGCACAGTGGATAGAGCACCAGCCCTGGAGTCAGGAGGACCTGAGTTCAAATATGGCCTCCAACACTTAATGATTACCCAGCTGTGTAGCCTTGGGCAAGCCACTTAACCCCATTTGCCTTGCAAAAACCTAAAAAGAAAAAGGTACACACAGTTTCATAACCCTTTAAACATAATTCTGAATTGTATAGCAACTCTGTGGTGGCAAAAACTATTTGAAGGAATGCCTACCAAATGGGGCATGACTGAATAAATTGTGGTATATGATTGTGTTGGAATATTATTATGCTCTAAGAAATGACGAGCAGGACACTTTCTTTTTTTTTCTTTTATTTTTTTTTTAGGTTTTTGCAAGGCAAATGGGGTTAAGTGGCTTGCCCAAGGCCACACAGCTAGGGAGCAGGACACTTTCAGAAAAATATGGAAAGAATTACATGAAATAGTGAAGAATAAAAGAGCAGAACTAAAAGAATTTTATATATATATATAACAGCAATAATTGAAGAATAATTTGTGAATGATTAGGTTACTTTGAGTAATACGAACATTCCTATGAAGGACTTATAAAGGAAAATGCTATTCGCCTCTAGGGAAAGAACTGATCTTTGGAAGTATGTATTGAATGACCTCACACTTATCTCTGTTAACTGTTGGCCTCTATTTCAAAGTTGTAAGGGAAACAACTCAGAAGAAAAAAAATTTTTTAAATTTTTTTAAAAAAGGAAACATATGGTAAAAGGTTATTGTGACTGATTTTACCACTCAATACATTATGAAATTTTAAAAATAAAGGTCAATTAAATAATGATAAGGTAAGCTTAATGGAGGTCATTAGAATATTAAAGGGCAGAGATTCCCACAAGCCTTAGTAAACTGAAGTGTGAGAAAGGAAGATTTATGTGTGTGTGTGTGTGTGTGTGTATGTGTGAGTATTTATTGGACCTGTGATTTCACTAGTTTAGGGAACTTCCAGTGAGGAAATTCCCTTTACCAATGCCAAACTGCACCTGTTCTACAACTTATGATTTTACAAAGTTGTCTGGTTGTTGATTCATTAACTTGCCCCAAATCACATAATCAGGATGTGAAAGAGGCAGAACTGTGTTAAGAGCCTTCCCATCAATAACAAGAACCCAGTCTATCTTGATTCTAAGACCAACTCTTTTTTTTTAAGGTTTTTGCAAGGCAAATGGGGTTAAGTGACTTGCCCAAGGCCACACAGCTAGGTAATTAATTAAGTGTCTGAGGCTGAATTTGAACTCAGGTACTCCTGACTCCAGGGCCAGTGCTCTGTCCACTGTGCCACCTAGATGCCCCCCAAGATCAACTCTTAACAAACTACTCCCTATCCCACGCTGCTGCTCATAATGCATATAGTAAATACATGTTCAATGAATATCCAATCTACAGTCATACTTTGGGAGCGAATGTCCAAGAGTAATATTAAAAAGCTATTTGATTAATTAATTGCTAGTTAACTGGTAAGTTAGAATGATTCTCCAGAGTTCACTTTCAAGAGTAATGTGCCAATCTCCAGAATTTTCCTTTACTTTGGTAAAGTCTGTCCCACTTCACCTTTTTCCCATTTTGCCTTTATTCCCTCCTCTTAAGTCTTCCATAATATGGAACTGAAGTGTTTTAATTTACATTTTGAGTGATGTTCAAATCCTGCATCTTAGTGAAGGTGTGGCTTCTGGCAAGTCCCTTAGAATCCTTTGGAGCCTAATCATCTGTAAAAATGGGGAGGATAACAATGTAGAAGGATTTATGCTAAGGATTATAGGATCTTTATGAGGATCAACCAAAAAAATGGCCATGCTAGTCCTTAAATAATGTGTCCTAAGGAAGATTAAAAATCATAAATGCCACATAGGAGAGATAATCTCTAAAGTCTCTTTCAGCTCAGAATTCTTTGATTCTATAACCACCTGCCTTCAAGAAGCTTTATGGCATCATGGGATGTGAGGGCTGGAAAGGAACCTTCTGGATTGTTTATTGTGACAACCTGAGTTTATATGTGAAGAAACAGACTAAAAGAAGATGGCAACCAAGATCACAAAAGGGAAACAGCCATGTCTTGTCTTCAGACTTCAGATCCAGTCTTCCTCCTATCATATGTAGAGTGTCAACTTTTATATATAATTATGTAAGAATATTTAATTATTCATTCTAGTATTAGGCAGATAATCAGACCTGGCTTAAAAATATAATGCCATTCATAACTTTCTAAAAATTCAAATCAACTTTTGGTTTCTGATATTCATTCAAATAGATGAAACTGACATTTTTGACACTTGCCTCCACATTTCTGACCTCAGCAATTCCTAAATCATATTTTTATTAGTTTCATTTTGCCTCTTTTATGATCAAATGGAGTTTTAAAAATTTATATATAACTATCTTATTCATAATGGAGAACTCTGATCTCTACTCTTTCCCTCTCTAATCTTATCTTCATATCCTTACTAGGTTAATCTTCCTTATGCTTAGATCTGCTGGTATCATTTTTCCCCTCCTTCCCCACCTCCTCATGTTTTCTTGTTTAGGAAACTGAGTATTTAAATCCTAAGGCTTAAACCAAGTTTGGCAATTTGATTTTATAGATAGGCTTGAACTTGGGGATCAGGAAGACCCTTGTTTGAATCTCACCTCAGACACTTAGCAATTGTGTATACCTGGGTACATCCCTTCCTTGCTTTGAGAGGATATGACCTCTACTAACTCAAAAGCTGTGATCCCATGATCTGGTTCTCAGCTTTCTAGCTTTCTACATATTCTGTGGATATTTCTCTTTCTCTGCAGAATACTCTGAACTTAACCTTTGCTTACTCTAAATCTTAAACAACATCCCTCTCCCTGTTGGACTTTTGCCTGTGCATTGAAACTCAACTCAAAAACTCTTTCCTTCATTAATTATGTCCTAAATGTCTATTAACAACATTTTCCACTTAGCCTTCACATAGCAATTGTCTTAGCAGACCTTTAATGCTCTTTTTGGAAGTTAGGTGTCTGAGTGAATAGAGTATTGGACCTGAAGTTAGGAAAATCTGAGTTCAAATGTGGCTTTAGATACTAACTAGATGACCCTGTTTGCCTCTATTTCCTCATCTGTAAAATGAACTGGACAAGAAAATGGCAAACCACTCCAGTATCATTGCCAAGAAAACCTGAGTTGGGGGTCACAAAGAGGTAGACGTGAATGAAATGGCTGAACAATAACAATGCTTTTATCATGTAATGATGCTTATTATAGTAAAAACTCTGAGAAGTCAGAGACCCACCATTACCTAAAGTTTATTTCTTCAATGCCTAGCAAAGCCTTTTTCAGGAGGAGAGAAGGGAAGCCTGTTATTGTGTTGTTAGACTTTATTATGATCCTTTCATTTATTATAATTGTATCTAAGGGCAGCTAGTGGCACAGTGGAATCAGGGAGACATGAGTTCAAACATGGCCTTGGATACTAACTAGTTATGTGACCTTGGATAAGTCTCATAACCTTTATTGTCTCAATTTCTTCAATTGTATAATGGGGGTGATAATCATACCTCTCTCACAGGGTCATTGTGAGGATCAAATAGAATAATATTTGTAAAGAACACTTAGCAGGGCGGCTAGGTGGTGTAGTAGACTCCACCGGCCTTGGAGTCAGGAGTACCTGGGTTCAAATCCGGTCTCAGACACTTAATAATTACCTAGCCGTGTGGCCTTGGGCAAGCTACTTAACCCCGTTTGCCTTGCAAAAAAAAACAAAAAAAAAACCACTTAGCAGAGTGCCTCACCCATAGTGGACACGTCAGTAAACGTTCCTTTGTCTCTTCTACTTCCCAGTTTTTTCAGTTGTGACTGATCCTGTTAGAAGTGGCCTAGTGCTGATTCTATTCCAGCTAAGATCTACAAGGTGGGGGGTCCATTGTTTATTCAAAAATTGACTGAAATTTTCCAGGATATAAGGCATGAAGGGGTTCTCTCCCAAGAATTTGAAGATGCCTCCATCATCCATCTTTATAAATGTAAAGGGAATATATTGTCCTGTGACAATCACAGGGGTTGTTGGTAAGAGTTGCCAGAGTCCTTCTCAATAGACTGGTCCCTCACTTGGAAAATGGTCACTTCCCTGAGAGCCAGTGTGGCTTTAGGAAAGGTAGAACAGTCAATATGATGTTTGCTGCCTGACAATTCCAGGAAAAATGCCAGAAACAGAACAGAGGTCTGTAGATCTGACCAAGGCCTTTGATACCATCAGTCATGAAGGTTCATGGAAAATTATGTCAAAATTTGGTTGCCCAGGGAAGTTCATCAGTATTGTATGGTTGTTTCATGATAGTGTGCATGCCTGGGTTCTGCTTTTTTTTTAAGGTTTTTTTTTTGCAAGGCAAACGGGGTTAAGTGACTTGCCCAAGGTCACCCAGCTAGGTAATTATTAAGTGTCTGAGGTTGCATTTGAACTCAGGTCCTTATGACTCCAGGGCTGGTGCTCTATCCACTACTCCACCTAGCTGCCCCTGGGTTCTGAATAGTGGACAATGCTCTGGAGATTTCCCAGTCACCAATGGAGTCAAACAAGGATGTGTCCTTGCTCCCATACTTTTTGGCATGATGTTTTCAGTCATATTATCAAACTGAGGATGAACATGGCCTCAAGGTCAGCTACCACACTGATAGCAAATTCTTCAAGTATAAAAGGCTACAAACCAAAACCAAAGTGGAGGAGTGTTGGTTCAGGATCTTCCATTTACAGATGACTGTGCACTCAGTGTAGCCTCTGAAGCTGAGATGCAACAAAGGATGAACTTGTGCTCATTTTGATCTATCAATTAACACCAAGAAAACCTCACCATCCATTTGTGGAACTATCTATTTCAGCAAATGAAGTTTTGATTACTGTGGACAAGTTCACTGACCTTGGCAGTGTCCTTTTCAAGTAGGTTCATATTGACAATGAGGTTGACACATGCATTGCCAGAGTTAGCTCAGTATTTGGGAGGCTCTGAAAGTATGGGAGAGAAGAGGTGTTAGACTGACCACCAAGCTGAAGGTCTATAGAGCCGTTGTGCTCACCTCATTGCTATATGCCTGTGAAACCTGGCCAGTCTACCAGCCCCATGCCAGGAAACTGAATCACTTCCAACTGTCTTAGGAAGATTCTAAAGATCACCTGGCAGGAGAAGATACCAGACACTGAGGGCCTTTCTGAAACTAAACTATCTAGCATTCCATCATTACTACAGAGAGTACAACTATGATGGGCTGCACACATTGTTAGAATGCCAGATGTACGCTTGCCAAAAAAACTATTTTATGGGCAAGTGCTCACAAAAGGGTCAGAAGAAGCAATTCTGGGACACCCTGAAGGTCTCATTGAAAAACTTTAGAATTGTTTGTACAGCATGGGAGATCCTGGGACAGGACTGCCCAGAATGGCATGCCTTCATCAGTGAGGAAGGCAGAAAGGAAGCAGCTCAAAGGAAACGTGACATCCTTAAGTCTAGAGCACCCACCTCAGGTGTTCACATGGACTGTTTGTGCCCAACCTATGGTAGGGTATTCCGAGTTCGTACTGGTCTGATCAGCCACAGCCAGACACATTGTCATTTGTCTCAAACATCATTTTGGTCTTCTTCGATAACAAAAGACAAGAACCAATGTTCAGTTGTATTCAGGTGTGACTGATTCTTCAAGTTTTCTTGTCAGAGATACTGAACTGCTTTGCCATTTCCTTCTCCAGCTCATTTTACAGGTGAGGAAACTGAGGCAAACAGGGTGACATGACTTGTGCAGGATCACATAGCTAGCAAGTGTCTGAGGCCAGACTTGAATCCACAAAGAGAAGTATTCTTGATTCCGTCTTGCTGCCCCGATTAAAAGTCTAATGAATCAAGCTAGTCTTTGAGAGTTACCTTAAAAGATCCAATTCTTGCAACAGTATGTGTCTTCCAGTTCTGCAACTAGCTCCTTTGTGCCATGTTGCCTCTCAACTGACTTAAAATGTATACTTCTTGTACTTAGAAATTCTTTATCTGTGTCTTATTGAATTAAACATTCAAATTATAATTGAGATTAGAAGTCAATGGTTGTAAGATAAGTCCAGGAACTGGATTTATCCAGAGGATCTATTTTCTTTCTTTCGATTCCAACTTTGCCACTTATTTGCAAGGCAATGGGGAAAAGTGACTTGCCCAAGGACAGACAGCTATGTAATTATTAAGTGTCTGAGGCTGGATTTGAACTCAGGTCCTCCTGACTCTAGGGCTGGTGCTCTATCCACTATGCCACCAGAGTATTAATTTTGAGCCTGGGTGATGATATATATATATATATATATATATATATATATATATATATATATATATATATATATATATATATATAATAGGAGTTCTCCAAAGAGTAAGAGACAGGGACTGGACTCCTGATTTCACTGGTGTAGGGAATTTCCAAGTGAAGAAACTCCATCTGTCAATGCAGGTTTGTTACCTTCTCAACTTAGAATTTAGAGAGTTTGCATGGGGCAGAGGTGTTAAAAATCAGCCACAACATGTAGCCCACAGCACTACTGAGAGCAGCCTAAACTAGATTAAAATGTCATTGAGAAATAACTAACAAAATAAAAAATATAGTAAAAGATACATAATATTATATTTGAAAACTAAATCTATATGTGGCTGGCAGTGATCCTTATGGAGGGATTAGCATTTCTATTTGAGTTTGACCCCACTAGTCTAGACAACTGAAGAGTGAAGTAACTCACCCAGGATCATCATAGAGTCAGGATGTCAGAGAAAATCGAACCCAGGTTTGTCCTGACTTTCAGGTCACCCCCCCCCCATCGTCCCATCCACTCCACCATGTTGCTTTGGTCATATTTCTTTCAAAGTTGTTATCCCTCATATTATTGTTGTTGCCATCAGCAAATTGTTCTCTTGTTCCTGCCTATATCAGTCCTTGTACCAGTCTGTCAAAGTCTTCCCATGTTTCTTTGAAGATCATATTTATCATTTCTTTTTTCTTTTTTTTTTTATCATTTCTTATGATGAAGTAACTATCATCAATTGTTGCTCAGTCATTTTTCAGTCATGACCTATTTGGGGTTTTTCTTGGAAAAGATTCTGGAGTAGCTTGCCATTTCCTTCTCCACCTCATTTTACAGATGAGGAATCTGAGGCAAACAAGATTAGGTTACTTGTCCAGGGTCACAGCTAGCAAATGTCTAAGTCTGGAGTTAACTCTGGAAGAAGAGTCTTCTATTCTCTGTCCCTTATCCTTATCTATATCCCATCATTTTTTCAGTCATCCTTCAGTTATTGTGTATTCACATTGTTTCTGCTTCTTTGCTTCTACAAAAGGTGTAGGGAACTTCCAGGTGAGGAAACTCCATCTGTTAGTACAGGTCTGTACCTTCTCAATTTAGGATTTTAGAAAATTTGTTATAGGGGCAGAGGTGTCAAAACCCAGCCACAACATGCAGCCCACAAAACTACTGAGAGCAACCTGAACTAAATTAAAATGTCATTGAGAAATATTTAACAAAAGAGTGTTCTTGTTCTTTTGGGACACTGTTCTAGCCTTGAGTTACTGAGATATATGCCCAAGAATTGTAACACTAGGTCAAAAGGTATGTACACTTTTGTGCAGAATTCCAAATTGTTTTCCTAAATAGTCAAACCAATTCACAAATTTCTTATCTGGTTCCATTCTAATCCACTCCTTCCCTAAATTCTCAATTCCAACTTTGCCACTTATCACCTTGTATGACGGTGGGAAAAAGAATGGGGTTTGGACAGTGTGATCTGAGGGAGCCTTTCCGGTTCAAAATCCATGATCCAGCATGATGAGATAGAGGGATTACATAGGCAGTTCCACTAGTTAAAATATTTTTTTAAAACTTTAAAAAAAAATTTTTTTTAAGGCAATGGGGTTAAGTGGCTTGCCCAAGGCCACACAGCTAGGTAATTAGTAAGTGTCTGAGGATGGATTTGAACTCAGGTTCTCCTGACTCCAGGGCCGGTATTCTATCCACTGCGCCACCTAGCTACCCCCACAAAAATATTAAAAAAGGAAAAATATCTGGAAAATGACTCCAATATGTTGGGTATTTACCCTCTCAATGACCCAAGTCCTCCAATGACCCAACCCTCCAAATCAAGGGTTATCACTGTTTGATTATATCACACAGAAACTTGGCTACCAGATGACCAACCAATTAATTAATATGCATTTATCAAACACCAACTATGTATGAGGGAGTAGTTAGGTGGGACAGTAGACAGAGTGTCAGACCTAGAGTCAAGAAAACCTTAATTCAAATCTGGCTTAAACACTTAATTGCTGTGTGATCCCAGGTAGGTCATTTATTGTTTGCCTCAGTTTCCTCATCCAGGAAAATGAGCTAGACTAGGAAAGCTCAAACCACTCCAGTATCTTTGCCAAGAAAACCCAGGGGGTCACAAAAAGTTAGACACAACAAAGAAACAAAAAATCTACAGAAAGAGCACGCACATCATTTATTTTATTCCACGGCACTGATATTTGCAGTTATATTTAGCCATTAACCACAGGACATTTAGGTTGTTTCCAATTGATATAGCTGTGTTTTAACAACGTAGCTATAAATATTTTTATACAAAGAGCTTCTTTTTCTCTAATTACTTCTTATGACAAATTCTAAATGATGATTTTATCAGGTCAAAGGTTATCATCAGTCCTGTGACATATATTGCTTGATAAGTTTCCTAAAAACATTGTCCCAATTTCTGTGACCAGAATGCTATGATTATACCTATTCCTCCCACAGTCTTACCCACACTTGAATTTATAATTTTCTTGTCATTTTTATAGGCAAGAACGTACAGTTCTTAGATGTTTTAAATTTGTATTTCTTTTCTGATAAGGTTGAATTTTGTTTCAAATATTTGCTATTTTTCCCATTTTTGTAAATTATGAGGTCATATCCTTTGACCCAAATGATTCCCTTTTAATATACCTGATCTTTATAATTGTTTAAATGTATCTGATGATTGGGAAATATTATAGAAATTTGTATAATGATAGGTTTTAATTTTTAAAAAATACATATGTTAGCTCCTCTGGGCTTATTCCCCAAATTTGGAATGCTATGTTGAGTCCAGGGAGGCAGTTGCCATTAATCTCAGGATTCCAGGGAATAGTTCACAAGTCCCCCATAGGGTCTGTTTCCCTTTAATAGTCAGCCAGTAGCCTCAATTTTTTAGCAAAGACATTTACTTAAGTGACATAGCAAGAAGAGTAGTTACAAAGTATTCCCCCCCAAACTTTGGGGTTTAATCTCCCACAAATATACACAGAGGTCATGGGGATGGGGGTAGAAGAGTGAGCATGAACAATACTATATACAATAGTACAATAAAAATTACAATAGTGGTGAGTAACATGACATCAAGGCAATCCACAACTCAATAACTGCAGGGCCTTGATGTCTCTCTGTAGGGTCCTTTGGAAGTTTGCCATTGGGAAGTGGTCACTGGAGGGAAAATTTGCTTGGTTTGGCTGCTGAGCTGGTCTTCATTGACCTAGACCTAACTCAGCTACTACTCTGCCATCTTTTCAGACCTCAAAATGCCCAGAATACCTAGAAAAGACAGCTTAGGGTTGCTGTCTGGTGACATTCAGCCCCTTTGACTTCTACCAACTATTGTCACTGGTGGGATTTCTGATAGAATCTCTGGATATCTCAAACTTATCAGGTTTTCTGGGTACTTGGAACATTTGCTTGACTAAGATCTGGAAAGAATAAACACAAAAGAAACAGAGAAATGGCCTATCCTCACTAGGTGGGGGAAGTTTGCTCAGCTGCCTCTTCCCTACCCAGAAACTCAAAGTGGCTCTCCGAGGAAAAAGAATAGAATATTGGCAGATAGCACTTTTGTATGCAGCCAGTTTTGACTCAACAACTCCTGAAAAATCAGGTGGTCTTGGCTCTACAGTCAATTAGAAGCCTGTTCATCATCACACAGTACCAAACCTTGAGTTCCTCATGGTGTAATTGGACTATCAGCAAGCAGGAAAGATCTGAGCATATTTCAAGAACATGTTTCCATTCTAGACTTTAAAAATGATATACTTATTCAATCAAAAACAAGTGTTTAGTGAACTCTAAAAAGGAATCAAGCTAGGTCCTAGGACTATAAAGACCTACCCTTGAGGAGCTGATATTCTAGTGGGTGATGCAAATTGTATTCATATAGATACATACAAGATAAAAATAAAATAATAACAGGGTGAAGGGAGGGAGAGAAAAAGAAGGAGAGAGGTAAGGAGGAAAAGAGGGAGAAAGGAGAGAGATAAAGAGAGAGTAAGAGAGAGGGAGAGATAAGGGAGAAGAGGGAGAGAGGGGGGAGAAAGAGAGAATAAGAGAGAGAGATAAGGAGAAAGGGAGGGAAGAAGAGAGACAGAAGGAAGTAGAGAGATCCAGGATGGAGCTCTTGGAATCTACCCACAGTTAGGGGAGGATCCAGGGACAGAGCCTTGAGATAAACCTACAGTTAGAAGATGTCATGTGGATGATACTTAAGCAAAGAGACTAAGAAGGAGCAAATCAGACAGGTAGGAGAACCAAATGAGAGTAGTGTTTAAAGAGCCCAAAGAGGAGAAAGTGTCCAGAAGACAAGGATGGGCAACAGCATCAAATAATACAGAAAAATATGGAAGAATAAGGACAGAAAAGGCCATCAGGTCTGGCATCTGAGGGATGTCTGGTAACTTTGGAGAAAGTAGTTTAAGTTGAGCCATGAGGAAAGAAGCCAAACTGCAAAAAATTAAGAAGTAGAAAAGGAAATGAAGACTTTTTTTTTCTAGGAATCTGGCAGAGAAAAGGAAGAGAACTGTTTCAAGAAAGCTTACAAAAGACGGCAGGGGTCTAATGAGGATTTTTTACAGATGGGGAGGATTGGGATCCTCTTCAAACATTCAAGAATGAAATAATTTTTTTTCTCATTGTTAATCTATTTCCCATTTTTAGTTAAAATTAAGATGAGTCAGCAATATGACTCAGCAATCAAATAAGTTTGTATGATCTTGGAATCATTAAGCATCTTCTCTAGAAGAACTGTGTTCGGTTCTGGGTTTGACAGTTTTTGGAAGGACATCAACAATCTGGACTCATTCAGGAGAGGACATATAGATTAGAGAGAATCCTTGAGAATGTGATATATAAAGACTGGTTGAAAGAAGTGAGAATGTTTAGACAGATAGACAACAAACAATCATAAGCATTGTGCTGAATGCTGGCAATACCAATATAGGCAAAAAAGAAAGAAGGACCTTGCATTCAATTTAAAATATAGCCTCAGACACTTGCAAGCTGTATGACCTTGGATAAGTCACTTTTGTTTTCCTCTGTTTCTTCAACTGTAAAATGGGGATAATACCAGAACTTATTTCCCAAAGTTGTTGTAATGATTAAATGAGATAATAATTATAAAATGCTTAGCAACTTTATAGTAAACCACATAGTAAAGCAGGATATAAATGTTAGTTAATATTATCATTAATAGGGAAAGACAGGATATAAAAGGGAGCTGAAAAGTGTTGGTTTGGAGGGAAAGGTACCTAGGAGAGCTGGTATTAAAGTCCAGAGGGTAAGGAATGAACATCAGCTAATTTGGGCTCCTCCCAAAATGGAGACCAAGGTGGAACTCATCACTGGGAGAAGAGGTCTAGTATGGTGAAAGATGTTCCAGGGTAAGAAGACTGAGCCATGATGGTGATATCTGGAGAATTAGAAACAAAGCCACAAGGGAAATGTTTAGCTTGAAGAAGAAGAAATCGAAGGGGTCCCAGAATACCCTCCTTCAAATATTTGAAGGGGTGTCGGAAGTAAGATTAGGCATTCTGATACTTGGTCCTGGAGATCCAAACTAAGTCTAATGGATGGAGGCTTCAGAGGTACATTTAGATTCTACAGGAGGAAATTTCCTAAAAATGAGCTATCCCAAAGTGGAATGGACCTTTCAGTGAGGGTTATGTGATCACTAACTGGGAATGATAATATATTGAGTTAGACTAAAGAAGGTTTAATGAAGGAAGTGAGTTTTGATATTTAAACAAAGAGGGAGAACATGATTTGACATAAAAATGGGATTTTAAGAGAGAAAAAGGCCCCCTTATACATCTAGGGTGAGTAATGAAACCTCTGAAAATGGTCACATCATTAGAATTCTCCTTGCCTATTTCCACTGGACTGGAACCAATAACCATATTTTATATAATCGCAACTTCAAATAATGTGAATTTGAATATACACTCTCTCTCTCTTCAGATTCCTGAATTAGGACATCACTGAGCTCCAGCAGCAGAATTTTATGCGTTTACTAGTTGAGGCATTATTTGTGATTAATTAACATTTCATTTGCATTTGGATACAAGCATAAGTCATGAGCCAAACAAGTAAGAATACCGAATGTACTATTGCAAGGCAGTGGGGGACAATGGGAAATAACCAACAAACCAACAAAAACTTTGGACTTAGAGAAAGAGGACCTTGGTTCTGCCATGTATGACACCTCTTGTCCTCAGTTACCTAGTCTGTAAAAATGAAAGAGTTGGACCGGATTGATATAAGGTTCCTTCTGACAACAATCTTACAAAATGGAGCTCAGTCTCTAATCAGAACAGTTCTGAAACAGCTGATTCTTTAATTATGGACTAATAATCCTTGGCAGAGAAGCTTTTTAAACCGAGCACTAAATTTGCTCCTGACTGGCTCAGCTAGAAAAGTGGGCTAAATATAGTGCTGAGAAACCAGATCTGTCACATGTAGAGTTCAACCACAAAATGTCAGTCAAGTATAGCAAAATGAAAACAGAACACTTAAATGTCAGCACTCTGATGTTGAGTGTTTGATATGACGTGTTAATGAGGTTGGCTTGGTTAGAGTGGCGAATTTGAATAATGTTAAGGGAGCAATCAGTACTGTTATTTATGGTCTAACACTCCTACACTAAGCTCAGTATGTTGAGAATGGGGAGATTCCCATCATCAATGAAGCTAAAGTCAATCATCTCTCTATAATTAAAGGATACATCTGTGGCCATCCTCTTCCTTTTATTTCCTTCCTTTCTCTTCCTTCTTTCCTTTCTTCCTTCCTTCCTTCCCTCCCTCTTCCATTCCTTCCTTCCTTCCTCCCTTCCTTCCTCCCTTCCTTCCTCCCTCCTTCCTTCCTCCCTCCCTCCCTTCCTTCCTCCCTTCCTTCCTTCCTTCCTTCCTTCCTTCCTTCCTTCCTTCCTACTTCTCTTTTCTCTCTCTCTCCTTTAAAATTGCATTTGATGTCTTCTATTAAGGCAGCTAAATGGTGCGGTGGATAGAGTTCTGAGCTAGAGAAAGGAAGACATCTTTCTGAGACTTAACTAGTTGTGTGACCTGAGGCAAGTCACTTCACCTTGTTTGCCTCAGTTTCCTCATCTGTAAAATGAGCTGGAGAAGAAAATGACAAACCATTCCAGTATCTCTGCCAAGAAAACTCTAAATGGGATCATGTAGAGTCAAGACACAATTGAAAAACAATTCAAAGATGGTGAATTGAATAAAATAACTGATCCTGGAGTCAAGAAGAGCTGAGTTCAAATCTGTCTTCAGACACTTACTAGCTGTGTAACTCTGGGTAAGCCACTTAGCCACTGCCTGCCTCAGCTTCTTCATTTGTAAAAAATGGGAATAATTATAGCATCTGTCTCCCAGAGATAGTATTTCTTTGCCAAGAAAACTCCAAATGGGGTCATGAAGAGATTGACATGATTAAAAGGATTCAACAGCTACAATGTGTGCATACATTATATAAAATATACATACATGTATATTAAACAAATGAATAAATAAACAAACACATGAGTGAATGCATAAATAAAAAAATGGGGCTGGTCAAGCAAAGATGGTTTGGTCTGGAGAGGCATGGGAACGATGAATTGATTGATATAATGACTCTTTCCAGAAGGAATGGTCATTTTCTTTAATGACTGTTTCCAGAGCTAGAGTAGGAAAGTAGGAGGGGGAGGGGGGAGAGAGGAGCAGAGTACTAGGGGGTGGGGGCAGCAGAGTAGGTACAATGTGGTCATGGTAGATGGATGAATGGATGGATGGGATGGGATTAGATGAGCTGTAATAATTCACTCATCTATCAAGATTATTCATTCCCAAAGCAGGAGTTCCAAAACTGATTAGCCTAATTCATTCAGGGAGTGGATCAAAGCAGAAGGTAGGGGAGGGTAAACATGGTCTCTGGAGGGACTGTCTGGACCAAGCTGCTCTAGGAGAGCAGAGGGTAGAGAGCAGCATTAGCCAGGTATGTATGATTGACATACTTACTAAGTCATTCTTGACCCTATCAGTATCATCCATGCCCTCCCAGAAACAAACTCATGACTGGGTATTTGCCCAGCATGCTAGGGTGGGGCTGTGGGGGCTCCTCCTTGTCTTGTGATATCAAGATAAGACATTCTAAGAAACAGAAAAATCTCAATCTTGCTAGCTCTGTCCTTAATATGGCTAAGCATGGCAGAGGTGTAATTTCACTGCTATAAGGAACTCTCTGAGGAGGAGAACCCTTCTGTTAGTGCAGATTGGCACTTTCTCTCTAATGCTTTTTTTTTGGGGGGGGGTGTTGCAAGGGAAACAGGGTTAAGTGGCTTGCCCAAGGCCACACGGCTAGGTAATTATTAAGTGTCTGAGACCGGATTTGAACCCAGGTACTCCTGACTCCAGGGCCGGTGCTTTATCTACTGCACCACCTAGCTGTTCCTTCTCTAATGCTTTTTGAAAAATGTTATTTATTTAAGGCAATGGGATTAAGTGACTTGTCCAAGGTCAAACGGCTAGGCAATTATTAACTAGTGTCTGAGGTTGGATTTGAACTCAGGGCCTCCTGACTCTAGGGCTGGATATACTCCAGTGTATCCACTGCACCACCTAGCTGCCCCCTCTGTAATGCTTTCTGAAGATGCTTAGATGATCTAGCCAAAGAACTCCAGAAGGGGGCAGCTAGGTGGCACAGTGAATAGAGCACTGGCCTTGGAGTCAGGAGTACCTGGGTTCAAATCCGACCTCAGACACTTAATAATTACCTAGCTGTGTGGCCTTGGGCAAGCCATTTAACCCCATTGCCTTGAGAAATCTAAAAAGAAAAAACAAAACTCCAGAGTTTGTAAAAAGATGAAGTGAAATAGTTAATTCAGAAAACTCACAGGACAGAAAACAAATCCACATAAATCAGCAGGAATGCACAGCTGAAAGAGATTAAAGGAGAAATTTCATTCAAAATAACTACAGAATTTACAAAATATTTGGGAACCTATCTTCTAAGATACACTCAGGACTTACATGATTGCATTGTATCACAAAGTTGTTAAAACTGTATATTTTATAGGATAAACAGCACCCCAGACCCTTATCATAACTTAGTTTAGGAATGAGTTGAAGTTAGTGTGTTTTTGTCTTCCCCCATTAGAATGTAAGTTCCTTGAGGCAGACACTGTTCGGTTTCTTTATATCCCTGGTGTTTAACACAGTTCCTGGAACCTGGTAAGCAAAAAATTCTCTCTCTCTCTCTCTCTCTCTCTCTCTCTCTCTCTCTCTCTCTCTCTCTCTCTCCCCCCCCCATCCATCCATCTTTCCAACATGGGTCATGGGTTCTAGCTCCAACTCCATATTTCCTATGATCCTATGAGATATAGATTTCATTCTTCTATTCATTTCAGTTTCTCCCTAGCACACAGTAGGCATTTAATAATTGCTCTTACAAGCCATGGTTCCCTGGATTGGGGAGGGGAGAGATAATGCGAAATGAAGGTCATAAAAGATAAAGAAGAAAAGATACAATAAATAAATATTTTTAAATGGTCATTTTCTATGGATATTGAGTAAGTAGGAGTCAGTCTGGCATAGCAGATGGGGGGTGACCTCTGGAATTCGGGGTCCACCTTCAACACATCCACCTTCCTGCACCTCTCAGGGTCCTAGGTGGCCCCCCTAAGCCATCAAGCTTCACATGAATTACTTTCTGCTTCATCAAAGGGATTTTCCACACTGTGAGTTCCCTATATTGATGAAATCATAGATTTAGTTTCCCTCCAAAATTTTACTGAGTAATATCAGCGTTCATTGGGTAATCCAGGGTAGGGGCTACACAGTTGTGATCTCCACTTATAGGAAATGGTTTTAGCCCCATGGTGACAGACACAGTGAAAAAGTCATCCCTTTTGATTCTTACAAAATTCCCAAAGTTCCCTGGCATGTCACAGGACAAGGTTCAGGGGGGTGACTCCGGATTAACAGGATTGTCTTTAAGGGATCCCAAACGTTTCTGAGGTCTGTCAAAACGTGGGGGGAGAGGGGGCTCTCTTCAGTGGCCAGATCCTTTGATTTCTCAGGGAAACCTAAGAAAAATCCTAATAAAAGAGCTAGATACTGCTTCCAAGAAATGATCTGAACTTCGTTAAACGTGGTAATAAGGGACCGGAGGGGATTTTAGGGGCAGCCAACTTCAGCCTTGATGAAGCTGTAATTAAGATCCTTGAGGGGGGATTTCCCAAGAGGCTCCTCCTCCTCCCTCCCTTCCCCCATTGAGTCACCCGAGCTGGTGAGGGAGGTTGAGAAGGGCTCAGCTATAAAAATGCTCCCAGTTCCCGAACATCGACAAATTGGACTCTCTGAATGCAGGCCCCCCAACTTACACAGGTTTGTTCTTGGGACACCTTCTTCCTCCATCGCTTCACTTTCTGAGCTTCCTGTTTCCTTCTCATCTCTGTGTTTCTATTCAATGATTTCCCCCTTTGATCAGGTGCTAGGAGCCTGGCAAAAAGGAAAAAAAAACAGATCTTAGAAAAGAGAATATTTTGCTTAATAGATCCTTTGCTTTGCTCCAGATGTCAGAACAAATCCATGTCTGCAAAGAGGAAGTAGCAGGATGGGCTGGACGCAGAAATGCTGCCCTACCCCCAAATGATCATTATGGGTCATGGTGAAACTTCTGGTTTATTTATTCTAGGCTTTCAGATTAGCAGTGCCAATCCAAATTTCTCCAACAATAACAGTAGAAAAAAAATCATTGAGAAATTGAGAAATATTTCCCCCCTTTCTTCAGGAACTTCTGTGTGATTGAATGCAAGCTCCTTGAAGGCAAGGACTGTTTCACTTCTCTCTTTGTATCCCCAGAGCTTTGCATAATGACTCACCTAGAAATATTTTTGATGGATGGATCAATTGACCGACTTTGTCTTACTCTAGATATGCAGAAAGCATCATTGAAATCTGGATGCCATTGCCAAGGAGTGATGAAACTGGATCTGCCTCAAGGATCTGCCTCTCAAAGCTGTTTCTGCAGTTAGGAAAACCCAGACCAACTATTTCCAAAGAGGATAGGCATTGTTGAATCTCTGGCTTGGCAAAGGGCAGCTGCTTCTGTTGCTTTTCCAGGTCAAGGCTGGCTTGACATCTGTGGATTGTTGTAAGCAATCAATGAATTAGTTCTAAAGATAACTGGAAGTGCCTCCTTAAAAGTGAAGATTGTGGCGACAGGTTAGAGTGCTGTGGGAACTGATCTTTGTCTCCAAGACTCCAATATGGGCATCAGCTATGAGAATCTGGAGGCCACGTTAACTCTTGCCATGCTGTACTGGGGTACTCTGGTCCAGGGTTCCTGCGGCAGCTGTCCAGCTGGTAAGAATGAAAATGAAGGATGCATCTGTGTCTGTCCTACAGGCATTCTTAATTCTAGGGCATCTTATCTGATATATATATGTGTGGATAGATAGATAGAGAGATAGATAGATAGATAGACACATATAGATATAGATAGATAGATATTTGGCTTTGGAAAGGCAATGAGGTTAAGTGACTTGTCCAAGGTCACACACCTAGGTAATTTATTAAGTGTCTGAGGTTGGATTTGAACTCAGGTCCTCCTGAGACTCCAGGGCTGGTGCTCTATTCACCACCTAGCTGCTCCACCCTACCTGATTTTAGTTAACTTCTTGGGTTCATATTGAAAATAATTTAGTAGAATAGTTATGAAAATTCTCTTAGTGAATCCAGTCTTCAGAATAAGCCATGATTCTGTTCTTATTCAGTCATAAGATGTAGGCCTATTTTAATTCTACCATATTTATGTCTTGTTCTTTCTGATTCTGTGTTTATTCCTGAAGAATGCTTGTGAAGAGGCCAGTTTTTTGTTTGTTTGAGGGGTTTTGGGGGGGGTTGCATGACAATGGGGTTAAGTGACTTGCCCAAGGTCTCACAGATAGTAAGTGACTTAGGTTGGGTTTGAATTCAGGTCCTCCTGACTCTAAGAGTGGTGCTTTATCC
The DNA here is from genome assembly GCF_037893015.1 of Macrotis lagotis. Taxonomy (NCBI): domain Eukaryota; kingdom Metazoa; phylum Chordata; class Mammalia; order Peramelemorphia; family Peramelidae; genus Macrotis; species Macrotis lagotis. The sequence goes on from NC_133658.1 coordinate 886,278,040, forward strand.
ATTTTGCCACCTAACTGCTCCCAAGGGTCCAGTTTTTAAAAGTCAGTCATCTTGCCTAGCTATGTGACCTTGGGAAAGTCACTTAACCCCATTTTAAAAGTCAGTTACCCCTTACTCAAAATATAACTACTTTAAAATAGAACCCGAGAAACAATAAATTTTCTGCATTTTTATTTCCCTTTGTCTTTAAGTATTTTTGAATGCTACAGTGAAAATTTGCAAAGGTTACCAGAATTTCTTGATCCCTTTCTTTTTCCCCTTAGGTACTTTCTGGAATGGTACAGATTGTGGAAAAAACAAAAATCTGGCTTGTATCCCATGTCCCCCAAATAGCTTCTCTAGTTCAGCTGGTGAACAGAGGACATGTGACATATGCAGGAGATGTGAAGGTAAGATCTCATACATATATATATATATATATATATATATATATATATATATATATCTGGATCTATAAATATGAATATAGGCATTTCTGATAAGTGATGAAATAGATAAATTCCATGTCCATTTTAAAATAAATTAAATATTAAATTATTTTAGATCATTTTTATAAATATATCTTTCCTCACTCTACCTATTGAATTATCCCTTGTGAAAAATTTTTTTAAAAATCAATTCAACAAAACTAAGAAACACATCTAACAGTAATGACAGGATGCATTGATCCCCACTCAAAGTTCCCCACCCCAGCTAAGCAGAAAGGGATGTCCATTTTGTAGTCTTTTCTCCATTCCCACCACTTTTCAAATATCATGAGTGTTATTTCCTATATGTACTGAGAAATTTTTAAAATTACTATAGTGGCAACTACTGGTAGATAATGAGAAGTTGCATTTTACTGAAAGTTTATTTCAGGTGAAATGATAGTTTATAGTTGATGGGAATATGCTTCTACTAACCAAATGAAGGACTTAATTTAGCACTAAAAGTTACAAGAAACTTTATTACTATAGTCATACGTTCAGTTTTGTTTCAATAAGCATTTAGGAACTGGTAGCACTGGTAGGTGCTAGAGATACAAGGGCAAAAATGGAATAATCTGTGCCTTAAGGATTTTACATCTTACTGCTGGAGGTGGAGGTGTTGGGAGGGAAAGTTTTCATTATCGAACTTATCAGTAAGCCTTTATGTCCTATTTTCAAATGAATTTTGAATTTTTAAAGGTATTTTCAGAACTAAGAGAGAATGTACTCCAACAAGCAATACAGAGTGTGATTGTAGGTCCGGGTATCATTGTTCTGGAGCAGGATGTTATAGGTGTCAACCAGATTGCAAGCAAGGTCAAGAATTTATAGGAAAAGGTAGGTTGCCTTCCCCTCCCCCACTTCAAGTTCATTTGAAACCCTAAACTTGTTCATCATTCCAATATTAGATAGGTAGAAAAGACTATAGCAGTATGGTAGAATGCTAGACTTGAACTCAGTGATTCTGGATTCAAATTCTGATTCTGCTATTTATTCCTTGGGAATACTAATTTCCTTGGGTCTCAGTTTCCTCATCTGTAAAATGAGAGACTAGACTTAGATGACTGCTAAGTTTTTCCCTTGTTCTAAACCTATGATCCTATTAGATGTAGTATTTAATGCCATATGTATACGTGATTGAGTCAAACATACTAGTAAATGAGAAATTCTTATCAGGAAATCATAATTTGAATATTTGTCAGCCATTCTATAGTCAAACATCCACATCCATAAAACTTTCTTAAGTGCTTGTCATTAGAAGGAAAACCTCAAAGTTATTTCAAATCACAGGACTTTGAGAACTGTTGTACAGTTATACAACATTTTGTGACATTAAAATCATTATGATGCTTACATGAGGGAAAAAACTTAAAATGACAAATATGCTTATGCTTTTTCACCTCTGCTTTTATTTTTTGCAAGGTTGTAGAGACTGTAGCTTTGGTTCCTTTAATGATCAGACACGGGGGAACTGCAGACGCTGGACAAAGTATGTATAACTTTAATTTCCTTTAGATTATTGAATATGGTTCTAGGTTAAATTCATATTGTGAGATAAGGTACATCAGATAGACATATATTGGAAAAATGCTATAATAATGACACAAGTAATAGTGTCAGTTCTATTCATTTACTTCTTATTTCTTTGTAACTCTCCATTGTTGACAGTTCTCTCCTTCTTTCCCTCTCTCCTTTTCTACTTTCTTCCCTCCTGTTCTCTCTCCTTTTCTATTTCTTTCTGTGCCCGTCCCTTGCTCCCTCCTTTACCCTCTTTTGCCACCCTCTCCCTGCTATCTCTCTCTCTCCCTCCCTCTCCTTTTCCTGTCTGTGTCTTGCCCCCCCTCTCTCCTTCTGTCTCTCTCCTCCTCTTCTTCCCTTTTCCCCTTCTTCCCTCTCCCTTCTCCTTCTCTAACTCCTCTATTTCTTCCCCTTGCTTCTCAGAACCTTCTCTTTCTTAAATATTCATTGTCCTCCTAATTACCAAGTCCAATGGCATTTTTTTTTCCAGTCCTCATCCTTACTACTCTGTCTGTTGCAATGGATACTATTGATTACCAGCTCCTTGAAAATTTTTCTTCCTTTGGCTTCTGTGATAATCACCTACTTCTCTTTCTATATCTCTCCTTCATTTATGATGCCTTCCATGATGTGCCTTCCTCTCATCCCTTCAATCCTGATGTTTCCTTGGGTTCTGTCCATGCTTCTCTTTATCTACATTTTTTCCATGGCCTTTTCACCCATGGTTGCAACTTCAGTGACTGAGAGGAGTAATAAGAAAGTTTGGGGAGAGCTTGGGAGGAAAGATAATGAATTTCGTTTTGGGCAGGTTGAGTTTGAGGTAGCTAAAGGGCATTCAGTTCAGGATGTCCAATAAAGAATTGGAAATTTGAAACTAAAGGTCACCAAAAAGATTATATTGATCTCCATGCCTATGATACCCACCTCCCTTTCTAAAGACTTCTGTTTACAAAATTTAAATATTTTATTTCTTTAGTTTTCTGACTACATGCAATGGTATCTAATGACTTTTAATCTTTCATTTCCTACTACCTCCTGATAAGCTTTATATAGACATCTTCCCAACTCTTCAATCTCATCCCCTGCACAAGCCCCTGAAAAGAAGTCCTGTTCCTCCATCAACTAAAGTATAAGGAGGTTGGACTAGATCACTTCAAAGATCCTTCCAGATCTAAACCTATGATCAATGATCTCAGTTATATAGGATTTAAACCTTTAAGTCTTCTCTGATCCCTCTTTGCCCCTTCCCTTCACCAGATCAGTTCCTACTCATTTTTCAAGACTCAGTTCAGATGCCATTTCCTCCAAGATCCTCCTTTATCTCCCCAGTCAGAAACAATCAGTCCTTTTTTGGATCTCTCATAGAACTCCATTCTGGCCTCAGTCACTTAATAGCTATGTAACCCTGGACAAGTCACGGAACCCTATTTGTCTCAGAATCCTTATCTGTACAATAATTTGGAGAAGGAACTAACAAACTTCTCCAATTTCATCGCCAAGAAAACTCCGAATGAGGTCATGAAGAGTTAGACAGGACTGAAGTGACCGAACAACAAAAGACAGAGAACTCTGTATCTTTCACATCCTATCTTGGAAAAGCTGTGCTGTATAGAAAGCTCTGATCTAAAGACTTAAAGTCCTGCACCACCAGTTTTGCCAAGTCACTTTCTGAACCTCAGTTTTCTTGTCTGTAAAATAGTTACAGAATGGTAAGGAAAGGTCTTTTAAAGGGGTAGAGAACTATGCAAATGTGAGTTGTTTATTATTATCATTATTATTGTTATTATCATTATTGTTGGTGTTGTTATTTTTATAGTGTTTGTATCTTTGTCTTATCCACCTTCCCTGGTTGTAAGCTCCAGGAGAGTAGGGATGCTCTTGTCATCTTCTATGTATTTTCCATAAAATTCAATTCCCTATTCATAGCCATTGTCAATTTCTAAAGGGAGATTTCAAATCTATTCTCCCAAAATCTAAGAAGTATTTAGGGGTCAATGTAAGGAAAAACCTGCCAACAGTTAAGATCTAAGAGTGCAATGAATTGTCTCAGGAAAGGATGACGTCTTCCTTCCTAAAGGTATTAACTAGACACTGAACGCTCTTATATTGGAGGATAGTTTAGACCGGATGCTGAGTTAGATTGGAGGACCTTTCCTATCCAACTCTAAGGTTACATGATCCTTTGAAGAGTTTATTTAAGGTTAACTTCAAATTCATTTTATTATTAGCTTTCTGTGAACTCAAATAGAAGCAATTTATTTGGTTTCTGAAATTAATCCCTTGCAAGTTTTAATTATTTAATTGTTTCTCATTTAACTTCAGCTGCTCCTTGAGTGGACAAGTTGTGCTTGTAAATGGAACTAGTAAAAGAGATGTGGTATGTGGATCCACCAAAACAGATGCCACTCCAGATGCAGTCTCCATAACAATTCCTGTTTTTCTTGTGCAAACTGGTGAGCTATTGATTAATATCCAAGGAATATGAATCACTCATAGCTATTCTCTTCTACCTGTCGCTCCGTCCATCTGGAGTGACTTTCAACTCTAAAGCTAAACCAATAGTAATTCAGATAGTAAAATTGCAAACAGACCCAGTGGAGCTTCCAAGATTCAAAACTGAAAAGGAATTCTGATTTATATACAGGTATATATATATATATATATATATATATATATATATATATATATACATATATCTTGAGAGGTGACATGAATTCTGATTTATATACAGGTGTATATATATATATATATATATATGTATATATATATACATATATCTTGAGAGGTGACATGATGCCAAATCAAGGAGGTCCAGGTTCAATTTCTAACTAATGCAAATTGATTGTGTGATCCTGGATTAGTCTCAACATCTTACCTGTGTCCCCGGCCACTCTCTAAGATAATAAGTTGTTGAGAAGGTGCGCCTTGAAAAGGCCATTTCTAAGCGATGTCTCTGCTTCCTTTCCTCTCACTCTCTGAAGTCTGGTTTACAACATCATCACTCTACTGAAATTGGACTCTTCAAATTACCAGTGATTTAATTAATTTCTAAATCTATGGGTCTTTTCTCTCAATACTCATCCTTCTTGACCTCTCTGCAGCCTTTGATATTGTTGATCACCTTCTTCTCCTCGATATTCTCTTCTCTCTAGGATTTCATGGCACTTTCCTATCCTGATTCTTCTCCTACTTCTCTGACTGTTTCTACTCTGATTCCTTTTCTTGATCTACATCCAAGTTGTGCCTACTAACTGAGGATTGTCCACTAAGGGTCTGTTCTGGGCTCTCTTTTCTTCTCCCTCTATACTGCTTTGCTTGGTGATCTCATCAGTTCCCCTGGATTTAATTATCATCTTTATGCAGATGATTCTTAAAACTATTTATCCTTTCTTGTGACTTTCAGACTCAACTCTTCAAGTGTCTTTTGGACATCTTGAATTGAATGTTTTAACCTCAGACTTGATCTGTCCAAAACAAAATTCTTACTTTCCTCCCAAGTTCTCCCTCCCTTCTTTCTAACTTCCTTATTACCACTGAAGGCACCACAATCTTCCCAGATACCCAGGCTCACAACCTTATTGTCATCCTCAACTCCTTACTCTCTTTCTCAGTCTCATATTCAATTGATTGTTAGGGTCTTTGTATTTCATCTTTGGAACATCTCTTCTAAACTCCCCACACCCCCTCCTCTGACAGTGCCACTTCCCAACTCTAGGACATCATCATCATCATTTCATGCCTGTACTGTTTCAATGATTCTCTCATTGGTTCCCTTGCCTCAAGTCTCTCTCCACTTCAATCTGTCCTCCAAGAATCTGTCAAATTGACCTTAGAGTAGATCTGATCATGTGTTCCCCCACTCAATACATTCTGATGGTTACCTAATACTTCCCCAATCAAATCTATAAAATTCTCTGATTTTTTAACCCTAACCCTTCATAACCTGACTGCCTTCTAGTTTTCCAATCTTCTTTTTTTAAGGCAAATGGGGTTAAGTGGCTTGCCCAAGGCCACATAGCTAGGTAACTATTAAGTGTCTGAGGCCGGATTTGAACTCAGGTACTCCTGACTCCAAGGCCAGTGTTCTATCCGCTGTGCCACCTAGACACCCCCTAAGTTTTCCAATCTTCTTATACATTCCTACGTACTTTCTGATTCAGTGGCATTCCCCTCCTTTCTATTGCTCCCATAAGACATTCCATTTTCCAATTCCAGGCATTTTTATCAACTGTCCTTCATTACTGAAATTTTCTCCTTTCTCATCTCTGCCTTCTGGTTTTCCTGGATTCCTTCAAGTCTCAGCTAAAATTATACCTTTTGCAAGAAATCCTTTCTAATCTCCCTTATTACCAGTACCTTTTTTGGGTATTATCTCCAATTTATCATGTATACATAGATATATACATATTTTTATAAATATATAATATATTTATGTATGTATGTCTGCAGATATAAAAATACATATATTGAAATCTGTTTATCTATCAATCTATCTCTAAATCTATCCACCCATCTATCATTTATCCATCCAACTATCTATCCATTTTTTCTTTCTTTTTATCTCTCTTCCTAGCCATCCATCATCTATCCATTTATTTTTCTATCTACCTTTTTCTTTCTTTCTGTCTATCAATCTATCTATCTCTTTCTGCCTTTATTTCTTTCTTCCCCTAAGGCTTAATCCAGTGTCCATCACACAGCAGGTATTTAATAAATCCTTATTAACTTCACTTGACTGAAGGCTAGATTGACTAGAACTCCCTACATTGAAGAAATCATGGTTTCAACTTTAAAAAAATACAAAACAACCAAAAAAACTACACATGTAGAAAATTGGATGCCACATAATATAGAAAAATAAAGCAGTATGTTTCCATTTTTCTTTCTAAAATAATATACTACCTTGGACTTTGGAATTTTTTCCAGCTTTGAAGATTTAAAATTTAAATTAAAAAAAATTAAAATTTAAGTAAATTCAATATGTCCTATAGAATATAACTTCCTTGAGAGTAGGGCTCCTACTTACATAGTACCTGATGGGTACACAGTAAGTGCTTAATAAATGCTTACTGCTTGATCACCACACTTTGAGTATCTCATTAGAACAAAGATCACAGTTGTTTTTAACATTAATGAAAGAGAAGAAGCTCAAGAATGTCAAAATCCTAGAAAGACAGGAACCAATCTAACCTTTGCCAACTCCTTATTCATCTCTAGTTGTATCTACTAACTGTGGTTGTCCCCTAAGTTTCTGTCTTGGGCTCTCTCTTCTTCCTCCTGGCAAATGGAAATGGTCTTCAACATTCTTCTAAACATATGGGTAGGTAGTGACTTTTCAATATCATGTAAAAAGAACCCTGATCTCTACTTATAAGTCAATAACTATTTTTTGTCAGTAATTAGTAATTGTTTTCATTATGCATTTATTAAGTGCCTACTATATACCACACACTGTGTTAAGCACCAGAGATACGAGAGAGAGAGAGAGAGAGAGAGAGAGAGAGAGAGAGAGAGAGAGAGAGAGCCCTTGCCCTCTAAAGGCTCACAGTCATTATGCCTATGATATGATAATATGTATGAGAAAAGTCCAATAAATTCCCATGTCTGGAGAAATGATTCATTTATCATAAAATTCTTCTTAGAATCCTCTCTAATTCCCAAATTTAACATATTAGAAATGTGCAAAAATTTACTACCCTCCATGATGCTTAGGAATAAATGTGTGACAAGGCTCCCCATGCATTGGTTTTCTATCTATTCTCTGTTTTTCCCCCTAATTTTTCTTTCTTTCTTTTTTTAAGATAAGGACCTGGCCACCTTTACTCTGGCTCTGATTATGGCTGCAGGGTGCTTTGTACTTTTGACCTTGTCGTGGTTCTGTTTTGCCTTCAGAAACAAAAAGAAACTACCCTACCTGTTCAAGCAAAGTAAGAACCTAGCCCAGGTTTCCCTTCTGTGAGTACTGGTATGAATGGGAGTGAGAGCTCAGAAGCAGGGTAGAGGAATGAATAGAGTGTGGATCACATGTTTATTCCTCCAGGAACTCTTTAAATGGTTGCTGTTACTACTCCACATGGATGTGGCATGAAAAGCCCAAGGCTTGGAGGCAGGGACACCCGAGTTCAAATCCAGCCTCAGGTGCTGATTAACCATGTGACCCTGGGCAAGTCATATAACCTCTGCCTATCTTGGTTTCCTCCATTATTAAATAAGGATAATAATGGCAGCATCTACCCTTTGGGGATGTTGTGAGGATCAAACGAGAAAATTTTTGTACATTACTTAGCATGGTGCTTGATGCATGCTATATAAATATAAAAATGCGATGATGATGATGATTAATACTACCTTCCTCCAGGAATTCTTGAAATGAAACAATATTTACAAAATGCCTACTATTTAATATACACTTGTTTTTCTTCCTTCCCCAAGGTATAGGAATACAAAATTTGAGAGAAGAATGAAAAAAGCCAGGGGAGTTTTTAGAATTCAGGACTCAGGTTTCAGAGAGGAACCTCCAGTCTTCTATATTGATCTGGTGTGGCCAAGGCAACCACAGGCAGGGACTGGAAATTCAATAAAGCTAGGGGCTTTTTAGGGGTGAATGAATTAAATGTTTGACCAAATAAGGCCCACAAATGATGTTAAAAATATCTACAGCCCTTAGCAGTAAAAAGAATTTCCAACCCCTGAAAGGTCTTGAAGTTTCTCCTAGAGAGATGACTTAATAGAAAGATTTCAGTAGTTTTGTCTGGTGGTTAGGGTGCTGGCCTGGAGTCAGGATGATTCCTGATGCTTCCTGGCTGGGATCACAGGCAAGCTGTTTAACCTCTCTGAGACTGAGAAATAAGAATGATAGTAAGTCAATTTATATCAATTTGTAACAAAAACATCCATCAGACTTAGAATTTTAAAAAATGCCTCCTGAAGAGAAAAAGGGATGCCCTTACAAAACGAGGAATTGTTCCAATCGTATTAAAGCCCAAATAGATTCCGTTACAGCAATTTTTCTCTGGTGAATGGGTTAGTGTTGGGAAGAAATCATTTTCACTTTTGCTTTTAATTTCTGGTGCTTTCATCATTTAACCAAGATAGGCATATTTGGGTCCAGGGTGATCTGCAAAGTAAATAGATGTCTCTTTGAAATATAAAAGGTGGCAGCTGCATTTGAGACATGGGGAACATTTCAATTTGTCTGGCTGGATTTTCTTCTGGTCATTTATAGGTAGTGTAGTGGATAGAACACTGGACCTTATTCAGGAAGACTCATCTTCCTGAGTTTAAATCTAGCCTCAGATACTTACTAGCTGTGTGATCTTGGGGAAGTCACTTAATCCTGTTTGCCTCCTCATCTGTAAAATGAGGAAATGGCAGACTGTTCCAGTATCTCTGCCCAAAAAATCCTAAATGGGCTCATAGACAATTGGATATAACTGGAAATTTTTTTATTTCTCTCTAGAAAGATATTAATCACTGAGGCTTGCAGAGAAAAGACTGTACATAGGTCATTCAGTTGGATGTCACTACAGGTCATTGACTATTTTTAGGTTAGAATAGCACAATGCAGAAACTTGGCAATTTGTCCATGGTATCTGGACTGAAACAACTGGACAACAACAGAAAGGGTCAATAAACAAATAAAATTCTTAAATTCAATAAAAATTTCTCCCTTCAGTCAGTCTTGTAGGTAAGAAATCTTGCGTCTCTCCTTTCTACAAGTTGATTTGTAGCCAAACTTGGTGGCCCAGACCTATTAACTCTGCCTCTGGAGAAACTGATGGAAATTACTTGAGCTTAGGAGTTCAGAGTTGTAGTCAGATTAAAGTAGATTGGGTATCGGAACAAAGCTCTGCACTGATATGGCAAGGACCCACCGAAATGAAGGGCTGCCAGGCTGAATAAGGAGGGGCAAACCAGGCCAGATGGGAAATGAAAGAGGTCAAAGCTTCCATGTTGATTTTTGGCCAGTGCTGCATTTCTCATCTAGGAGAAATAGGAAGAGCCCAGGCCTGGAAGTGAGGGGAGTTTGGGGGTGAGGGGGTTGGGGAGAAAGAGAGACAGAGAGAGAGAGAGAGACAGAGAGAGAGAGAGACAGAGAGAGAGACAGAGAGAGAGACAGAGAGACAGAGAGAGACAGAAAGAGAGACAGAAAGAGAAAGAGAAGAATAAGAAAGCCAACTGGTTTTAAGATCCCAGTTCAGGAGAGGCAAAGGAGGATCACCCAGAATGAGAACCAAAGCTAACCATCTACCTCTTTCTGTTTTAGCTTTTATGAAACCAGTCCAGACTGCCCAAGAAGAGGATGCCTGTAGCTGTGGGTTTCCAGAAGAAGAACAAGGAGAGGGTGAAACCATTAAATTCCAATCCCAGCTGCATTTGGAGCTGTTTTTAAAAGATTCAAAGCAGTAAGACCTTGGGGCCATTACCAGACAGCAACCAGAAAATTTATCTTCGGATGCTATTTGAAAGGGACTATGCAGGTTAAAAAGAGAAAGACGAACCCCTTTATCAGATGTAGCGTTTCTTAGAACAGACTCTCAGCTAGAACTGACTGATGAGGGCAATTCCCTTCAACAGATTACACCCCATCCATAACTGCCCATCCTGTTTGACTCTTGTCCCGTGTTCACCATGGGTTGCATCTTCCCAATGAGCTAGAGACCTTCACTGCTTTCTTCTGACATTCCAAGGGCATTTTTTTTCAAGTTCCTCCTTGATTATTCAGAACACCCCCAAAGTCTTGGTGCTAAAAAACTCCACTAAAATTCTGGAAACTGCCTCCACCTGATTCAGTCTCAGTTATCATACATCTGACAGTTTTTCCATGTTGTATTATTTAAGCAAATTTTTTTAAATGTAGTAAATCTCAAAATAAGTCTGTAATTATTCCTTTCAATTAGTACAGGACACTGTCTCTAACTTATGCCATTACCAGGTCCTTTAGTGGATAAGGAAAACAGAGGCAGGAGTCTCATAAATATTGTTCAGGGTCCCAGGAATAATCTGAAAAGTTATCCATCACAACCCAGACTGTGGTCTTTTTCTTCTGTCCTGTTCCCTCCCAACAAGAGCCATCTTTCTCTTATTCTTAGTCTTATTCATCTTATTCTTCCTAGTTTTGAACTGGATTTCTTCTACCCAGCCCTCATCTCTTCCCTAATTCTCACGCTACAAAACTTAAAGCTTGCATCTTACCCATTATTCTTAATCATGCCCTCATCAATGACCTTGAAACACTTCCCCTCCTAGCCTATTTCTTCTACATTCCATTTTTGACAGCTGCTGGCTGATTCCCCCGTGGTTCAACCATGGGTGAATGAAATGACAATGGACTTATGTTTTTATTACTATAAGGAATTTCCTATTACTTTGTCCACAATTAGGAGACACTGCCATTTGGTGGGCAATGGTCTTATAGACTAGTCCAGAAGATGAATAACATGCTTTTCTATTCAGCTACATTTCTTTATGTCATGACCTTTCTGAAAACAGCTAAGTATAAACACTAAAGGGTGAAATAGTCCTCAAGAGTAAGTTATTAGGGGCAGCTAGGTGGATAGAGAGCATGGGCTCTGGAGTTAGGAGATCTGAGTTCAAATACAGCCTCAGACATTTAATTACTTAGCTGTGTGACCTTGGACAAGTTGCTTAACCCCATTGCCTTGCTAAAAAAAAAAAGAGTAAGTTATTAGTGAAAAAAAAAATCTTGATAGGACTTCATGCTTTGCTCACTAATGCTATAATCCTTAACTATAATCCTTACCTTGACACTGCAAACATATCAAAATCCCCCTCTAATCTATCTTTTATTATTGGTTTCAATTTACTCTCCACCACATTGGCTAGCCAAATTGCCCTACTCATTGTTCAAACCTCGTGTCCCACCTCTAGGCCTTTGCATGGTCTGTATCTCCCATGTCTAGAATGTACTCCCTGCTAATTTCCTCTTTTTAGAATATTTACCTTTCTTCAGGGCTTAGCTCAGATGCTACTCTTAACAGGAAGCCTTCCAGATCTATAAAATGTTATATCCTCTCCTATCCCAATCCCAATAGGATGTAAGTTCTCTGTGTATCTTCATTCTAACTCATACTAAGTTTTTACCCAGTTTCCTGTTCTGAGACTTTGTATTTGTTTTACATCAAAATTCCTGCCCTTAACCCCTTGACCCTCTCAACTCCCACTCTTCCCCCAGGAAGTACGTTTTCGATTTTCTAGTTACTCAGAATTTTCCTTACATTAAGTAGAATATAAACTAACTGAAAAGAATGTAATTCTTTGAGAGCAGGGACTAGGATTTCGTCTTTGAATCATAGACCAAGTAGCTTAATAGGAACTCAGGGTTATATATTCAACCTTAGAGGATGTGTGGATCACATCCCCCTCATTCTACAAAGTCAATGATAGGATTGTCCAGGACGATCCATAATAATTGGTGGAATCCATCTTCTGACTCCAAAGCCAGTATACTTATCTACTCATCAGACTGCTTCTGTGATTCATAAGAAGTAAATATAAATGTTTATTGAACTGTATCAACAGTAGACTGATGATTTACATAGTAATTTATAGCTAACAATGCAATTTCTTCACAATAATCCTGTGAGGTTGGTAAAACTATTATTTAACCTTTACAGATGAGAAATCTGTTGTCACATAATTAAATAGAAATTCCAGGACTCAAACCCAGGTTTTGACCTCAAGGTCAACATTCTTTCTTTCAACAACATTATCATTTCTATGGCTTTGCAAAACATTTTATATGTTTTATCTCATTTGATCTTCAGAACAACTCCTGGAGACAGATGCCACCATTGTTTCCATTTAACAGAAATTGAAATTCAGAGAGGTTAAGTGAATTGTCCAGGTCACAGTGTTAGTGTCTAAGGCAGGATTTGAGCAAAGGTCTTGTTGACTCCAGCTCCAGGACTATATCATCTGTTATATCTAGACTACTTTTCTCCTAGGTGAAGAAATAGTAATAAAGGATTAGCCTTTCCATCCCCTGTGTTCCCTCTGCTTCTAAGTTTCTTATCCCTCCTCCCAGGGGCAAAAGGAGAAAAAAAACCCAAAACAGTCACAATGACTGTCTTCTCTCCACCAACCACCTGACTTCTTTCTCTAAGCTCCTTTGCTAGTAGGGGTCATGAATGAGGGAACTAACTCCCTCCTGCTATAGGTATGCCAACTTCAATCATAAACTCGATTCAGATACAAATTGTTTTTTATTAGACGTACCATGTTGCTTCCTGCAGAGTATGATCCTTTAAAAAAATTTAAGGAACTTAAAAATATATAAAATAGTTTCATCATTGTGATAAAAAAAAAATCTCTACTACTGATTCCAAGAACTAAGATTTCTTGTGGGAAAGTTTTGTGTGTGTGTGTGTGTGTGTGTGTGTGTGTGTGTGTGTGTCTCCTGGAGAGAAGATCAAAACTGATTGTGTAGCTGGAAGATCTTATAAGTGGGAGAATGTGGTTCTGTCCTATTTTCATGCTAATCAGGGGCTCTTGGAAATGAGTTGAATTTACTTGCCCCAACCTCTGCACACTTTGGTCTTGTTTTGAATTTTTTTTGGATGACATTTTTGAAATAGATTTTGGTAACACAGACTTGCAATCAGGGATTAAATGGAAATTACAAACTAGTTTCTAACCTTAAATCAAATGGTGGTTTGGAATCATGTCATTTGAACAGCAAGCAAAGTCTAGTTTTTAAAAAAAATAGACCATCTTAGACCTGTTTAGGCAGGTTCTTGAACATGTGTGGTAGGAAACAGAGAACCCAACAAATGTCTTTAAAGAGATGACATCTAGCAGAACTCAACAACCACAAGAATAGTAGATATTTCCAGCAGACAGAAAATTATGATACACATGGATTTTATGTACAGTAGCAACACAATGTCTTTACCAAACCTCTATGCAATTCAGATACCACTTTCTACATGAAGTCCCATTGCCCTCCTTCCCCAAATTACCTTATATTTATGTTAGTTATTTTAAAAATTATCTTTTATTGTGAACTTAATCAGCAAATACAAAAATTTCAATATCCAAAGAAGAATGATGATTCTTAAAATTTAGGTAGTTTTAAAATATATTTTAAAGTTAATAATTTAAGACTTATTTGTATCCCTGTCTGTTCCTTTTTTTCACTTTTGTGCATTTCAAAATATTTTATTTATGTCCTCTTTGTGGCACGATTGCAAAAGGGCCAATTTAGACTTGATATTAGGAAAAGCATTCCTAACAACAGGACCTACTCAAAAAGTTGGAATGGGTTTTATTTTGGTGAAAGAAGATGGAAACATAGGAATTTAGATTTACAGCTAAAGCATTTAGTTCAGGGATATCAAAGTGAAGTAGAGATGAGGATCTCTAAACTAAACATAAGGGTCCCTGAAAGCTACAAATTGATTTCAAAAATCATGTTATTATATAATCTATGTTTCATTGAATTGTTATTTTGATCAATATTTCTCAATTACATTTTAATCTGGTTTGGGCAATACATCTGGCCCATAGGCTGTATGGTTGACCCATCTGATCTAGTCCAACCCTCTAATATTCTAGAGGAGGAAACTGATGTATAAAGAAGGACTGGACATATATCTCTATATCAAATGTTGACCTTCACTAAAGAGAAGGGAGGGAGGGAGACAAATCAGAACACAAGATATAACAGCAACAAAAAGAATGCATTTTACCCAAAGTTATACTGGTAATAATTGGCAAAACCAGGATTTTTTGAATCCAAATTCAGCTACTTTCCCAATGTCTAGAAATAGCTACAAAAACAAACCAAAAAACAAAAAAGCCATATAGTATCAGGCTTTGAAACCTAGACATACATAGAATTCCCAAGATAGAAGGGACCTTAGGGCCATCTCATCCAACTTGTACCTGAGCAAGAATGTTTTCTACAATTTACCTAATAGTAGATTCTCAGAATTTCACACACAGAATCCCTAGATCAATAAACAGCCTTTGACTCCTCACTTGAGTGGCAGCTTGGTGGTGGAGTGGATAGAGCACTGGCTTTGGAGTCAGAAGGCCATGAGTTTGAAACCCAGCCTCAAACACTTGACACTGACTAGCTGTATATCCTTGGGCCTCACATCCAGGGCATCTCCAGTTATCCTGATTCATATTTGGCCACTGGACCCAGATGGCACTGAAGGAGAAAGTGAGGTAACTTAGCACAGCATCCCCCTCACTCGAATCCAAGTCATGTTCTTGTTATGGCATCAGCTCCCTGAGGTCATGAATATTCTTTGAGAATGAAGGACAAACATCATCAACAGGAGAGAATAACCCAAGATCATTCTACTGTAGATATTCTTAACTTTTTCTGTGTCATGGATCCCTTTGACAGTATGATGGTCCTTTTCTTAGAACAATCTCCTTTAAATGCATACAATAGAATATATTAAAATCAATCATATTAAAACTTATTTCTACTGAGAAAGTGATTACTTACGATATCTAATAGTGTTTGGGGTTAGAAAGAATTTTGCTCCCAAGAGAACTAGCTATTCTCTCTCCCTGACTTCCATTCTAGCAAGGTCAGGGTCAATCTGTCCAGGTTTTTCCTCCATTGGAGTAATTTCTCCCTTGGTCATCACCCTCACTCTGCCCCTGCAGGGATGAAGAGGATGACTGGATCTCTTAAACCCATCAGAACCTGATAACCATTGCTTCTGGGGGGCTTTGATCCATTTCTTTCTTACTTTCTCTTCTCTTCAGAAAGTCGCTGATTCACCTTTTCCATATAGTCTAAACTAATTTGATTTTTTTTTTCCCCTTTGCTCTCTTTTGGTCACTTCAAACCCTTGACTGGGAAAGACTCTAGTAATTAGAAAATCTTCCTTTCCCTCCATGTGTCATTGAGTAACAATAGCCTGGGAATCAGCTGCTTTTTACCCTGCCCCTCTCATTACACACACACAGAGAACAAAATACTAAGAAGAAAACCAGGTTGTTGTTGAGAACACATGACAAAACAAATAGATGCTTAAAGAAATTAATAATAACTAACATTTATTTGGTGTGTTAAAGTTTGTGAAGCATTTCCACATTTGAGATCGTTTGAAACGAGAAATTGAATACAGACTCCATGCAAGGTTGAGTGAGAAATGGGTTGGAGTAGGATTTTCTCCAGTTTTATTCTCAGAGTTAGAGGGTACCAGGACTCTACACTGGATCCGGAGAGTCCCAAGTTGTTCAGCTAGACTTTTTCCTGCACTCCTGGTGGGGCAAAAGCAATGGCAGCGGGGACTCAGCACACCCACTCGTTGAATGTTCTGATTCTCTCCCACCATCCTCTGGTCATGTCTTTCTCATCTTCCAAAAGCTTGTTTCCTTCACTCTTCTCATGAAACCTCAGTTCTCCTGCCTGAAGATTATCTTTCTACATACCTCAGTACTTTAATCAGAGAATAGTGGGGCTCTCTGGTCCAGTCCTGAAGGCATCTATCACAGCTACATTCCAATTCCTTGGGTTTGTATCCATTTTCCAGTGAGCAATGTTGTAGAGTTTACACTTTCAGAGACACGTTTCTGTAATCACAAAAATCCTAAATAGCAGAGTCATAAGTCTTATGGATAGGGCTATAAGAGTCAAACATTATGGAACATCTTGTGGTAATTATACGTAATTTTGTTGACACCAATACGCCCCACAGGAAGGAAACCACAGATCTTTTGAAGTTCTGACATATTTCTATTGATTCAATATGATCTTCTTTTTCCTTCTGTCAATATTGTCTATTCTCTGAGGACACAGACCAGAAGACATAGGTTTGTCTTTAATGATTACTACTGATACAACCATGGGGAGATCATCTCTTTGAACCTCAGTCCCCCCCCCCATAAAATTGGAATAATAGTACCAGGATTAGCTGTTTTCCAGGGTAGGGAGAAAAATGCTTTCAGAGGCAGCACAGAATGGTCAGTAGAGAGGTGGATTGGAAAGTCAAATTCTGCCCAGATACTAGCTAGCTGTGTGACCCCAGGCAAGTTACTATATGACCCTCAACCTCCTCATTCATAAAATTGTGATAATAATACCTTCCGGAGTTCAAATGAGGTTCAAATCAGGTATATATATATATATATGTATACATATATACATATATATATATATAATATATATAATGTGTTCTACAAATGTTAAAATCCTACAAAATGTGATTTGTTATTATTATTATTTTATAAATCTCAAAGTCACAGTTTAAATCTGATTTGTTAGGTTATTAACATGATAGGACAAGGTCAAAATGCTTTTGTCTGACTTCTGAGGCCCTTCATAATTCAGCTTTACTTTCTATTTTTCTTTTTCCTTCCTTCCTCCTTTCCTTTCCTTTCCTTCCTTCCTTCGTACCTTTTTCCTTTCCTTCCTCCCTTCCTTCCTCTCTTCCATCCTTCCTTTCTTCTTTCCTTTCCTTTTTTTCTCACTTTCTCTTGCTTTCTCTATTTTTCTCACTTTCTTTTTTTCTTATTGTTTTCCCTCTTTCTCTTTTTCTCTCCCTCTGACACTCTGAGTCTTTATCTCTGTCTCTCTGTCTTTGTCTCTGTCTCTTCCTTCCTGAGGAATTCCATTGTGCATTTTTTGTGGATCTCTTTAAAAATTTAAAATACTGAGAAAGTTCCCTATGCTCTTTGGAGCTCCCCCACATTTATGCTCCCTCCAAAGTCACAAACCCAATCCCCACACAGTTGGCTCTACTTTCAAAGGACAGCAGTTCTCAAGAACAATGCTATTAGAGTTAAATTTCCAGTTTGCTTTACAAAGATGGGGGCTTGTAGCAGTCAGATCTAGATGAGAAATTCTTTACCTGACTGGAAGTCACCTGCAAATAATTCCAGCATAAAAGGCATCCTTCTATAAAATGATACCACAGATCCTTCTAGCTTCAACCCATTTCCCCTACAGAAACCTCTACAATTAGAGCCCAACTATGGGCTTGAAAATGGGAAGCTAGCAACTTTATTTTTGCCTCCAGTATTAATTTATATTACCACATCTCTATCCTCCACCCTCACCCCTAATCCATACCAGGATTTTGTAGGGATTTTTCCCAGCAACTTTTTGAGAAAATAAACCGCAATAAAAGATTCAGTGTCTTGGTGCTCAATCCGAGACCCTTTTTGAGCTGGGACATAAATGGCAAGGGTCTCTGCCTCACCAGTTTGTATCTAGGCCACCTTGACCCTCTAACAAGAGGACAAAAGGCAACCCATGAACTAAGGGGAGGAACCATCATTCAATTGGGCAAGCACAAGTTTGCTGGTGGTAAGTGAAGCCTTTCTCTGGGACAAGTAACATGGTCCTCTATCATCAATTTCTAATCTAGTTCTGTCTTTGGCATATTGTAGGTAAGAAATAAGCTTTCAGGTCTCAGACAATTATTACCTAGCTGTGTGGCCTTGGGTAAGCCACTTAACCCCGTTTGCCTTGCAAAAACCTTAAAAAACAAAAGGGGGCAGCTAGGTGGCATAGTGGATAAAGCACCCATCCTGGAGTCAGAAATAAGCTTTCATTAAGCCCCCATGTATCAGGCCCTGTCCCAAGTGATGGAACTAAAAAAAAAAAGCCAATTCTTGCCCTTCCAGAGCTTACACACCAGTAGGGGATAAGAACACATAAGAAAAGGGTGGAGATAAAGAGACACACACAATGGAGAGGGCATATTCCCATCTTGAAGGTCCCAATGTCATAATATCTAGGTTAAGGTGATATTGGTCCTTCTGGCGACCCAAGTCACAGCCTCCAGACTTTTGTGCTAGGCTTGAGTATTTGCCCAGTAGCTTTGCCTCTTACCTTTCTTTTGAATGTTACTGCTACCTGTCCTAATTCTTCTCTGCAGTCTCTTCCAAGGGACACTCAGACTCTTCTTTTTTCCTTTTTTTTTTTTTTTTTGCAAGGCAATGGGGTTAGGTGACTTGCCTGAGACCACACAGCTAGGTAATTATTAAGTGTCTGAGGTCAGATTTGAACTCAGGTCCTCCTGACTCCAGGGCCAGTGCTCTACCCACTGGGCCACCTAGCTGCCCACTCAGACTCTTCTTGATAAGGCTGGGGCCTCCTAGCTCCTGACCCTGGGGGTTGCTCAGGTGAAATGGCCCCAACATATCTTTCTAGCTTGTACCTTTAATAAATCTACCCCTCAGGGGCGGCTAGGTGCCACAGTAGATAGAGCACTGGCCCTGGAGTCAGGAGTACCTGTGTTCAAATCTGGCTTCAGACACTTAATAATTGCCTAGCTGTGTGGCCTTGGGCAAGCCACTTAACCCCATTTGCCTTGAAAAAAACCTAAAATAAACAAACAAACAAACAAACAAATAAATGAATGAATGAATAAATAAATGAATGAATAAATAAATAAATAAATAAATAAAACTTCCCTTCTGGGCAAAACATTCCAGAAAAACAATAACTCACATACCCATGGCACTTGGCAAATTGCTTAATAAAATGAAGATAAAGATATTTCTGTTCCCTATTTGAGGGCGATATAGTAACCAGCTTCAGAATGCAGAGAGGACTTCGATTCAAAGCTGACCTTTGATTCTACCTGTTTGACCTTAGGCAACTTACATGTCTCTGGGCCTCCTCCTTCCTAAAATGAAGAGGCAGGACTTGAGATGGCTTCTGAGGTCCCTTTTAACTCTAAGTGAATGATTTTACAAATCTGAGGTCATAGTTGAATAAACCTTGAAATTCAAGTGAATTGGAGTTACCTAGGTTTAAACACTACTTAGTACCTGTGTGACCCTGGGCAAGTGCTTTCATTCTCTGAGCCTGTTTCTTCAACCAGCAAATGCTGGTTGAAGAGTTAAATCAAACCATCTCCAGAAGTCCCTTCTAGCTCTATCATTCTATACAATTAAAAAATAAACCCATATCAAACACTTATTAATGAATACTGATTTGGGGATAGGAAACCAAAGATTAAATAGTGTGGACTCAGGGAGTTTACATTCTTATTAGGCAGTAGGAATGGAGAATGAATATGAAAATATATGAATGGGGAAGTAACATCATTATATGAGGATGGAAAAAATACCAGCAATTCTTGTTGAGTCATTTTTGTTTGTTTTTTGCAAGGCAATGGGGATAAGTGACTTGCCCAAGGTCATTGAACATTTCTTCTATCACCACTATGTATTTGTATAAGTTGTTCTAAGAATAATAATAATAATAATAATATCCCCCATTTTGACCTATTAGAATCTTTGAGACTCAGCTCAGGGAGTTTTCCCCTCACCTTCCCCCACCAGAGAATGAAACATTGCCATCTCCAGAACAGAGAACCCAAAAGGAATTAGCCAATGGGAGGAAGAGGCAAACACAGTAGAGGGATATTCCAGGTTAAGAAAACCCCAGATGCTGGGGGAACTTCCAAGATGAAAGGAGGGTTGAGTAATGCCTCCAAATCACAGCCAGAAGGAAAAGAAAGCATTCCCAACATGGATACTCCAATGCCGTAATCTCTTGACTCAAAGTACTGTTTGTTGTTCCTTCTGGAGGAAGTCACAGACCCCAAGTTTTTGTGGTCTTTGATTTTGACTCCTCAGCTCTTTTAGGAACAATACTCCTGCCTATTCTGCTTCTCCTCTCCAGTCTCTTCCAAAGGATTCCCAAGTTTTTGTTTCTGGATCATGGCAGGACTGAGGCCTGCCTGATTCTTGTTGCTGGGGTTGCATTTCCTCCAAAATGAAGGGAAGGGATGGTTTCTTACCCAACAAAACTACTCTTGCCCTTGACTCTAAACCCCTTTTTTGTCTTGTTTTTTATTTTTTGTTTTTTGTTTTTGCAAGGCAATAGAGTAAAGTGACTTGCCCAAAGTCACACAGCTAGGTAATTAGAAAGTGTCTGAGGACGGATTTGAACTCAGGTCCTCCTGACTCCAGGGCCTGCACTCTATCCACTGTGCCACCTAGCTGCCCCTAAACCCCTCTTTTGTCCCCAAGCACTCCTTTCTTCCCAACATCTCTCTCTTCCCTCTCAGATGACATCAGTTTCTTGGGGCTCAGTTTCTTCCTCTATAAAATGAAGAGATCAGACCACCTGATCTCTAAGGTTCCTTCCAGCTTGAAGGTTCCCCTGACACACACCCCACCCCTTCCTGACTGATTGCCATCCAACCGATTGCTATGTCTTATAATGTGTTTATCTTCATCAGAGGCTGTCAAACAAAATCTGAATGAGAATCATAGATCTTAGAGGTCATTGTTCAAACATCTCATTCTATAGATAGGAAAACTGAGGTTTAGAGAAATTAAGTGACATACTCAAGGTCACGTAGGCAGCAAGTAGATGGTAGCTGTCCTTTATAATCGAAGAGAACAGTTGGCAAGAGGTAGGGGTAGAAAGTCAAAACAGGACTGACTGCTTGTCAGATATGTTTTAGCGATAATAACTATTCGAGTGTTTCTTAGGCAAGATGATTACTGAGATCCCTTCCAAATCCAAAATTCTTGAGCTCAGATTTTCCTGACTCAAGACTACTTCTCTATGTGCACTGCCCTCTCAATACTTTGTGAATTTCTCCTAAGATATCAGTGTATAGGGAAGGGGAGGGAGGTGAAGAAAACTTTCCATTTTATAGATAATTTAAAAGATTTTTAGGATTTGTGACTTTGTGACTGACATTTCATGATTCATTCTAATATTTTAATGACAGTAATGGATTGCTAAAGGCCAGATGAGTCACAGAACAAGGTGCTATGACAAATCCTAGAACTAGAAAGTACCTTGGAAATCATCTAGTCCAACGTCCTCCTTTTGGATTGAGGAAGCAGGAACAGAAAGGTCCAGTACAAGATCATTCATCAGATGAGGATCAGAGACATAGCTTGAACGTGACTCCTATTCCAGGATTTTTGTTTTTCCAACTTCAGGCACTCCCCTTTTACCACTTTAAAATGTTTTCTTAAGAACACAACATTTCTGGACCACTTCAATGACACAACAAATAGATGTTTTTTCTTCATATTAAAAAAAAAAGTTACTCAATCAACCCATTCCTGTGATAGCAAAAATAACATGTAAGCTAAATCAAGGAACAGAAACTTCTTCTGGTACAAAAATATACCAACCTCACCCAGATCTATTTTTTTAGATTAGTTTATATTTCAGTAAGAAGGTCAAATGGACTTAAGATCTTTATCTGAGGCTTCTCAATGAAAACTTGAAGGATTAGCAGCGCTTTGGAGTAATGCTAAGGAAATAGATCCTCCTCTCTAAAGAGCAGAGGGTATGATAGATACAGAATGTAGTATCACTAGTCCAACAAGATCCCCATGGCTTTGTTTAAATGCTTTTCCTTACTATATGAAAGGGGTAAAGGTAGAGTAAAGGGGAAATTAGTTATTGTTGCTCAGTCAATTTTCAGTAGTATCTGACACTTCATGACCCCATTGGGGTTTTTTCTTGGTAGAGATACTAGAGTGATTTGTCATTTCCTTCTTATACTCATTTTACAGATAAGGAACGGAGGAAAATGAGACTTACCCAGAGTCACAGATAGAGTGTGAGACTGGATTTGAATTTACGAAGATGAATGTTCCTGACTCCAGGTTTAGCACCCTATCCAACCAGCTGCATCAAAGGGAAAATCGCTGTGGTATAAATGTAAAGGGCAACAATGAAATTTTAAAACTCACAGGGTAAAAGATTGTCTGTTTTAAAACCATCAAAGAATTTCAAAAGCAAACACCATCTCTTTCCAACACATTTATTTTTAAGAAGGAAGAACCACAGGACTACTAGGAAACATTAAAACATTACCAGCACCTTTTCTAAAGGTAATGCAGGACTACAAACCATCTAGATGAAGGACAGACACATGCTACTTGACAGAAGGGGTTTACATGTTCAAAATAAAATCTTTTCACGTTGTGTATGTTTCCTATATGAAAGACAATCAATCAACCAGGTCTATCTTGACAGCAAATTACTCCATGCAAATATTTTGTTAAACTTTGGGGGTCTTCTCTTTACCTCATCAAATACAGTCCAAATCCCTGATAGACCTCCCTAAACTCTTTCATTTTTTAGAGAATATCTTGAGATTTAAAAAAAAAATCCTGCAGATTACTGGGCTATATCTCCTTTTAATGATTTTCTCTTAAAAGAGATATGCCACATGATGTATGTTATTCATCCAAAGAAAATCAAATTTCCATAAAGACAAAGGTTCTGGTTAGGTTTCTGGACTCAGGTTTCTCTTCCTAATGCCCCTAGGAGGTATTCTCCTCCTCCCCCCACAATTTTCCTTCAAGATTCAACTTTCTTCACAGAAACTTCTGATTGTCCTAATCCTTTGCCTTTTTCCTTGATTTTTCATGTATCTACTTATCTGTAAAGAAGATATAATCATCCCTACCCCATAGCAATTTTAATATACTATGGGTCAGAATAAGAAATTAAATGGGAATTTTTTGGGAGTTTTGTAGAAGCCACAAACTACACACAAAGGCCAGCAGATGACACAGAACCCATGACCAAATTTTACAAGAAGGTTTTGTAAACACTTCATTAGAAAAAAGAAAAAAATCAGATTTCTTTTCTGGTACAAAGAGAGGACCAAAAATTTTTACATGAATTTTCCAGCTCATGGGGATGCTGTATTCCTAAATCCACCTCATGTGGAAGGGATAACTATATTCTTCCCATTTAAAGTAAGCTTCTTCAGGTCAGAGATTATTTTTTGCTGATATTTTGCCTTTGTATCTCTTAATATGTATCTCTTTGCATTCTCTTAACATAGGCTCGTTGAATTGACCTGGCTAGTTCCATCTTAGTCTATTCTTTGTTCAAAATGCAAACCTATTTTAAATTTGCTTTTTCATAGACAGGCATTATCTCAAAGATGAGATATTTGGGGCTCAAGATCCTAGTTCCCTTTGTAGATGAAATTTCTTCAACTGAATTGTTATTGTTGATACTTTCCGGTAATAGGATAGCTGAAGTACGGAGTCACTGGGAAATGGGTTTAATAAAGTTTGTGCAGTTTCCAATGCCTGCGCTCTGGAAATGTGTTTCTTGTTTCCTCCCTTTATTCATTTTCATTTTCATTTCCTAGAAATGCATTTTCCAAAAAATATGACTAGAATGGGCTTGGCAAAAGTGAAGGGAAACCAGCTGTGACCTCCCTTAAAATATACTGAGGAAATATTTGTGCAAAATGAAAGGAATATAGACATGTAAATAGTGGAAGAATTAATTTCAAATGGATTTGTCTTTCTAAGAAATACATAGGTCTAACTCAGGCTCAGATAACTAGAGAAAAGTTCAATATAGAATACAATAATGGATATCAAGTGGTGGTAGAATGTGTAATGGTAAATCACCATTTTTTTTTTCTAAGAGCAGAGCCCATTTATTCTTTAAAACTTTGTAAACCTTTCACACAGTTGTCAACCACTAATTGTGTGTTGGTTTGCAGGATAGTCAATAGAAAAATCCACTGGGCAGAATACAAGAGCACCCATCCCTTGCAGGAATTCCTTAGAGACTTTTCATGTTTTCATTTCCTTCTTCCTATAGACTATACTAATATGCTCTGAAACAGACATGGTGCCCAGAGCCTCCTAATAACTTTGGAATTCAGTGCTAGAAGGGAGAGAGAAAAGTTTTGTGAAGTATTTCAGTAGAAGAAACTAGGAAGAGGATGGTTTACTAAGGGGTACCATAGTTCTTTTAGTTAAGACCTTTCCATGGCACCAGGAGGGTTTCAATCTCATCTGATCCAGGAAATCCTCCCCCTATCATCCCTATTCCCATAAATCCATGACTGAGAACTACTTGATCTTTGCTATTTTTAAAGTAAACGTGTCACAGGTTTTTAAAAAAAGTCATCTTTAAGAAGAATAACAGATAGCATTTACATAAAGCATTTTAGGGATCTTCTTTGATCCTCACAACAATCCCAAAAGGTAAGTGCTATAATGATTCCCATTTAACAGTGGAGGAAACTGAGGCAGGAGAAGTAAGGTGACTTCACACAGCTAGTAAATGTCTGAGGCTGGATCTGAACTCAGGTTTTCCTGACTCTAGGTCTAGTGAGTCTTCTGCTGCCTCTTTATTCATCAAAAACATTTTACATATATTCACACGCATACACACATACACAATAACTTAGGAATCAAGGTGTCCCAATGTGACCATGAGGCATGAAGTCATTAAAGGACATGGCAAAGTAGTTTTTGTGATCCAGGGTATGATCCGACATGAATTTAACTAAGTTTCCCTTTTGGAGGGGGGATGAAGGAGGGAAGGAGAAGGGGTAGAGGGAGAGGGCAGAGTAAGGGGAAGAACAAGCTTTATCTCACTGTTGCTTGCAGGCTTCTTTCTTGTCTTTGGTTTTCTGGCGTCCTGATTGGCGTTTGGTTGGTGAAATAAAGGCTGCTTCGGGGCTTTCTTCATTGTACTCGAAGAGACCCTCCACTGGGACTGTATGAGCAAGAGCTAAGAGTAGAAAAGGAAAATAATAAATGTAAAAGAATTAGTCAATGACCAAGACTATGTTCCTATGCATCTCTCATGTAAAGGGTGACTGACAAAATGTGGAGTATTTTTTAAATTGCCTTTTGTTTATAGTGGATAAAAAGTCAGCCTTGGAGTTAGAAAGTCAATAAGCATTTATTAAGTGCCTAAAATGTTTAGTATGCTAAGCACCATAGATGCAAAGAAAGGAAAAAACCACCAAAAAAATGAAACTCAAGGAGCTCACAGTCTAATGGGGGGAGATAATAACAGTAATAATGATGATGATGATGATGATTGTAATATTAGCCAACATGTATATGCTGGTGCAGTGGATAGAATCTGGAAGACTCATTTCTCTTGGGTTCAAATCCAGTCTCAGACATTTAATAGCTCTGTGACTCTGGGCAAATCACTTTAGACTGTTTGCCTCAGTTCCCCATCTATAAAATAAACTGCAGAAGGAAATGTCAAACCACTCCAGTATTCTTGCCAAGAATACTCCAAGGGGCAACTAGGTGACACAGTGAATAGAGCACTGACTCTGGAATTAAGAGGACCTGAGTTCAAATCTTGGCTCAGACACTTAATAATTACCTAGCTGTGAGACCTTGGACAAGTCACTTAACCCCACTGCCTTGCCAAAAAAAAAAAGGAAAAGAATACTCTGAATGGGTCCTGAAGAGTTAGACACAATTGAAATGACTAAACAACAACATGAAGGAATGTGATAATAACTAACGCATTAAAAATTAGAAGTCCAGATGTACAGAGTAGAAAAAAATTCAGTTCAACAACCACTTTAATTAAGTGATCGTTAAAGTCATGTTTATCCTTGGAGAAAACATTTTACAAAGATAAGATGAAAAATAATCCTTGTCCTTAAAGAGTTTACATACTACTGCAGAGACATAGACTGTAAATAGTTAAAAGTATATGCTTAGTTAAGGAGGGGGAAAAGTACTGACAACTAAGGAACTGGAAGCCGTCTTCCAAGATAGGAAGTAGTATGTGAGTTGACTCATGAAGAAACCTAGAGATTTTTAGAAGCAGGGGTGAGAAGAGCAAGTATTCCAGGCATGGGGGACCTCCTGGGAAAAGCCTGGAGGGGGTAGTAATTTCCTCTACTGTGTGTTTTTAATCATCACACATACTGATTATCCTTCAGGAGAGCTATACTATTGGTCTTTCTTACATGGTGTCTCTAATGGGCCAGTTTGGCTGAAACGAAGAGTATGCAAAGGGAAATTATGACTCAAAAGACTGGAAAGTTATCCTGGGGTTAGGTTGTGACAGGCTTGAAATGGCTCCTAGTTAGGGCTTTACAAGATGAAGAAGGTCACCAAATGGTACAGGATGCCCAATCACTGAAGGTTTCTTGGCACAAATGCAATGGAAGGGACCTAAGCACTGAGGTGGTTGGACCAGATCCTCTGGATTGCACTGGTAGGATATTAGGACAGAGTTAAGGGTATGTGCTAAATTCTGGGTCATGGATTATTTAACTGAGAATAGCAGAAAAAAATATACCTTGGGAAGTGATAGCAGGTGCATCAATAGGTGGGTCTGTTCCACTTGACTTAAATGTTGGGTCCAGTTCTTCAGCAATATTCCGAGAAAACAGCTGCCTGCAAAAATGTTGCATAGAAGAGTGGGCATTATGAATCTAAAGGGTTTTTTTCTTCTTTTAGCTTATTTATTTGTTAGAGGGAGGGAAGAAGGCAGGAAGGGAGGAAGGAAGGGAGGGAGGGAGGGAGGAAGGAAGGAAGGAAGGAAGGAAGGAAGGAAGGAAGGAAGGAAGGAAGGAAGGAAGGAAGGAAGGAAGGAAGGAGGGAAGGAAGGAATGAGTGAAAAGGAAAAGAAGAAGTGGAAGAAGGAGGAAGGGAGGATAAGAGGAAGAAAAGAAGGAAAGGAGGAAGGAAGGGAGAGGGAGAAAAGGAAGATGGGAGAACAGAAGAAAGAAGTAATGTGGGAAGGAAAGAGAGAAGAAAGAAGAGAGGGAGGCAGAAAGAGGGAAAAAGAAAAAAGAAAATAAAGAAAGGAGGGAGAGAGAGGAAAGGAAGAAGGAAAGAAGAGAGGGAGGAAAGAAGGAAAGAAGCAAGGAAGGGATGAAGGAAGGAAGGCAGAAAGAAAAGGGGGAAGGATAGAAGAGAGGCAGGAAGGAAGGAAAAAGGAAGGTAAGAAGGGAGGGAGGGAGAGAGGGAGAAAGGGGGGAGGGAGAGAGAAAGGAAAGAAGGAAAGGAAGAAGGGAAGGAAGAAGGAAAGAAGGAAAGAAAGGGAGGAAAGAAAGGAGAGAAGACAGAAAAAAAGAAGTACTGTGGGAAGGAAAAAGGTGGAAAGAAGGAAAGGAGGGAGGGAGGAAAAGAGAGGAGAGATAATATATATGTGTATATATATATATATATATATATATATATATATATATATATATATATAGAGAGAGAGAGAGAGAGAGAGAGAGAGAGAGAGAGAGAGAGAGAAAGGAAAGGAGGAAGAAAGAAAAGGCTTTTTTGCTGGTTTTGAAATGGATTATTATTACAAAGGAAGATGGTAACTTGGAGCAGATTTTTCCCTATTCAAAATACCTTCTACCACAGGAGCACAAAATATATTTCAACCCCCAGCCCTGACTCCCCAGTATAGGTAAGGAGTCTTTGAATGAGTCAGAAGGAAGAAATAGGAGACTGGTTTGAATAAGGTCACCTACTTTGTATTGTGTCCCTCAGATCCTTGGGCTGAGAAGTCAGAACAGTCCAGAGGCCGCTCCCTAGCAAGGGGTGAGACCTCAAAGTCCGGTGGTGCTTGAGTCTGTCAGAAAAAAGAGAAAAATGCTTTGAAATGAAATCATGCCATGGTGGAGATGGCCTTTGCTGTCAAGAGGGAGCTCTTGACTTTGGTATGAATCCTAATTCAGGCAGTTTTAAGTTGTGAGGTTCCCAGTTCATTATCTAATCTCCTCCAGCCTTGGCATCCAGACTCTCCAACTTTGGGTCCAGAGTTTCACTGTTTGGGGCTACCGCCTTCCTCTGAGTTTCCATTACCCCACATAAGATCCTCTGTCTCCCAGGTCCAGACATTTTCACATATTATCTCCCTTGCTTGGACAGCTCTCCCTC
The DNA here is from genome assembly GCF_037893015.1 of Macrotis lagotis. Lineage (NCBI taxonomy): Eukaryota > Metazoa > Chordata > Mammalia > Peramelemorphia > Peramelidae > Macrotis > Macrotis lagotis. The sequence continues at coordinate 886,306,638 of NC_133658.1, forward strand.
CTCATCTCCGCCCCTGACTTCCCTGACTTCCTTCAAGTCCCAGCTAAAATCCCTGTCTTTTCTGATCACCTTAATGGCAGTGTCTTTCCTCTGCTAATCATCACCAAATTACATTCATCTATCTATCTATCTATCTATCTATCTATCTATCTATCTATCTATCTATCTCTATTCATCTTTCCATCCATCCGTTCAACCATCCATCCTTTTATCCATCTATCCATCCATCCATCCATCCATCTATCTATCTACATTTATTTTTTTCTTTTATGTGCATAGCTCTTGGCATGTAGTATTCCCTACTAGAGACTTGAGATCAGGGACTATTTCTTGCCGTTTTTTGGTAACCCCAGAGTTTTAGCACAATGACTAGCACCTAATAGGCACTGAATACATTTTTGTTGACTTTTTGTTCATTTATATATTAACCATAAATAGTTGTTATAAGGGTCTTCTTCTCCCATGAGGTGGGGGTGTAAGGGAGAGAAAAATCAATTTTTGTTAAATGAAAAAAAATTTGATTAAAAAATATAACATGTACCCTCACACAAAGAATTCAGTGGAAAAAATCCCCCCACTCCTACTGTCCAGGGGATTGCAGATGCTTATGATAAAAAGCATAGGAAAAATGTGTTAAAGCAATGTTATTGCAAATGAGCTTCCAGGAACTGGAAAAATCATTCAGCTGAGAGTGGTCAGAGAAGAAACATGAGCCTGTTGAGATGAGATGGGGATGACTAAATAAGGAAGGTTCATGGGTCTTAAGTGCTTGGAACTCTAAAGTTCAAGTGAATATTTCCTTTCAATGAATAGAAAAATTTCTCTCTCTCTTGTCACGAGTTTAAAAACATCAAGACTTGCATGATTTAACCATCTTTGGTTTAATTCATTCATGAAATAATAAAATGGAAAAGGCAACCTTCTGCTCCTCTCTTTCCTCCCACAAATCCTAGAAGCTTCCAAATTTTAATATGATCCAGCCCAGAGCTGGAAAGAATGTCAGAAGTCATCTAATCCAAGTATTTATCCCATTTTACAGATGAGAAAACTGAGGTCAGGGAGAAGGGAACTAATTGGCAAAACTCCACATAGATAACAAGTGATAGGGCCAGCATTTGAACTCATTTAGTAATCTCAAATTTAGGGTTATCATTCTTATCCTAATCCTTTTCATTCTTAAACTGTTGGTTTCTAGTTTTTTTTTTTTCTTCCTCTACCTTTAAGGAAGTGGTTTACTTCTTTCTGTATCTGATTTAGCCACAGGACTGAGAAAGCGATGCCTAAGATAATTTTTTCCCTAGAAATATCTAGAGATATTTTCATTTTCAAGCAGTAAAACTGTTTTTCAGATAAGGGTACAGTTTGCTACTATCCAGTATTGGGCAACTATATATAATGGTTAATGAGTAAAGCTATAAAAGAAAAATAGGAACATAGGATGAGTCATCCTCCCCCAAAGAATGCCAGTCAACAATCGAAGTCCATTAAAAGCCCCTTTCGTGTTGTTTTATAAAATTAAATAATTTTCTTTATTATAGAATAACAAAATCAATGGCCAACAGGCAGAAATCCACCCCCCCCCAAAGTATGTCTGACTAACGGTCATCCAATCTTTGTTTATAATACTTGCAAAATGGAAGGACTCACAATCCCATTCTATTCTGGGACGGCCCTTAAGCATCAGGAACCCTGACAGTAAGCCTTTATTTACCCTTTTGAGACTGTTACTCATTGCTTCTGATAATGCCTTCTGAGATCAAGGAAAGCAAAATGAATCCCCCCACCCTCATAAGTGATTCTATAATCTCCATTGGCTCTGTATTGTTCAGCATGGGAGACACTGGCCCAAGATCACCCAGCATGGCATGCCCTCATCAGAGAAGGTGTTGTGGTCTATGAGTAAAGCAGAATTGAAACTGCTCAAAAGAAAAAAAGAGATGCACAAATTCAGAGAATCCAGCCCAAATGATCACATGGACTATGTGTGCATTCCAAGCTCGTATTGGTCTGATTAGTCACAGTCGGACCCATAGTGATCTTGTTTTAGTTCTCTTCAAAAAGGAAGAACAACAACCAATTGACCTACTAACCAACCAATCATTATTTTTTTAAAAATTTTTTTAAATATTCTATTTATTTGTTTTTCCAACTATATGTAATAGTTTTTTTTTATCAATCATAGTTTTTTTTGCGAGATTTTGAGTTTTACAATTTTTTCCTTCCCTCCCTTCCCTCCCCCTCCCCTGACCAAAAGCAATTGGATATGTTCTATATTTGTAATCATGATAAACAAAGATTGAAATTGAATATTGAACTATTATTTTTAGGATGACATATAAAATTCCTCTATTTAGCTTTTAAAGTTCTGCAGGAACTGGCCCCTTCAGACACTTCTTACACTTTACTTTTCTCCACCTTCTCTGTGAACCAATGACAGTGGCCACTATGATGCCACCTGCATGGGACACCCGGTCTCCTTATTCTGATCATTTTCATTGAGCATCACCCCCATTCCTAGAATTCTCTCCCTCCTTGTCTTCTCCTCTCTTTTTCCTGGTTTTCCTGACTTCCTTCAAGTCTCAACTAAAGCGCCACCTCCTACCTCAAGTCTTTCCTATTCTTCCTTAATCTTAGTGCCTTTTTTTCTGAGACCACCCCCAACATAAATTGTAAATATCTTATCTGTACATGGTTGTTTCTATGTGGTCTCCCCCCATAGATTCTTGTTGGTTTTTTATACCCCCAGGGCTTAGCATAATGCCTAACACACATATATAAACTTTGGCTATTATTATCTATAGTAATTCTAAATGTAGCCCAAAATCTCATTCAATTGTTCGGTTTGCCACCTCACTTTCCTGAATCAGAATCAACTGAAATGTGTGAAGAAAATATTTAGGGGGTGGCTAGGTAGCGCAGTGGATAGAGCACCGGCCCTGGAGTCAGGAGGACCTGAGTTCAAATCCATCCTCAGACACTCAATAATGACGTAGCTGTGTGACCTTGAGCAAGCCACTTAACCCCACTGCCTTGCAAAAAAACCTAAAAAAATTTATTTAGATATCCCTTAAAATGATTAGTGTAAGTTAGAAACCTCCCTCACTCCTCAGTGGAGCTGTGGTTGCATTTGAAATTCAGACACCTTTTCTGGTGGAAGGTCTCACCCTCTAATGGAAACTTTTGTCGGTCTGAAGCTCACCTTTACCACTGGCCCTGGTGAGTTACTGGGGTGGGTGTCTACCCCAGTGCTGAAAGGAAGTAAACATTTCCACTTGTGGGTGGAAAGGTACAGATATCACAGCTAAGGTGGGTGGGCATGTTGAGGGGGCTTAAGAATCATCAACTACATTAACTAGGAATAAAAATCAGATTGAAACTAATCATTTTAATAGTCTCTAAAAATAGCATGACTTTGGAACTAATTTTTTTTAATGTTCCTATTAGTATCATCTTTAGCATCATTAGGTAGAAAAGTAAAAATGATGGAGAATTCTTTAGAAAGAAGGGAGAATTCATAAGATAATATAATAATTCAGATTATATATAATTATATAATAATAATAATTCAAAGTTAGAAGGGACCTTAGAGGTCATTGAATCTAACTTCTCCATTATATATAAGCTGAACCTGAACTGGAGAAGTGAATGGTTTGGCCATAGTCATCAGGTATTAAGTGAAGAAGCCAAGATTGGAACCCTCATGGCCTCTGACTCCAGAATCAACAATCTTTTCAACTAGTTTTGGCCCTCTTCTCCCAATTAAGGATTTTTCTGCTGCCCACTAGTGACCAATGGATGTGCCCACTTTCCTTCATTCAAAGAGATTGAAAGATATTTTTTATGCTTCAGAGATTTCTTGGATAAAGACGTAAGGTGGGACTGCACAGTAAAGAGAGAACAAGATTTGTAGACAGGAAGACTTGACGTGGCCGTCTCATTTAATCCCTTCATTGTCCAGGAGACACACACTATGAGCTGATGGTGAAGGGAATTTTCATGCAAAGGAAATTACAGATACTTCTTCTCAGCTTTACTAGTGACCACCTGAGTGACCTTGAGCAGTTTTGGGGGGCCTCAATTTCCTTCTCTGTAAAATGAGGAGGTTGGTCTCTAAAGTCACTTGGCTATCATCTATCAGTGGATAGAACACAGATTTGAAGTCAGGAGGACTGAGTTCAAATCCAGCCTCAGACACGTACTTAAGTAGCTGTGTGACCTTAGGCAAGTCACTTACCCCATTTGCCTCATTTTCCTCAATTGTAAAATAAACTGGAGAAGGAGATGGCAAACCACTCCAGTACTCTGCCAAGAAAGCCCTAAATAGGGTAATGAAGAAATCAGAAACAAATGAACAACAAAAAACTGTTTGCAAAGAGCTTGATATACATTCTCTTACTTGAGCCTCATTGCCAGGATGCTCAGAAGTATATTCATTGGGTGGTGCAGTGGATAGAACACTGGCTTTGGAGTCAGGAAGATTCCAGAAAGACAGGAGATCCAACCTGACCTCAGACACTTGATACTAGCTGTGTGACCTTGGGTAAGTCACCTAACCCTGACTGCCTCCCATTCAGGGCCATCTCTAGTTGTCCTGATCCATATCTGTCTACTGGACCCAGGTGGTTCTGGAAGAGAAAGTGGGGCTGGTGACTTAGCATAGCCTCTCTTCCCTCAAATTCAATTCACATGCTTGTCATGGCATCATGGCATCACCTCCCTGATGTCATGGTCTTCAAGAATGAAGGACAAACATACTACAAATGAGGTAAAGGCTCAGACAGAAAATGTATCAGGCTGGGGTTGAGATCAAGTGCTTCTGGGTCTGGTCTAGTCCTGTCCAACATCTTAGTCTTCCTCTTAGTCATCTGAAGAGTCTGGACTAGATGAGACAGAAGTGTTGCTTTTTATTTTGTGGTCTCACTGCCCCCAACTGTTCAAAGAGAGGGTTGACCCAGGTTTTTTGATTAATTTTATTTTTGAACAAGTATTTCTATGCTAAGTGCTTTACAAATATCATCTGATTTGATCCTCATAACAACCTTGGAAGGTAGGTGCTCTTTTACAATTGAAGAAACTGAGGCAGGCAAGGGTTAAGTGAGTTGATTCTAGAACCAGTGTTCTAGTTACCATGATTCTTTTTAAAAAAAAAATTATTTATGGCACTGGGGTTAAGTGACTTGCCCAAGGTCACACAGACAGGCAATTATTAAGTGTCTGAGGTCGGATTTGAACTTAGGTCCTCCTGACTCTAGGGCTGGTGCATCCACTGTGCCACCCAGCTGCCCCTATACCCTGATTCTTAATATTAATTTTATGTATTCTGAATTTCAGTCAAACTGGCCTATCTGGAGTTCCCTGTATGTAACAGTTATTTTCTGTCTTTAAATTTTTGCACAGTTAAAATCCCTGAGTCTAAAATGTACCTCATTCCTCATCTGATACTCACAGAATCCTTTGCTCCCTTCACAACTCAAGTGCCACTTCCCAAGGAAACCTATCCTAATCTCCCCAAATAGAGAATGCCTAATGCAAAGAATTAATTTTATATCTACTTTGAACATATCTCATACTGAATTTTCTGTGGATGTGTGGTTTTCTATAAATAGGATGCCCTTGAAGAGTCAAAAGGCAGGTTCCTTTTTCATTTTAGGGGGATTTTTTTTTGTTTTTAGGTTTTTTGCAAGGCAGTGGGGTTAAGTGGCTTGCCCAAGGCCACACAGCTAGGTCATTATTAAGTGTCTGAGACTGGATTTGAACCCAGGTACTCCTGACTCCAGGGCTGGTGCTCTATCCACTGTGCCACCTAGCCACCCCGGCAGGTTCCTTTTTACACTAACATGGTGCCATATTGAGACAAAGTACAAAAGAGAACAACTTGGTAGAGTGGAAAAGATCTTTCATTAGGCTTTTAAAACCCTTTACAACCTAGTCCCTTGCTATCTTTCCAGTCTTTTACCTCATACCCTCTATGTACTCTTCCATCTGGTGACACTGGTCTTCTTTATTGTCCGTATACGGGGCCCTTTATCTCCTACCTGAGAACATTCTCACTGGCCGCCTCTCTCCCATAGCTGAAACCCTCCTCCTCTCTGGTTCCCTTCGAGTCCCAGTCAGAATTCTACTCTCTATCTCTCCCATTTCTCTTTAAACTTAGTTCCTTCAATCAAGTCCCTTTAAGTGAGGAATTTTGTTTTCGTTGTCTCCCCAAGACCTAATGTGATAGGCACTTAATAAATGATAAATTGACAATTCAAGAATAAACTAAACTAAACAATGCCTTCCCTCTGAGATTAGCTTCAATTTAATCTGGATAAATGTATATAGTTTGCACTCTCCCATTGGATTTGGAGATTCTGGTTATCAGGGACTGTCTTTTGCCTTCCTTGTATTCTCAGTGCTAATTAACTTGACTACCTATTGATTCTGATTTTCTTGGGCATACAGCAGGGGTTTGGGATAGGAATGAAGATTGTGAAAGAATACCATTACCCACCTTCTTGCTCCGACCCTGCCTTTGTTCAAGGTAGCTGATGCTTCCACGTCTGTTCTCCCTTCTTAGTTCCCATTCTCGGACCTCTCTCTGATGGTACTTCAACTCTTCATCTTGCATGTACCTGGCAATCTCCTGAAAAAGGAAAAAAGTTAAGAACCAATGTTAAGGATGATAGATTAAAAAAAAATTTCTTGTTGCTGAGGTGTTTCAGGTGTTCCTGACTCTCTGTGATCCCATTTGGGGTTTTCTTGCAAAGATATTGGAGTTGTTTGCTATTTCCTTCTCCAGTTCATTATACAGATGAGGACACTGAGGCAGACAACGCTTAGTGACTTGCCCAGAGTCACATAGCTAATGAGCATTTAAGGCTGTATTGAAACTCAAGTCTGACACTGTACCCTAAAAAATGGATCTCAGACATCATCTATTCCCATCTTTTCACTTGATAAACAAGGAAACTGAAGTGAATGGATACTCTAGATACTATCAAAGAGCAAATGAAGTGATTTCCTGAGCCGTGAACCCAGGTCCTCTCATTCTGAGTCTGGCATTCTTTCCACCAAATCACACTATCTGTATAGCTCTTCACAAACTTGGAGAATACCCTCAGAGTTATTGATTATCTGACTTAGAAATACACATTAAGAGGAAGCTAGAGGGGCGGCTAGGTGGCGTAGTGGATAGAGCACCAGCCCTGGAGTCAGGAGTACCTGAGTTCAAATCCGACCTCACACACTTAATAATTACCTAGCTGTGTGGCCTTGGGCAAGCCAATTAACCCCATTTGCCTTGCAAAAACCTAAAAAAAAAAAAAGAGGCAGCTAGTTGGATAAAGCACTGACTCTGAAGTCAGGAGGACCTGAGTTCAAATACAACCTCAGACACTTAATAATTCCCTAGCTGTGTGACCTTGGGCAAGTTACTTAACCCCATTGCCTTACAAAAACCAAAAATAAATAAATAAGACTTCATGAAGTTCACATAGGACAAAATTTATATGCCTTATTGTGTTAGACCACTTCAGTGTTTTCTTTGAGTTGCCCTCTCTACCTGTATTTAGTGCAAACATATGATGTCCTTGCTTTAGGAAACAATGTAGAAACTCGCTCCACTGATGCAGATCAGCAATTTGTCTATAATTTACAATCTCAGGGATTTGCCTGGGCTACTGAGAGGTAAAATCATAATCAAGATTGTGTCTGGCCCTGCTCAGATTATTAATGAAATCTCTTTTCTTTTCTTTTCCCTTCACTTCCATCCCCTTCCCTTTCTTCCCCTTCCCTCCCCTTCCTCTCCCTTCCCTTCCCTTCGCTTTCTTTTTTTTTCCTTTCCTTTTTTCCCCTTTCTTTGTATTAAATCTCCAGGTACATTTTGCTTTGACACCATTCTTATTCTTAGATGGATCTGTGATCTTCTGGAGGTGGTCATTTCCTCTTGATAAGATTCCTCTCTATCCATCCTGCCCCAATCTTTTCCTTGACCTCCAAGAAATCTGCCACAGAGATCCACATTCAACATGGTGGAGGCTTTCACTTGGAGGTGTGGTGAAATTGCATTTCAGCAAAAACTTATTAAGCTCCTTTTATGCACTAGTTTATTACATTGGTTGCATAAAAACAGAAAGGACAATAGTCCTTTGCCTTCAGAAAGTTTACACCTCCCAATGCTTTTACACTGGTCTTCCTCCAAACCTGGAAGGCGCTCCCTCTTCACCTGTCCCTTATAGAATCCCCTTTCTTTCTTCAAGATTCAACTGAAGCATCATCCATATTCTACATGGAGCCTACATGATCCCGCAATCACTGGGGATATCTCCTTGTACAACTCAGAAATAGCCTTAACTTGAAATAATAATAGCACCTATCTCCCAGGGCTGTTGTGAAGCACAACTGAGATATTTGGAAAGTGTCAGGCACTATGTAAATACTGTTTAGCAGTGCTATTGTTCTTATTGCCCTGACCGTGACTCTTACTAAGTTGAAGATGGCTCATTCATCTCACATGAACTCACATGGGCAAATTGGGGTGGTCCCCCAGGTGGCTGTCTTGCAACTACTATTCTAATTCTGTGAATCTTAAGAGTAATACTTGTGGGGGCAGCTAGGTGTTGAAGATAGAGCATCTGCCCTGGAGTCAGGAGGACCTGAGTTCAAATCTGTCCTCAGACACTTAATAATAACCTAGCTGTGTGGCCTTGGGCAAGCCACGTAACCCCATTGCCTTGCAAAAAAACTTAAAAAAAAAAGAGTAATCCTTGTGGATAAAATTGCCACCAATACTATGGAGTCCCCATCAATGTACTTTTCAGAATAAATCAGTAAGTAATACTCAATCGTAACTAAAACTTTTACTGAAAATGTGAAGCAAACAAAATTTTTACATGGTATTCTACCCTTACACTTAAATTATACTCTCCCATCACTGCACACAGAGTCCATTCAAAGAGTGGACACTCACCTAAAGTTCCAGGTTAATAAAACATAAATAAATAAACCATCAAACTGAGGTGGCTAGGATGACATATAACTCTTGGAGGCTTCCGTATACTTTATCTCAGGACTTTCCAAAAAGTTCTCTGATGATGATATGTTCTGTATTGATGGGCTACTTCTACCATTAAGCCTAGCCGATCCATCCCACGTTTGACTAACACAACAATGGGAGTGATTTGTCAGCCAGCCTGGTGGATCTGATCATTCTCTGCTTCCAAGCAGATTCAGGCTTAGTTGATGCCTTCAGTTGAAGTAATGACTTTTATCCTGGCATTAGCAAGACTATCTACAATTCTGCTGTTTTGCAAGATTCTTTTCATTTCTTAGCACAGTACCTAGTACAACAATAGGAACCAATACCTTCCCTTCTTCTTCCTTCCTTCTTTTCTTCCTCTCAGTATCAATAGGTAACAATGAAGAGAATTACCTTATATATTATTTTTTTTAATTTTTTTTAATTTTAGGCAGTGGAGTTAAGTGACTAACCCAAGGCCACACAGCTAGGTCAGATTTGAACTCAGGTCCTCCTGACTCCAGAGGCCAGTGCTCTATCCACTGTGTCACCTAGCTACCCCCTTATGTGTATTCTTTTTTAGCTACAAATCAGAGTATACTCTGTCTCCTCCTTGTTTCTTCTTCTCTTTGTTCTTGTTATTATTGGCCTTTTTTAAAAAGAT